>NW_026623067.1:81981300-82289514 GCF_023065955.2 Ursus arctos
ACAGACCAGGTGCATATTTGTACACGTAGTCTGTTTGATTCGCTCATGAGATCATTCTACCTCCTTGCAGTATACAGGGCAGATCTACTCCTTACTGAGAGAGTGTCCCATTCTTCTCAGAGATGTTTGTTTGCACAAAATGCGTATTAGTATTAATTCCCTGGGGAGATAAATTGGCCAGGTAGTGAATAAGAGGGCTCTAATTATTCAAATAAATTATGCCACATCTGCTGATTTTGAAGTAAGCCCTCCAGCTCAACCTTGTGCCTTATTTTGGTGTTCTGGCCAAAACAACTTACGTTCAAGTACTCCGCCAACTTGTATTGATTCTTTTAATATTTTAAACCCCCAATAAATAAAAGCTGTGAATCATTTCAGTTGCGATAGCCACAAGTTAACAGACAGCATTTATGTTGGTCACACAGAGGATGTCAAACCCCCACTGGAAATAGAACAGTTGTGGAGCAGGAAGGAAAAGACCCCAAACGTCAGAGGACATGTACTCGAAGGCAAGTTCTGTACCCATCAGTGGCTAAATAGTAGAGATAGTTCTGCCTGGATAACACAAACAATATTGTTTTTACTTCCTATCTTAATACATTGGAAAGCATCTAGGAAGATAAAGGTCAAGATATGTAATAAATGCTCTGTTGGAAAGAAGGGATGACTTTTATTAAGGTAGTAAAAGAGACAGAGGGAAAGATATTCATATGCTATAGGCTAAAACAAAAATGCAGCTGTGTCACATTATTTATCTAATACTCTGTTTCTCAGTTGGAATAGAAGTTTGGTGGTTTTTTTTTTAATTCTAAATACAAAAATAGCTATTAATTTTTGTCTGAATACTAATCTTGGTTGGAGATTTTACTAGAGTTTAAAAGAAATGGTTGAGTTACATGAACCTACGTAGTGTTGCCCAGCCTGTGCTTACAAACACTCTTACCTCCTGCAGTATCCTTGTGTATATTTGCTTCCTGAAGAACAAAATTTGGTGTAAGGCACCTGTATCTCAGACCTATCTCAAAAGATGTAATTATATACCAGAAGAGCCTCATTATATGACAGCTTTCTATCAGGTTGTCCTGGATCATGCAACAATGAGACAGATTTTAATGAGCCTTTAATTAAGTCTGTGGGGCGTTTTAAAACCTAATGCTTATTTGACTGATTTGTTAAATAATCTTCGTTTAAAAAGATATGGAATTTACAGAAAAATCAGAAGCAGCAAATAAAAATCATCCATCATCCCCAGAAACATGGTATATATGTACATCTCAGTGTGAAATATATATTATATATACATTATTTTAATAACATTTAGATCACATGTGCATAGTTTTGTATCCTGTTTTTTAAATACTATATTTTGAACATTTCCTCCAGCTATAAAAATTTATTGGCAAGTGTGACTCTTTTTGCCTGCATAATATGTGTATATTCCTACCCATACTGCTTTGAGACTAGCCTCTTTGTCTATAGGTGAGCTAATCTGTGATTGAGTTGATTATGTCTGCCTCCAAGCAGAAAAAAACTAATAGATATTCACAATGAACTGAAACATCACTATCCTTTGAAACCATTGTAAGTGAAGATTACCTCTGTCTGTAATAAGTACAATAAGCTAAACAATAATACTCAATTAGACATTGATTCCAAGTGGAGGAAACAAATCCTGGAAGACTACAGAATGCGAACGGTGGCATTGAGGTTTTCCAGATCAGACACGTGAGCGTATCCTTTACTTATATCTTATGGTTGGCACTTTTAGGAAAGTAAAGTGTGTTTTGTAAGTTCTCTTTATTTCTTATGCATTCTCGTTTCTTGTATATGTTCGCTATACCAGTGACACAACCTGAGCTTTCTTTTTTTTTTTTCATTATGTTCAGTTAGCCAACATATAGTACACCGTAAGTTTTTGTTGTGGTGTTCAGCTGAGCTTTCTACCAACATTGTTTGGGTAAGGAATAGGGGCTGAAACCAAGAGGTTTTACCAGCTTCAAGCAAGAATCTATGCAACTACTATTAGGAGTTCTGATTGTGAGTGTTTCTCTCCTTTCTACAAAGCAAAGGTGCAGTATTGAAATTTATGTTAGTTGTATTGGGAAGATACAATGGCAGAACTGAAAGTCAAAATCTGTAATACCAGTTGTCTTTGTTATTGTACATTTTGCACTAGGCAGCATTTCTTTTGCTGCAGAAGGGGCCTTTAACATGTTTTATTCAATTTGCTCCATACTCTTCTCATTGTAGGCTTTGTGCCCTCACATAATCAATCTTTCTACTCAAAGGTCAGCATGAGCGACTATATTCCCAAGGTAGGGAGAATATGACAAAAATACAATTTGTAGAGGGAAAACACTCCATGACCCCAGATAGTTAAAGGTCTTCAGACACCTTCTGTGAAACAGAATAATTTCACAGTGGTTTTATGCTAACAAAAACGAATTACCATTGGCATGTTTTATCAAATAAGCAGAATCAAGGGAACAAGGTTGCAAGTCAAAAAGACAATGGTCTACTGTAAAAGCTTGTTAAAGTAACAGTTGGTAAACCACTTGTGAGAGGAGTGATGCAAAGGCTGGGCTTAAGGACGAAAATTTATATTTCTTTGCTTTGTTCAGAATAGAACACTTCCTTCATTCCCTCATAACATACACATGATTTTAGTAGCGTCTTCTCGGCCAATTCCAAGCACCGCAATGCCACTTTGCTGTTTGAAAGAGGATACAATTCTTGTTTGTATTCCCATTCACTAAGAATTTATCAGTTTGTCATGATTTATGGGCAGCTCACAAGTCTTTATATATTGAACTCATCTATCAAACACAATTCTAAATACCCCCCAAGGCTCTGGGAAGCCCAGTAGATGCTGTTTTGAATTGGTTTTCTAATAGCAGAATAAGCAGATGAGAATGATCCTTTGTCACACAGTTGTGCTTTCTGATATACACCTGTGTGCATGGTAGTTGCGAAACCCGTCATCTGCTAACTTCTCCTTTTTTTATATTTGTCTCATTTTCTTAAGAGAAGGGGGGAAGCCCATTTTGATTTTTCAATTCAGTAAAAGAAAAAAAATAATAAAGTTTACTTCATTTGCGATCCTGGAGCAGAACCATGATCATGTTTTATTTCACGAAGGCTAGTAGGGTCAAGGTTAGTGATGAGTCAGCAGTTAATAAACCAAATCAACTAACCAGAAGGGAAAATCAAGTACGACTGAGTTATAAGCCAAAATACTAAAATCTGAAAAGAAACGCTTTTATTTTTCCATTCCTCATACCTCTCTCGTTAATCAGTTATGTTCCATGTTGCAGTCTCATTAGCTTGGTTACTTGGCGTATTGTGTCCGTGGCTAACCTGCTGATGAACATCCTATTTACCTTCCGTGTACCGTAGAAATCACAGAGCAATAACAAAAGTTGTTTGTTTTAGGTAATAAAGTCCTAGTGACACGTGTGGGAAACGGGACTTCATATTCTGAAGATTACCAAAATGTTTCTGATCATTTTTTAAAATACCTCCACAATTAAGCTTTTCACTCTGTCTAAAAGTAGAGATACTTATTTTGCAACTAATGAATCATCAAACTTTGCATCAAAAACCAGGGATGCACTGTATGGTGCATAATATAATATAATATAATATAATATAATATAATATATAATAATAATAATATAATAAAAATATTATTATATAAAATAATAATTTTAAAGCATTTTATTAAAAAAAAACTCATGGGGCAATTTTTCGACGTATGTTTCTCTTTCAGCTTATCCCACCATATTCCGGAAAGTAAACCAAAGAAATTTTCATGTTGATGGCAGGGAATAGCGAATGGTCCGTACTAAATAGAAAAAATGCCCATTGAGTCATGAGGTAGTTAACGCAAGCCCACAACTTAACGGATTGGGAGTTTAACTGGTAGTGTTTTAGATTTTCTCCTGCTACGCTGTGTTCTTTTTCCTGGCACATTGGCTGCTACCAGTTATGTTTTCCAAATCCAGACCCCCTCAGCCAAATTACTTAAAGAACTAGAACTTTTCTGCATTTTATAAGAATCAAAGTTTGAGTGAGAAAAAAAAGAAACGGACTCACTGTAGCCTAAAATCATCAAAGAAATATGTTTATTTCTGTTGATGGCAGAAGCAAAGGGTGACATTTTTAACATATTATTATTCATTGCAGATTAATTTATGGAGTATCTGCTGTGATGAGAATAGTACTAATCACTGGAAATATGACAGTGAGTAAGAAATTAGAGGGTTTTTAAAATTTTTTTCATATAAAACCCCATTTATCCCTTTCTACCTGTCCCTTCCCAGATAACTTAAATGTAAGTTTTTTAAAGAAAATCTTAGAGAATTTGATCATACATGGAAGGTATATTGCCAGAGGAAAGTGAAGGCTATTGAAGAGACAGAAAACGTTTCTACTTTTTCAAACCAAAGGAAGCCAGTCATTATTCTTTAGGCCAGTTTCGTGCAAATCACTGTCGTACATAGATATTGACTAGTTTACAAGCATCTTATATTATAATATGTAGAAGACAGGCCAGGAAAGGACAAAAAGAAGCTTGCTCTGTTAAAGAGGACACCCAGCACCTGGGCTCAGAAGACAGTTCATTTAAATAGGAAAAAAAAATTAAATATAGTAAGATTGTCAGGTCCAAGGTAAATCCACAGGAAAGAGTTTATTGGCCATTATAGAAAAAAAAGGTGGGGGGGAGGCCCAGATCCAGTATAGTGACCAGATAGAAGGTGAGCCCCCAAGTCAGGTTGCTCCTTCACGTCCCAGTTCCACTTCCTCCCAGACCTGCAGGTTAGTCCTTTACCATTGATTTCCTCATCTAAAATGAGGATAAGGAGTATTTTGTAAATATTAAATGTGTTAAATTGTATAAAGTAACTCAGCAAAGTAACTGGGTAATGCTAAGCTCACAAACAATACTAGCTATTACTATTATTATCGTGTGTCTTTCATAAAGTACTAGTTTATCTGTTATCTCTGTCCACAACAGGTAGGGTAACTGTATATCCCAGTTTTTCCAGGATTGTCCTAGTTTATGCCTAGTATAAATATTAAACAACACCCTTTTTCTTCTCAAATATGTCCCAGTTTGGACAATAAATTACATAGTCATCTTAGCTGTGGGAGCCAGAATAAAATTCGAGAATAGCACTGTGAAATTCATACGCTGAAAGAGCTGAGAAAAGGTGGGGTATAACCCAGGAGTGTCCGGATGTCGTGGGCTACCATCGCAAGTCAGTTCCACAGAGCTGGGGCAGCTTTATGCCGTTACAGCCAGATTTTGACGTTGAAGACAGGGATGAAAATCGGTTCTGAGGAAAGAGGGAAAGAGACTTTCAGCATGCCAATCAAGATGATAAGAATCCCAAAGAAGTCCTGGTGGTAGGGAGGAAGAAAATGACATTGACATACTAGCATTGACGAATCAGTTGACTTTGTGATTCACTGGTGACAGAGGGATGAATCCAGTTTTCCAGATTGATTGACCCAAAACCCATTTTATCATCAAGAGAGATACTATAAAAAAGATGAAGTAAGGGGAGGAGATTAAGAGCTCAGTTTTAGATATGTCGAGTTCACAATTCCTATGAAACAGACAACCAAGTGGAAATTTCCAGAGGGTAGTTTTATATATCAATTTGGTACTAGGAGAGCTCCAGATATGAGAGTCATTTGTCTGGAGGCAGCAGCTGAAGCCTGGTGAATGGCTGGTATTTCTTAGTAGGCAGAGGCCTTCACCAGGGGGAAGAAAGGATGCCAGGGATAGTCGTCAGAAAACACCAACATTTTCGAATGTTGGGCAGAAGAATAAGAGAAAGCAAAGATGACAGGCGGAGAAGATCTGGAAAGAACAACGTTATAAGGAGAGAGTTTCTGAAGGGACGAGTGGGTCAAGGTGAAGGGTCTCTTGGCTTTGGCAGCTAGGAGCTCTTGAGCAACTCATGAAGAAGTCATACAAGGGTGAAGGAAGACAAGCAAGCAGATGCCTTTGGCCTTAGAAAGAAAGAGGATATGAGGAAGGGTGAAGCAGCCGTGCACTGTCCAATATGGCAGGCACTAGCCACACATGGCTATTTAAAATTGGATATAAATTAATTGAAAGTAAGTAAAATTAAAAATAAAATTCCTCAGTCATACTAGCCACATTACAAGTCCCCCACCCCCACCCCCGCCATAGTCCTGTGTGTCTAGTCTCTTTCATGTTGGGCAACACAGGTATAAGGATATCCCCATGATTGCAGAAAGCACCGTTAGACAGTTCTGGAACTTGTTAAAGGAAAAGGGAAGGCAGAAAAGTTTGAAAGACGTGCTGCGTCAGGCGAAGGTCTCTCTTGCCTCCATGACTGCTCAAGATAAATGCAGAGTGAGTGTGCTTTTAACCGGAGTCAAGTCTTCAGCAAAGAAGCTGTATTAGAAAAGCAAGAGAAGAGAAGAGAAAAGAGAAGAGCCGAGAGAAGAGAGGAGAAGAGAAGAAAAAGAAGAAAAGAAAAGAAAGGGAAGAAGAGGAAAGCGTATAGGAAAGTCTCTGGAAGTACTGGGAGGGCTGGCATCCAGAATACTGGAGTAGGGATAGTTCTTTCTCCAAAAGTAGACAGAGAGAGAGAGGGAAAGTGCAAGTACCACTTCCTTTGGTAAAGCTAGGATGCGAATCACTACGATAGCCAGTAGGGGCTTTCTAAAGGGGCTTTTCTTCCCTCCATTCTGAAAATCCCAATACTTGAATACAAGAAAAGAACTGAATTTTTTTTAATTTTAGGTAAACAACAGATTGAAACAGATGCATGTGCATGTTGCAACTAGAGTTTATGTCTTTTTTGCTGGTAATTATAATAGCTGCAGTTCGGTGATGCCTACTTTAGGATATATGTACCTTTTACATGAACTTCTTGAAATGCACAAGACAATTCTGGAAGGTAGTAGTCATTCATTATCTTTATAATGTTAAGTAACTTGCTTAAAGGCACAGAATAGCCACTAAGCGTCAGAGTTGGATTCAAACATGGGTGTAAAAGACACACCAGACACAGGGCAGTAACAATCCAGGGAAAGACCTGAGTGCCACAGGGGCACAGAGCTGAGACGCCTAATCCGACTGTCAAGGAAGGCTTCGTGGACGTAAGTGACACCTATGTAAGATCTGAAGGCTTAGGAGCTAGTTGATTACAGGGGAGAGCGTGTCCCAGGAAGCAGAAACAGCATCTTAGAGTTGGCATTCAAGGAAGGGGAAGCCGTATGGCTGTACCATAAACTGAGAAGAAAAAAGGGGATATTGAGAAATGTAACTGGGGTAGAGACCACACAACTTCCTCTGTTTATTTCCTCCTCCATCCATTGCATTCAAGGTTAGCTATATATGGCTCAGAAAAATACTTAACATTTCAGGATTCCATATATCCAGTCCCCCAGAAGAGAAAGAAGCACGCTCTGGTTTGTGCTTAAGGATGTAAGAGATAGCCATCTAGTGGTCTCTCTGTCACACGTCATCTCTATAAATGAGATGCCGCTCTGAGCTTTGTTTTCCTAAGGCCAGTGCCACCTGTGTGCAGCCAAGCCCATTACATTGCTAAAGTTTTGTTTTCCCAACCCAGTGATCGTTGTAAATGACAATTTCAAAGGAACTGGAGCGCTGTGCATTTGCTGCTTCATCACGGCTTTTGGAGTTTTACTGACACACCTGAATAACTATTCAGAGTTGCAGGTCTGTTTCTCCATCAATATTAGCCTAATGACAAGGATTCAAGTTTTAAAATGCTGATTTTTGCCTACCCCTGAAATAATCTCGCGTTTTATTTTCTATATAAATGCTTCATTGCACAACAGCACATTAAACTGTTTATGTTTCGTGTGTGGGGCAGGAGAATTTAGCAGTAATGGATTCATTTCTTTTCTGTGAGGCAAAATGCCACCTTGGCCTAACAGATTTGGTTGAGTTGTAATTTGCTTTGTTCATTTTACTGAGATTGGCCCTATTACTTGGTAATTATTTTTTGATTGAAGATTTCACCTGGGATAAGCTGCTTCCATGGGCAAGAATTGAAAACCTACTTTGAATCATTAAACCAAGACTATTTGTAAACATGACAGGATCTCTTAGCATCATTTTGGAAAGACTTCATATCCCCTTGCACCAATTTTTAAATAATATGTTAATCTTTAGTGGAATGTATCATAGCTAAACCAGTTATCATTTTCATTTCCTACTGGCCATAAAAAAAAAGATTTTGTAGATGTTAACTGATCGTGCTATAAATGTAATTAAAACCTAAGTGATAGGACTCCACAGTCATAACTGATCTCATTAGCAGCACTTAGAATAGGGTGAGGGAAAAGAAGTGAGTGTTTTTAGAAAAGCAGATTTATGTTTCTTTTGAGAACGTAAACATTTTCCCATTCACATAGTTGATATAAATGGATTTAAAGCTATAGATGTAAATGATGAGGATTAAAATGCTTCATGAACCTTCCATATCTGTCATAATGCTTTATAAATAATTTATTGTCATGGAATTAGGTTATCATAGCCAAGTTTACTTTTTAGTATAGAAAGACATGAAACACATTTTAGTGATGAATCATTCCAATGATATTAGTTTATTAAAATCTTCTCTTTTGTTTGAAAATGATTTAAAGTATTCTTTTCTCACAAAATTATTTTTCTGGAATTTTTTCATTTCTTGTTTAAAATGAACAACTGGAGCTACTTACAGTAGCACTGCCAACAAAATAATAATAATAAAACTTTGGTTTTTCCAATTGCCAAAGAGATGCATATCTGTTAGATTTCTCGTGTTTTATAGCATATGCTGAAAAATATACATTTAATTTCTTGTGCATTATCGTCTAATAGGCTTTGAAAGACAACTTCAAAGGGTTTTCCTTGAAGGTAGCTGCTTTCGGATGTAGCTGTTGATAGAATTTTTAGAAATCTGATGAACTCTAACTTCCAAATCAATCCAGCTATACTGTGAAAACCACTTATTGAAACATGCCATGCAATCACATATGCATTGTTTTGTTTCCACTAATATGCAAATAGAGGTTATCTGGTGTTATTGCCTCCCGAGATAACAGAAAGAAATAGGTGGAATATAAAATGAAATGTGAAGCATATTACTTTTTTTCATTGTTCTGGAAAATCAACCTTTTTCCCCTCGTGCTGGAATTGAGAGCAGACTTCTTTCTCAGGACAAATCAGGAGATGGTATTCTTAAGGCACAGAATTTTGTAACTTGTGCAATCTTACCAACCCTCCACCCCTTATCTCTTCTCTTTTTTTCACAGGTGATTTCTATTCACTCCTTTCCAAGCTGCTAGGAGAAAGGGAAGATGTTGTTCATGTGCATAAATATAATCCTACAGAAAAGGCAGACCCAGAATCAGAATCAGACCTGGTAGCCGAGATTGCAAACGTAGTCCAAAAGAAGGATCTTGGTCGATCTGATGCCAGAGAGAGTGCAGAGCATGAGGAGAGGGGCAATGCTATTCTTGTCAGAGACAGAATTCACAAATTCCACAGACTAGAGTCTACTCTGAGGCCAGCAGAAAGCAGAGGTTTGTCGTTACAGCAGCCCCTACCTGGTGAAGGCAGCTGGGAACCAGAACACACAGGAGGTGCGTTTAGGGCTTCTTTGAAAGAACAAACTCTGAAAGGCTACCATCCACATTAGCAAAACCTGAAGGGAATAAAAATGAATGGGTGAAAAAACTCACCCATCAAAAGAACTTACCAGAAAAAAACAAAAACAAAAACAAAACATTACTCAGATCTGGGTTTGTTTGAGTTTTTCTTTTTGTTTTGGTCCGATACTACATTAATTCAGTTTCCATTGAATCGATGAGCCAGAATTACCAGGACCAAAGATATCTAGATCATGTTGGGGAGAGTGGCCCATGAAATTCAGGGTAACAAATGCTTACCGAATCGGTATTCTCTATTTTGCTCAATGGAAAGAAACTGAAAATTCAACACCCGATATGTAAAGTCTCAGTGTATGAAATGCTTATACGCTGCCTTCTTTTAAGGTAATTAAGTTCCTTGCAAAGGAATCTTATACTTCCAACATTCTCTTCCAATTGACTTGTAAACTATAGCCATTTTTATGACTTTGATTTCTTAAGTTCCATTATCAATTACTATCTTAATTGGAAAATTGAGTAGTTATTTCTGAGGGGACCTCCAGCAAGTCAGAAACTTTCAGATTTATCTTTGTTTCTAACCAGGACTGGCTTCCATAATTAGAGGACAATACCTTATTCCCTTCAGGTTTCTGTACCAGCAAGCTCTGGATGCCTCATCTTTGTCTGCAATTGTGTTGTGGCCTCTGTCGTATTGATTGTGTTTCATGTTCCTTGCTAATGTGGAAAGCCAGATAATATAGCATGTGGAGATAATCTCTGAAAAAGTAACGGATATGGGTGCGTGGCAGCTGTCCATGCGTGGGCTGGAATGGCGCAGGCTGCCAGCTTGGTGTTTTCAAATACAGCTTTGCAGGAAGCCATAAATTATTCAACACCCAGCTGATTTTTATTTATAATTGAAAAAAATTAGCATGAGGTGCCTTTTGCTCGCACAGAAGTTTCAAGCACTGTCCATTGGGACTGATCTAATAGTTTCTATGGGATGTTAACTGGGACCCAGATTTTTACTTCTTCATATTTAAATAGGATCAGCCCTGCTCTGACTCCTTCTAAATTTATCTGATGAAACTGTGTTTCTCAAGGGGGGGTGGTCCCTGAACTGCAATCCGTCAAAATCACATACGGTGCTTAAGAAAAATCTAGACTCCTGAATCCTATCAGAGAACAACTGAATTGACATTACTGAGTGTGGTGCCTAGATCTGCAGTTTCTCATACCCCTATCCATTTCATAGACAGACTCGAGGGTCTTTCTGCACCTCTATATTAAGGACAGTAGATGGTAACCCTTACCACACGAAAATATAAAAGGCAGAAGGGCCTCTTTGGTGGGGATGCAATTCTGTTCAAGTGTGAAATGTTAGAGTTGCAGCATACTTAATTCCATGACTTCTCTTCGTCACTCCTGAATTTGAAATAATGTAGTGGTTATTTATAGGTTTCATATGTGTCCATGTAAAAATCATAGTTTGACTTAAGGCACTGTATTCCTAAAACCTATTTAGCTTTTCTAAGTAAGAAATATTTTAAATACCCCAAATACATTTACTTGCTAGATCTCATACCTTATAGGGTGGTCAAAATGACAGTGCCCAGGGAAAAAATGTTTCCACAGGATCTGGGTCAGGAAATTTCCTTCCATTTTAAATATGTGGGTAAATGTCACTGAATTAAGTAAAACAACGAGTCACAGAAACATACAGCACAAATCCTAATTATAGAAAGGAAATGTGCACGTATCTCCTTTCTGAAAGGATTTATTTTAGTGTTACTTCACTGCTCTGATTCAAAGACTTTTTAAACATTAAATTCAAAATAGCGAAACTCATTCTAGTTCAGCTATTCCTGAAAGTCTTTTTCTTTTCAATTTTCTTTCACTGTTTACCGTAACACAATGTAATAGCTAACCTTAATTGAAAATGTTTCATTTCTTTGTGTAAGCCAGAGAGAGACTTCTCCTCAGGAAGCTTCCATTTGCAAGGAAGAAAAGTAGGAAGTTATTAGCATACAATACCCAATAAAATATATTAGTAGTCTAATTCATGTATATTTCCCAGGGTATGAATAAGGAGAACAAATTTGATGGATAAATTTCCATTGTTTTTCTCATACCCTTTCTTTCCTTTAGACAAAACTGAGAATGGGATCCTAATGGTCTGGAAGAATTAACTGTCTCCCTAAAATGCCCAGTGTTCTGTAAGGAATTATATTAGCTTCAAAGAAGAAGGTGACTTCTCATATGAGATTATTACTAAAACAAAAATGTAAGGCTATCATGTTGCTTAGTATTACAGCTCATTCTCACTCCATCTATCTTTGAGACCTATTTTAATTTTCAAATGAAGACACTGAAGCCTAGAGAAGTTAACCCATTTCAGTGAGGTCACAGAGCCTGAATTTGAAACTTGGACTTGATGACTGAACTTAAAAGCAGAATGCGTACTTTCTAGTTCTTTATACTTCATTGCAGTTGTGCTCAAAATACTGGGCTAATGGGTTTGCCCCATTCAGGTACACCTCCCTGGAGCTCTGGACCGCCACTGCTGAGAAGCTGGAGACTTCTACTCCAGACCCTGTTCTGATGTCTGTAGTTTGCGGCAGTAGCACAACCCAGTACAGGGGCATTTCGTGCTGTAGCGCTTTAGATTTCATTGACCGGACCGTATTTTGGAACTATAATACAGTAATGGATTCCATCCAGCTGATTTGAGTGGTCAAAGGTGAAATAATGATCAGCTCAAAAATCTGGATGTGATTGTGTGTGGTAGGCCCAGGACTACGTAAGGGTTTCAAAAGCAGTCCATTTTGTGGACTTTGAGATTGGTCTGAATTCCACGTGGTCCCACACCCTGGTGACTGCCTTTAAAATTGAGTTCCCGCCTCATAACGGTTTGAGTATCAGTGGACACAAGCTGTATGATGAGCACAACAGAATCTTCCAACTTTGCTGTAAAGTCTTTAGCATTCCCAAGAACAAGATGGTTAAGTACTGTGTATTTACTGTGTCTTTAAGAGTGCAAACATCCACAAATAACACCCTTTTTAAGGTCTTGTCTTTGTGACCTTTGGTGGGTCTGTTCTGAAAACTCTTCTCCCGATAGTCATAAAACAGCATCAGAAACCAGAAATTGCCTGGACAGGTGCAGCTAGACTAGCCCAGAGGTTTCCAGCTATGGCTGGAGAGGGTGTGCCTTAAATGGGAAGCAGTGGTTGCAGGCTCCCCGCCACACACACACACATGCATGAGCACAACACACACATGTGTGCACCGTGTGCACACAATACAGCTTGGCCCAGAAGGATTCTGCTTTGGCCAAAATTAAATTTGAAAACCATTCCATGCAGGTGACATGATGTGGAACACTTCAGGCTCTGGACTCTCACTTCCTGGCTTTGAATCCTAACCACACCAATAATTATGTGGTTCCCGGGAAAGTTTAAAAAAGAAATTCTCTGGGCTTTAGTTTTCTCATTGATAAAAATGAGGATTATAACAGTATATGCCTCATAGGGTTGAAGTGAGGGTTAGATAATATTTCCGTGTATCAGATAATACATGGAAAGTGCCAGAAGCAGTTTCTGGAACACAGGAAGTACTTAATATGCTGTGATACATTAACGATAATTATGATTTATAAGTGCCACCATTGATGTCACATTGGATTAAGATTTCAAAATTTTAAACACCAAAGTAATAGAACTCAGTATTAATTACTCTAACTTAAGCAGCATCCATAAGAGAATTTTCTTGGAATGTGTAGGAAAGCTGTAAAATTTGGCACTCCAATTTGATAAACTCAGAAAATGACTTGGCAGTGTTCTACCGTAATGGGAGTTTGTGGCTCTTGAAATCTCCGATCAGTTATATCGATCTGCCTTGATGTTTGCTTGTGATATATGATGTACAGTTGTGAAAATATTCAACCAGGTGAACTGAGACGCAAATACACTCCTTTTTACGCTTAACATCATTTGGTTTCTACCATTAGTTTGATATCTGTATGAAACAGTATTAATAGGATAGGTATAAAATCTTAGTCTCTATTCCAGTTGCCTTCTAGAAACCAAACTCATTGAAAAATAAATTTAAAACTACAGATTGTTATTCTCAGGGGCAGATTTGACTGGACTACTCTTTGCTGGCATACGGAAGCCTGATTCGGAATATATTGCATACCTCTGGACATCAAAAAATAACATCTGCATTTGTAAGATGCTTCTTATCAGTTAAAGGAACTCACAGACTCTTTAAATATTCTTATGAATATTTGGATTTTACTTTATGTCCATGGACAACTCTTAACTCACTCAGAGTCCATACTTCTAACATATTTCAGTCATAGGCTTACCTCTAGGTTCACATCATACAGGATTCCCAGGGTAAAATAAAGCATTCAGTTGGCTGAATTTTCTCTCTGCAGGGAAGGAGAATAATAAAAACACATACATAGCCTCCCTGAGAGCCAGGCTAGGTGTTTTAAATGAGTTCACTTATTTAATCCCCATTAACAACCCTATTTATAAACCCATTTAGAGAGGAAGAAACTGAGGCATAGAAAGGTAAGTCACATGCCTCAAGTGCTGTAGCACAAGGAACCACAATTCAAAGCCAGTCAGACTTGCTCCAGGTCTTGGTTTTTAATCACTTTGTTATTCTGACTCTCACAATAACATAAAACAGATAGATAGACAGACACATACATACATACATAATAGGAAGAAAGGCCAGAGGGAAGCATGATGGCTGGTTTTTGTCCAATCATCCCATCATCTCATCTACAATTGTAATAAGACTAGGTGTACTTTTTTTAAAAAAGACTTTATTTTATTTGAGAGGGAGCATGAGTGGGGGGAGGGCCAGAAGGAGAAGCAGACTCCCCACTGAGCAGAGAGCCCCATGCAGGCCTCATTCCAGGGATCCTGGGATCATGACCTGAGCCGAAGGCAAATGCTTAAGGGAGCCACCCAGGTGCACCTAGGTGTAGATTACTTTTGATCATACTTTCTCAACCAGTATCCCAACCTTTTGACCAAGTCGAAGATCTCATTTGCAATTAAATTTTAAAAAGAAAAGAAATTCTGCTAGTGCTTTTGAGCCCTAGTTATGCCTTAATTCTCTTCCTCACTTCATCCCCATTAAACGAAACATTGTAATTTAAGCCTTGTTTTCTTTCTGACTTGGGTATAAATATTTCTCCTGTAGTTTCAGTTAATTATAGTTATTGCTGGCACTTCTGATGAATAACAATCCCTGACCAAAATAAGGCATCTTTTCCTCGCTAGATGAGAATTTGCACGTGTAGAAAAAGCCACCACTACCTCGTGTTCTTGTTGAAGCTGTCTAGTGATTTCATCAGGGTCTTTTACTTAAAATTAAGTGTGAAGAGCCCTGTTCCACTGAAGTGAAGTCACAGCTCTGGGTTTGAAGTTACATTTTTGCTCAATTTTATTTAATTCTGTTAGTTCTTCTGTAACACAGATGAATGAATGCCCTTTTAAATGCTTATTAATAATTTCATATGAAAGCAGCATTGATCACTAACATTAATCTCCCTCTTGGAGAGGTGCAATTCATTAATTCTTAGTGATTAATTGATACAATTTTAATAGTAGTGTTTAATTTTTTCTGAAAGTAGTAACTTTTTTCCTAAATATACAGCCAGAATTTGGCTGCATATCTACCTTCGTAGTGCATGCAAGAACTCTTCTGAAATAATCCTATTTTTGACATCTGAATTTAGAGCAACCGACACTTAGATTTGGGAATGGTTTGCCCGAGGTCATGTGTGAGAAATTTGTATTAATTTCCAAATTAAAACTGTAAGGCTACAACATTAGTCATATACTGAATCACTTAATAAATGAAGGCTAAGAGAAATCTGAACTCTAATTTTTAACTTCTCCATGATTGAAAATGTTAAGTTTAAGTGAGAACCCAAATATATTTTATCATATAATTTCTTTAATAAGGATTTGAAATATTTCTTCATTGGGGATTAGAAAATAATCATCCTTGATATTGATGACTGAAGGCTGGCCCAAGCCTACAGGTCCTTTCCTGTGAAATGAGAAAATGACCCGGGATGAGCCAGTACCGTACTAGCATTCTGTGACTCATGTAACGATGGGCGGGGATGGGAAGAACCCCAGTATTAAGTCCAGATACACGTACCACCGGTCCTAAATGATTGCCTGGATTCTTGATCATTTCATCTTAAAGGGCACAGCCTTTAACCGCCTAATGTTGAAAAAAATGGTGACACTGGAAGCAAAAACATCAATTCACCAAGCTAACGTTCACAGAAGAGAACATGAGCTCAGTTTTCCTTTAACTATTTTAGAACTTGTAGTTAACATAGTCACCTAGATCCTAAGAATTTTGAGGTCTTGGGTAGGTAATCTTAATTAATGCGCTATGATATTTTAAAATGAAATTTAAAATAATATATAAATAAATAATATATAAAGAAAATGTAATCTCTCCAAAAATGTTGCCACGCAAAGTCGTTCTCCCGTGCGTTGACTCAGTACTAACAGAGCCAGGTTGCTCGCAGCGTCAACCTTATTTCCTTACATATTACCTTTACGGTTCTGAAAATTCACGAGACGTGTACATTTTAATAAGCATGTTCCAGATATTTACACTGCTTTTCCTTCTTGAAAATATCCACCCTAAAGGGACTCTCGTATGTAACAAAACAGGCTGTTAACAACCTCTCAGTCAGTGCTTTTCACAGATTCTGAGTGCTTACCAATCTAAGGTTAATGACAAGTGGGACCACTCATAGCCAGACTGAAGTTTATTACACAATATTTCCAATATTTTATGAAATTCACATTTGTCCCCAGACAGTATAGTTCTTTTGGACACTGCATATATTTGTTATCAGAATTAGTATCTCTGGACCTTCACAAGCACCTAGCTTTCAGTGCGTGCTGGTGAACCTCTGAGCAGAAATGTTCCAGGAAACATGCTATTTGCTTCTTTTCTTTAATGGAAATAATTAACCAATTATTTCTATTGAGTCTCTTAGTGTCTTCAGCACAGTCAAGAGGGGTAAAAAGAGATAGTACAAATGAATTACAAGATGATAAGGGTGTTTAAATGCTAGTTGACAACATAGACAAGTAGAGACTGGATCATAGAGTTCTGTTTAGCGCATTTCTTAGGCCATTACCGTGGGCCAGGTCTGCGTAAGAGTTGGTGACAATAGTAAATACGACATGATCCCTGCCCTCAAGAAATTCCGTCTGGTTGCAGTGGTTCTGGGCTCTGAGAATCCGATGAAGGCAATTCCGTATCTCCATCGTCATGACGTTTGAGGTTCCCTGGAAGCCCATCCAGACTCTTCCGGAGCTGGTGAATGAGCACAGAATGATGGCCAAGCTGTAACTGAGACGAGAATGAATGACATATAACCTGAGGTTCAGGCAACTTTAATAATTTAAAACATTTTCTTTGGGGGATGATGTATCCATCTGTTGATCTTTCTAGACATATCTAGTTGTCATGCTCATACCACTATTTCCAGAGTTCACTTTCAAAAACACGGTTTTGATCATATCGCCCCATGCTTAAAAACCTTCAGGGGCTCCCAGTCGCCTGGAGCAGCAATTTGTATCCTTTTTTCCTATTATGACAAATGTGATACATGATGAATGTTACTCATCTGAGCAGCCCCATTCACATCCACTCCTGTGCCCAGAACTGTTGGCAGATGTAAGCGCGCCATCTGTAACTCTGTCCCCCTTCTCTTCGACTCAAGAAGGCAGATCAGAACGCGTGAGTGACAATGACATTCTCGTGTGCTCTAATATATTTCAAAAGTACATTATTCCCAAACTCTGTGCTTTATGGCTACTAGTAATGTACTTGCAGCATGCCTCAAAATGACTCATCGTAGAGGTCAAGACCCCACAGCTCGGACTTCCTTCATTCGTTGTTAAATCCATACTTCTTCGTGTGGTGTAAGGTACATTTTCCAGTCTAGACTAGCTCTCCAGGTCTGTTAATCCTGCCTGCTGCTCCCCCAACCCCACCTGGACATACACAGGTATCTCTCCAGACTACTTAAAGGTCTTGAAACACATTCTGCAATTGTAAACATCCTCACTTTTGATCTTTCTGACCGAAATATTCTCTGCTCACTTCTGCACTCAGCGAACCCCCAGTTACCTTTAAGTGCAAATGCAAGTAAGTGTTCAGTTTCTCTGGGAAACGTCCCAGGTGTGACCTTCACCCTGCCCTCTCCTGGCCAAGCCCCAGGAAGGATTACCGATCCGCCCCTGTGTTCCAGCACTGCCTCGTGTCATACGTATCTGGTTTCCATTTTTTCTCATTTTATTCTACAAGTTCTTCAAGGCCAAAAACTGTATTTTATTTCTTTGTGTTCCCAGAATCTAGCAGAAGGCCTTACATAGACAATACACTTAGGGAATACTTGTTGAAGATGCTTCCGCCAAAGTTGTAGGCAGAACGGATCTAGGCATTCGGTTGTGCTGTCTCATTAATTTTTACGAAAGAAAAATTCAATGTGCAAAGGTAAAAGACTTTGAGTGAAGCGGTACTGTTTTCTTAAGTACAGTTGAGAAAATTACTTCGAAGTGTTTATTCTCGCACCAGCATCCTCTCAAGCTTGCAGAAGCTGATTGTCCAGGTCCCGGGCTTCCCTTTCTCCCTCCAGTCTGTAATGCCTGTCTCTGAGGATATCACTGCACGTTGCCACAACCTCCAGAAGATGGGAAGGAGACACAAAACTCGAATTGCTGCTTTTCTGCCTCGCCGTGTCTCTTTTGAAGCATTCGAGAGGAAAAGAAATATTGACACTGATGCAGTAGATTTCACCGAATCTTCATAAATTTACATGCTCAGTTAGTATAGCGAATCCATACGGCGTGCCTCTTTATTCATGAGCACGTTTATAAAAGGAATTAACACAAATAAGCCCAGGTATTCTCTAAGTATAAATGTGTTCTGATCAGAAATGAAAATAACTTGGAAATCATCCAGTCACAAAGTTTCTGTTACGTTCCCCTTCTGTTCTGGTAGGAAACGGTGAAATACAAGCAATGAAAGGGTGTCTGTCCATTCCCATTGTTACAGGAACACTCACCTTCAGAGGAATGAGATCGGTATCTTAGGTTCCTTATACAAGAGACGATACTCGTGGTTTATTATAGGGTCTCGTGTATATTGGACATCCAGAATTTGCACAGGAGTTAGATCACTCACAAACACACACACACACACACACACACACACACACACGCATGCACACACACCCAGGCTGATTGCCCATGCTTGCTATTTATTCACATGTCAAAGCTTTGAGTTAAAATGATGTCGTCCGTGTCGCCATATTTCCCCAAAATACGAATTTTGAAGAAGAATCTTGTCCAGAAGAAAGCAGTCTCAGATTTGCTCTTTCATGACCTAAGGGTAAGCTGTTTTTACAGGCATGTTATCAACAGGAAAAGCGGGCGTACGTCCACAAACCAGTTCGCAGGCACTTCCTTTATCTCATAGCTCAGGAGGCTGGCCGGCATGTGCATGTGGTATATGGATGTAGAGCACGGCTTGATTTTGTTTTCCTTGCATCTAGTGACAGGGCTGCATGAGTTTCTTATAACCACAGTGAATCTTCATGAGTTTATACTAGCTTTCCTTCTTATACCAAATGTATGGATTTCTCTCTTCAGATTTCCATGTCGAAGAAGCACTGGATTGGCCTGGAGTATACTTGTTACCAGGCCAGGTTTCTGGGGTGGCTCTGGACCTTCAGAATAATCTGGTGATTTTCCACAGAGGTGACCATGTCTGGGATGGAAAGTAAGTAATATTTTTCCTTCAAGGAGTAGATGAAAATAAATATAGCATGCGTTACTTTTTGTTAAACTAAGAATAACAGTAAGAGAACCACCAAGGTTCTTCTAGAACTTGATTTCTGTGAGCAAACCACATTTGTTCTTTTAATGCATGACTGTGATAAGCAACAGAAAGGAAATCTTGTACTTTGTAAAACAAATGAGAATCGTTTTACAATCGAGTTTATGGAAAGAAGGCAGTAACAATCTGTGATCCTACCTGCTTACCATTTTCCTCCTTCCTCCTTGAAGCTACCTTCACATTCCTAAGGAGAGTAATATTAAAGGCAGTTAAGACAGTACATTGCTTGGGCACCTGGGTGGCTCAGTCGTTTAAGCATCTGCTCAGGTCATGATCCCGGAGTCCTGGGATCGAGTCCCTCATCGGGCTCCTGCTCAGTGGGGAGTCTGCTTCTCCCTCTACCTTTCCCCCCTAGTGGTGATCTCTCTCTTTTTCCCTCTCTCTCACTCAAATAAATAAATAAAATCTTAAAAAAAAAACAAAAGACAGTACATTGCTGAGGCATTTCAAGACTTTAGAGAAAGTGCATCATGGGAAATTATCAACCAAGAGAAGTTATTAGTTGACGACAGTGAAGCACTTTGTTATTTCCATGTATATACTGCATAAAGAACCATTCTAAGGCAATTGAACTCTCCTTTTCCATCAGACTGCTCCATGGCAGTGATCACACTTAGCCTTCTGGAGATTACGGTTCTGGAGATTTGGCTACCACATGCGTAGAAATGGTAGCTTGGCCTTCACATTTTCATAGAGATTAATTTTATTACTCAAATTTTCTCTTTTTTAAGAGCAGCAAAGACTTAAGGACTAATTCCCCGGCTTCTCCCTCTGGGTTTCTCTTTCCAGCCTTTTACTCTACCTTCCACTCTCTTCTTGGAAGGATTTTTGGTAAAAGTATCTATCTAAAATTTTTGTTTACTGTGGGCCTATCACTGTTCTTAATGTTTACTTAAATCACTCACACAGTTGGGTACTCTTCCTATAACCACCATTCACATTTTCCAGATGAAGAAACCAAGGGAAAGTAAGTGTTCTGCCCACATTTCAGAGTTAGCAAATGCCAAAGCCAGGCTTCAGTTCCTTTCCGTCTGACTCCAGCATTGGCCCAGGTACCCACTTTGTGATACTGCCTTTTATGGGATTGTGAGTACATTCACATGATTATATTTTTAAAAGCTTGTCCAAAATTTAACAGGTTATGTTAATTCTCCTGAGTAATGAATATCCACTTACTCATTTGTTTTTATCACAAATTTACACGTGAAGGTAAATCTTAAGATATCAATTAAGGGTCATAAATCTTCTCCTTTCCAGTATACAGCTGTGGGGTCTCATTTGGAAAATCGAGGACCTACATAGATAGTTCAGTTGTTTTTTTCCTTCCATTTTCAGAGATATTGACTACACTCAGGCTAATGCTGAGTCTGCTCTGTCTCTATACATAGATGGGGTTTTCTTTGTGCAGGTCAAGAGGGAAGTCAGGCAGCATTTCAAACCAGATTGCCAGCTTTGTTATTGTTTAATCGTCCTTTCCAGTTGTCACGCTTGAAAATGGAATCTGAGAAGGAAATCACTTTAGAGTTCAAAGCAATCGAACTCAATATTCCTATTCATACATCTCTGTTACATCGTCTTAGTCATTATTGAACATCTAATGGTATTTTAACAAGTGCTTTTAAAAGCAAACTATTTCTATTCATTGTAGCATATTCTTCTTTTTAATGAATATCGCTACATTTTCTGCATGGATTTCTAGCCACATTTTACCAGAGGAGAAAATTACAGCGTCATTTTCTCCCATTGATACTGTTTCAGCTGGCTACAGCTACATTGGATAAAGTCCAATTCTCCATTTTAATGTGATACTCACTCCAAGCAAACAGCAGAGGCTGGAACAGTTTCATAGGAGAAGGGATTAGTAAAGGCCAGCTTGGGGTAGAAGACGATGACATAAGACCATGAAACAAGAGCCATAGAAGAACATTTTCTGTGACTTATATGTTAGTCCTAGCTAAAGAGCGGCTTTTCCCTGGCATCTGGCTTTCATGTAGATAACCAGCATCATGGGCAAATAGATTCCAGTTTCACTGCCAAAGCCCTGGTGTGTTTATCCTGATAAGTGGCACCAACAAAAGGGTATTGTTAAAAATGCAAGACCTTCAGAGCAGATGCACTGATTTAACTCATTAAATCTCTGTTTCTTCTTTCTTATTCATCTTTATCTTTCAGATTTAAGAATTTTGTTCTCTCTCTTTCCTTGTGTCTCTTCTGTATTGTCCACTGGCCTCTAGCCGCATTTTCAATCCATACTTGCCAGAAAATTCTCTTCTGGAACTCACTTCTCTGCTTTTAACCACTGTCTGCTTTATTATTCTATGAGGAGAATTAGAAGTGGATTACGCTGTTATTTTTTAGAAAAACAGATTTGGATTTGTGGATTCCATTCTTTGAACCGTCATGCGTGGCCATCCTTCATTCATAAGTTGCATTATATAAAATAGACAAAATACATAGTTTTTGTTCTCCCTCATTAAATATCCAAGGACTGTAAAAAGAAAAAAAAAAACAAAACACCTGCCTGAAGAATTTATGATGTCCTGGTGAGAGACAATGGACATTAACGATTGGGTGGACATTGCATTCTTGTTGCTACCACTGTTTGAAGAGAGTAGTGAGAAATCCCGTATTCGTCTTCCTTGGAATTCTTCTCTTCCCGATAGTTCTCACGTTCACAAAATTACAGTTTCCCTAAGGCCAGAACTTGCTCTAAATCCAGTCTAAGCACTCTGTATCCCCTAATTTTTAGGATGTGATCATTCTTTAACTGTCAGGCAGCACTTGGCATTAATAATCCCTAAATAATACTTAGTACCCAATGCTCTTTGATATCATCATACCTTTTTTTTTTTTTAAGATTTTATTTATTTATTCGACAGAGATAGAGACAGCCAGCGAGAGAGGGAACACAAGCAGGGGGAGTGGGAGAGGAAGAAGCAGGCTCCTAGCGGAGGAGCCTGATGTGGGGCTCGATCCCATAACGCCGGGATCACGCCCTGAGCCGAAGGCAGACGCTTAACCGCTGTGCCACCCAGGCGCCCCAGTCATACCAACTGTTTTTATAAGTACTGTTACTCCTCATTTCTGCCTGATTTTCCTGCTCACCCCTTACTGTTCTATTTAACCATGCTAATTAAGCATGGCAACCAAACTGAAATAAAAATAATAAAAAACATTTAACCTCCTGAAAGGTGATTTCTCTCTGATTTCCATTTTCTTCCCTGTCCCTTAGTTCAATATGGCTACTTTAAGAAGCTTCTAGCTGAATTAAGAAATGCCTATTACCAGCAGGGTGTAATGAAACTTTTAAGAGCCTCTCTTGTCTGTCCTGTGTTAGGGCAGCTCACAGCTGGAGCTCTTTCAGGTTTAAACGCCTCCCAGCAGGAGTTGAGTAGCTCCTGCCTCAGCAACAGCTGTTCCTGGGTCTCTGTCTTAAAATCACGACTACCGTCAAGTCTTCCTTCTTGGCCTTTTATTTCTCTCAGCTATGGTTGTGGTTCTACTATGCAGGACTCACATCACACACCCACTTAACTAAGCCATGGGTTTTACCCCTAATTTTTAGGTGTTTAAAGTTGTTTCCTTTATATCATTTATTGTTTTTTCTTTTTTTTTTTAAAGATTTTATTTATTCGACAGATATAGAGACAGCCAGCGAGAGAGGGAACACAAGCAGGGGGAGTGGGAGAGGAAGAAGCAGGCTCATAGCGGAGGAGCCTGATATGGGACTCGATCCCATAATGCCGGGATCACGCCCTGAGCCGAAGGCAGACGCTCAACCGCTGCGCCACCCAGGCGCCCCCATTTATTGTTTTTTCACAGGGAGTTTTAAGGGATCTTAGAAGTTGTTATCACTTGGAATTCTTTCAATAAGAGAAAACCAACACAAACTAGCTTAGGAAAAGAGGAAATTTATCAGTTCGTATAAGTGGAAATTTCAAGGGTATGGTAGTCCAGACGACATCACCCAGATCCATTTTTAACACATTTTCTCCCAGTTGGCTCCATTCCTGGGCCTTGATTGATCCGTCTCCCTGTTTTCAGCTTCAGAATCACATTATCACAACTAGTCTCACAGAAGAGATAGTCCATGTCCCTGACAGGTCAACAGAAAATCCTTAAATTGAGCACAGTTTTTGGTCTGACTTAGGTCATGTCTCTTCCATTTCTAAACCAGTCATTTCGGCAGAAAAATGAAATCCACTCTTTGGCTTAGCCTAAAGTTTTTTGTTCTGTCCCTGGAATTTGGGAGTAGAGTTGACATCACGGGAAGCAAATGGGCTGACGGTGAGGCTGAGAATGTTAGGTCAACCAACCAAACATGGAGGTTTCATTAGCACAACGTGAGGCGGTAGACACTGGGCACCAGAGCGCTCACCTCCCAGTTCCCGCCTGATGCAGACACCTCTTTCCCAGATCTTCCAGAGTCATCCAGTGCTTGAACTCTCAGTGCCAGGAAATTCCCAATGATACGAGATGTACTTTCCAATTATGGGACTAATCCAGCTGTTAGAAAGTTCTTCATTATGTTAAGCTCAGATCTGAGCCCTCTAACTCCACCTTCAGGACAACCTAATGCAGGATGAACTTACTCCCATTTATCCATGTCGGTTACTTACATATTTCAAGGAAGTCTTATCTTCTCCAGACTAAATATCCCCAGGCCCTCAATCAGTCTTTATGCTGACATGATACTGTCATCTGAAGGCACTCTGATTTCTCATCCCTTTAAGGTGTTTGGTTGAGAAGTGGCCACAGTACCTCATCTATGATCAGCAGTGCAGTTACTGACCTTCCTGTGTACTTTAGGTATCGGCGAGTGTAAAAGGATTGTATTCACTTTTATTCAGTAGGCATATCACCTTGTTGCCATGTGTTGAATCTCCTAAGATCTTCAAATACATTTCATAAAATTGTGCTCAAGTGTTTTACTGAAAATTTGTACTTACCTGGTGTTTTTATAAAATACTGAATTCAGGACTTTATTCCAGTTACATTTCACCATACTAGGTTTAACAGTCTACAGGTATTATTTTATGCTTAATTAACCAGAGAGCGAGCTGTCCCTCCCAGCCTCGTCTCAGGTCTGTTGGATGCGCATGCGTTTCCTGTCTTCATGAATGTTGTTCGTAAGATTTGAATAGTTGAATGGCTGACTTAGCAAATTTTGTTCTTGGAGATGTGGTCTTCTTGGAATCTTCTCCCATTTATCCACCTCCCCAAACAGCTCACGAAACATCTCTTCATCAGTGCTTTATGGAATCTTGCTGAGATCTGTTGTTTCAGAAATCTCTCTGCATCCTGACTTTCAGAAAAATCAGCTCAAGATTCGCCTCACTAGTTTTCTGGAGTCTTAGTTATCTGTTTGAGGTTCTGCTCTTACATCTGCGAATTCTTTCGTACCTTTCATTTAGTGAGCCTAGAAAACAGAACTCAAAGTGACTGAATGGTGCCTTAGTACCTTCATATCGGAGAGAAAATTATGAGGAGTACCACAGAAAGAATGTCTCCATATTGTAGCATTTTCTCTCACATTGCCCTTTGCCACTTACTCAAGCCATTTTCTTCTCTATGTCACTTCAGTTCTTCATTATGTGACTATTCTTCCATCTCTTCTGCATACACGCATTAAATTTGAT
Source organism: Ursus arctos (assembly GCF_023065955.2). Taxonomy (NCBI): domain Eukaryota; kingdom Metazoa; phylum Chordata; class Mammalia; order Carnivora; family Ursidae; genus Ursus; species Ursus arctos. The sequence goes on from NW_026623067.1 coordinate 82,006,551, forward strand.
AACTGGCAGGGAGATTCTCCATTCCAGTGAGGTCAGTCCTAGTCAGAGAAAACCATAGTTTTTTTGTTTTTTGAAGACAGGAGACGTAGATTTGAATCCTGGTTACCATTTCCTAGCTCTGAGCCCTGCATGAAGATGTTTGCAGTCCCTTACCTGCAGTTCCCTAGTCCAAAAAATGAGGGCTTTATTAAGTGCCTCATTCTGTTGAGGAACAAAAAGCACTTTGTTAAGCACCTGGTCCTCAGTGGCCTTACTGACCCAACAAAGCCCAGTGCCATAACACCTAGTCCTTTGTTCTTTTCATCCCTATTTGTGATGTCTCCAGTGCTAGTTCGTCGGGGCAGTAAAGTCATACGGGTTTGTTTGCCTGTCTACCTCTTTTCCTCCTCACAGGGATTTTTTGCAATGTGTTTATTTTCAGAAGTAAGTGTTTTTAACATAATATTTAAGTGTATCCCATTCAAAGTCTCTGGCCTTTGTATGGTATATCTTTGCTTCGCTAATATCGAGGGGACCTTTCCACTTATTTTCTCACTCGGAAACTCATGGTTTTAACAGAAGGGTAGAGGGTGGGTGGTGGGGGGATGGGTGAAATAGGTGAAGGGGCTTAAGAGTTATCGAGATGAGCACTGAGGAACGTTCGGAAGCGTTGAATCGCTGTATTGTACGCCTACAATGAATATAATGCTGTAGGGTAACTACCCTGGAATTAAAATTTAAAAATAAAGAAAAAGCAAAAGAAAACCTATGGTTCTTTCTCCAGCTTCTTAATTTATATAATTACAACATTATACTTCTACTTCTCTCCTTGGTTGCTGTTATTTATTTTGCATTCCCGTAATTTTGATTGATGGCACAGAAGTTTATTTTCTCCTTGCTCTCGTTTCTTTTCTGCGTGAATATAGCAAAGCATTTCTTCTCAGCCTTATCTAAACTGTTTGATTAGCTGCTAATGTGCAAAATCATTAACAGGGAATTCAAACTGCTAAAATAAAGAACTGATGAATTCGGGCCCATAGGCCGAGGTTCAGCCTCTCTGGCTGAGTGCTTTTCAGAGAAGCAAACGAAAATCAGCAGTGCTGCAGGCACTGCGTGAAATTTGAGGGTATTATTATATCCTGTAAAAAGTTAAATGTGGTCGAAATAAAGACCTCTCTGCAGCATATAATGCGGGGTAGCTTCTTTAGAACACCACAGAAGCCGCGTGCCATAGCAACAGTATATGCAGCTCTGTAATCTGACATCCGGTTATGAACTATTCAAGGGTTACCTTCCTTTGTATCGCAGGAGTCTATAAACTACTTTATTTGGCAGATTTAGTGTGTGTGTGTTTATGATTTTCCCATTTAAGAAAAAATATCAATTTCTTTTATTACTTGCCCCGTGTCACTACTACCAAGGGCCAGTAGCCAGTTGCACGAAGCCCCAGCTATCCCAAATGAAAAGGATTAGGACTGGTCCGCCAATCAATTGAGTGACTGTCTCTGGATGTGGAACTAGGTATGCTGAGGTCTGGCATGCTCCAGTTTTATCAGGGTGTACAATAGTACTATTGGCCACTATGCGGCGCCACTGTTATTAGCTGTCAGTAGGGGGGCAGAACACTCCCAGCGTACCAAGTGTATAGCACGTGGTAAGAATTATGAGGACTTGGTAACTGTCCATATTACTAACCCCCAAGTAGGGGTGAAGTAGAGAATTAATATACTAATATGTTCCATGTCCAAGCAAATAAACTACAAGAACAGATGAAAATTTTAGGAAATGCAGAAGGGAAAAGGAAATGTAAATATGATCAGTGGATTTTTAGCAATATCAGTAAATATCCTGGTCGTGATGTTGTACTATAGTCGTGCAAAATGCTACCTCTGGGAAACTTCTCTCTGTATTATTTCTTGCAACTGCATGTGAATCCACAGTTATCTCACAATTTCAATTCCAAGAAAGAGGAAACAGATTTTAACTCCTTACAGTCAGGGAAAGCATAACTCACATTATCTAGATTGCCACTGTGCCATTATAAAGCGCTGCAATGTTCTTGGAAAATGAGGAATATAGCATAAGCCTTAAAACAGAAAATAAATGAGGAGACTATTACACTCTATAATGTGAACTTACAGAGTACTGTGAGTCTTAGACATGCAGAACTTATGTTCCCTAATATCACAGATGTGTTGGCGAAAAAGCAACCACTGATAGTTGTATCCAGTGCCATTGTTTTCTAGAAGAATAGTTATACGATGTTTTTTAGTACAGAAATTCATATTGAAAATAGTTTCAGATATAGGATAAACTCTTTCGGGTTTCATAGTTTTAAAGAGTTATGTCATATTCGCTCTTTATCGGTCTCCCATGATTAAATAAGACCTTGTATATTTTTACATTGGTTCTAATAAAATTTCACGTTTCAATTTAATAATGAGCCCATGATTATCTTATGAAATCTGCTTTGTTAGTGACGTTACTTCTGTTTCATAAACTCGGGTACTTTTTTTTCCCCTAGGGACTGCTGTGTGGTTTTAACTACACATAATAGTATATATAAACAGTATTACTTAAGTTTTAGGTTGACAAAGCTGAATCAATATTTTGTTTTCAATTGAATGCATCATTAATAAGAACTACTTCAGGGACTTATTGTTATCTTTCATGAAAAATGTTCCCAAAAGACTGTAACAGTCAAGAAGCTCAAATAATTGTGTGATGTGTATTTTTAATGGCAAGAGAATGTAATTTTGAAATTTGTATTCTTCTACTGGGACTCTGCATAAGGTCCACAAAAATCGCAACTGACCAATCAATAGGTATGTGACAGATCTGATCATTCTTTTGCCTTTCCAAGTTGCAAATATATCTCCATAAATATTTAATATTTTTCAGATTCTTCTTTTGCTTATACAATTGAACTACAAAATAGTAATCTTTTTTTTCCCCACAATTTTGATTCTATAAAGACAATTCTGTTACAGAAATATTCATTGATCATCCACTGACTTTGGCAAAATATAAATATATTATGTATACTTTTATAAGGACACACACATGCAGATGACAACTATGTGCTGATCCAGTTCTTGGTTTTTTAAAATATAAATTGGTCTCTTGGTGTTTGGTATGTTTATCTCTCTGTGACGTAAGATTAGATTATAAGATTTTATCTTTGTCACTTATTCCAAGAAATTTCCCAAACAGGAATCGAAATAAATACAGTATCTGTGATAATCGTCAATTTAGGGAAATAAATGACTAGCAATTCATATAGAAATATAAATGGAAAAAATATATATAAACATAAATGTTCATGATATTTATAACCTGGGAGATACAGAGTTAAAAAGCAGAAATTGTCCTATTTCTTTTAGTTTTTATATTATAGTTCTCCATTTTGTACTTATAGAATAGCTGTTTTATGGAAGTTTTATGTTTCTAAGCATATTTTTGTTTCAAGAATCAATTATGTTTTATATTGTTAAAATATTTTGAACATTATATCCTATATCCTTATAATATGTATTTGCATGTTATACCTATGGCAGTACAGTAGCAAACATACCATTGATCACTACCCTTCCTGCTATCATTTACACTTTCCTTATTACAGGGTAAGTTAAAATAAGTTACGCTTTCTTTTGCAGTTTGAAAGAAAATAGCTATTGAATTAAAATATTTTGAGGAGCTTTGAAAAAAAGTAGTTAAGAGTTCTTGGTAGTATTTCTTTTTTTTTTTTTTTTTAAGATTTTATTTATTTATTTGACAGAGACAGAAACAGCCAGCGAGAGAGGGAACACAAGCAGGGGGAGTGGGAGAGGAAGAAGCAGGCTCATAGCAGAGGAGCCTGATGTGGGGCTCGATCCCATAACGCCGGGATCACGCCCTGAGCCGAAGGCAGACGCTTAACCGCTGTGCCACCCAGGCGGCCCTTATCTTGGTAGTATTTTTAAACTCTCACGTGAATATGAATCACCTGGGGATCCTGTGAAAGGACGGGTTTCAGATTCGGTGGGTGTGAGACCTTGCATCTCCAGGCAGTTCGAAAGTCGTTGCTCCACTGACCACTCTGAGCAGCGCGCGTCTACAGGCTGATGGTATATATGTAACTACATATATACCATTATATACGCTGGCACAGATATATATGTATGTATATGTATGTGTATGTGTGTGTATATAAATACATGGACTCAGAGAAATGTGAAGGACAACAAAGTTTAAGCTCTTCTCCTTGATTCTCAAGTGAATGGTCTGCATTTCTCAAGTGCATTGCCATTTCTCATTGGCTTATTTTCCATTCCAATGCCTTTTTTTTTTTTTTTTTTTTTAGTTCTTTTGATAGCATGTTTGTTTACCAGCAAAGAGGACTTGGGCCAATTGAAGAAGACACTATTCTTGTCATAGACCCAAACAATGCTGCCGTTCTCCAGTCTAGTGGAAAAAACCTGTGAGTGAAATTACTTCTGTTGTTAAGACTTATTACATATATTTTGTTAAAGTGTGGCCCTGGCGCCGGTCTTGGAAAGGCTGTATCCTACGGTGCTGGTGAAAAAGCGCAGCTTACGAAAGCAAGAGACTAATGGGGCCATCCCATCTTCCATTTTCTAAATAGGTGGTTCTAAACTCCGGTTGAAATGAGAATCACCTGGGAAGCTTCAGAAAAAACCAGATGGAGGTTTAGTCTGGGACGGGGCCAGGCATCAAAAGCTACTTTTAAAGCTCCCAGGTGATTCTAGTCGATACTCAGACTTCTTAGCACCACTGATACACATGGCTAACGAAGTAAGTTGCTGGTCAGCTTAGATCTGAAGATTAAAACAATTTTTTTTCAGCAGAAGAGTCACATAACCAAAATCATCAAGTAATCAACATTAAGAAAAAAGGCTTCTTTCTTCCGATCTCAAAGTGAGCACTAAACAAATGTCATTTTTAGCTTTCCTTAGCACGCATAGGTAATTTAGCTTTGAAAGACTTATTATTCGGTCTTACTCCTAGATGACATTTGGCAACCAAAAAAAATACTGGCTGATATTCATGGTCACTGAAGGGAAGGGGCACCTGCTTACAGAGTGTCCTCGACCATTTTAACCTGGCAGCTTCAGGAACTGTACCCTGCTCCATCTGCTTACGCATAGGAAAAGCCAGGGAGCCCTCCATTCTGAGCGCAGCTGCTTACAAGGATGGTAATAATGAGACTTTTTTATAGGATTCTAAGATGGCGCGTCAGGGGCCAAATCCTAATAGCAGCTCTACCACTTAGTGTGTTTGAGCCTGTCTCCTTGGTGCTGCACCCATGAATCAGAAGCATTCTCTTTCCAGAAAGGAATCAGAGGAAGGCGGAGCACTGGCTGCCAAATGAACCTGGCCGGCAGTGGGGTGTCTGTGTTGAAAGCGAATCATAACCCTCACATTCAGTCACCGAAACACGGATCCAGTTCAGTTCATTAGTCAAGCTCAGGGTGTTACAGTCTTGGCTCATGAAAAAAAAATCTGTGGTGTCACCACCATGGTTAAGGCTGGAAGCTGACAAACAGCTTGTGGTTTGTCAGATGTCGTTTGACCACAGCTACATTAAGATATTGCCCATGTGTTTGTTAATTCTAAGTTCTTTAAGCCTGTGAGCCTCTGTCGACATTAGTTTACAATGAGTTCTCTTACCCAGATCATCCCAGTTGAATTGTTAAATAGATTAACCATCTCTAATGATTACCCAGCACACCACTTCACTTTGCTTAGACGAGCATGTCTGCTAGCAGGTGTCTTCTTTGGGTTTTACTGTCTTTAGGAGGCACTCTTGAAGCTTTAGAGTCCTATATTTAATATTTTATATAAACAGATTACATTACCTTGAAGTATATTTAAACTACTGAAACTATAAATCCATTTATATTTTTCTAGACAATTTGCTTTATACAATTTCTAAAATGTTAATATTTATGATCTTTGAACCCGTTTTTAAATTGATGTTATTTGTGTTAATATACTGTAGTTTGTGATAAATATTTGTAATTGATTGTAGGCTTTATTTATAGATTTTTCAAGGATTAAATAAATACCACTTAAGATATGTCAAAAGGAGGGGTGGGGGGATGGGGTAACGCGGTGATGGCCACTAAGAAGGGCACGTGATGGGATGAGCCCTGGGTGTCACATGCAGCTGATGAATTATTGAACTCTACATCTGAAACTAATGATGTACTATATGTTGGCTAATTGAATTTAAATTAAAAATATGCTTTAAAAAAGATATGTCAAAGGGTTCCTATTATAACAGATACTTTCATTTAATTTATGTTGGGCTTTAGTAATGCAGGTACATGTTTATCAAGTCATAAATTTATATTACCTTTACAGATTAATTAGCAAAAAGATTCTTCTCATGTATGCTTTGGGAATAATTATATAATTGAGACCATTGTTTTTATTTTGCAGATTTTATTTGCCCCATGGCTTGAGTGTGGATAAAGATGGAAATTACTGGGTCACAGATGTGGCTCTTCATCAGGTAACCTTCCATTTGGCATTGATTCAAATGGAACTTAATGGAGTGGTGCTTTCGAAATGCTCTAGAGCTATCTGGGTCTTTTTCTGTCACCCAGGAAGTTGATCAGAAGAAAATGGAACTGCCACATCTAAATTTTTCTTTTAGAACTCAGGGCTAGGAAAAGCTAATGTGCATATAATCAAGTCATCCCTGTCGGTTGGGCTGGCAGGAAGCTTAGGGCCAGACGCAAGGCTTAACTGTAACAATCGTATGGGCCTTCCACCCTCCTTGGCTTTCCACATTTGCTTTTCTTTTCTGTGTTCCCAGGTCTTAGTTCTGTTTTATCACTTGTGTTTTATGTTGTTGTTGTTTTTTCCTGAACCACTTTAATCTTCTATAAATCCAGGCAAGATCTTGAGGTACATCCATGTTTATGTATAAAACATCACATTTTTCTTGTTTTTAAAGGAAGTTCTGTTTCCATCACAGAATAGCCATAAGGTCTTCCTCTCAAAAGATGAGCTTTAATATCCATTTTATGAATAGGTGGCAAAGAAGTGCGAAAACTAGGGAAAAAACCCTGGAACTCAGAAGCTGTAACTGTAAGAGTATTCCAGCATCATCTCATTACTGAGATGACTGACACTCATTACTGACACTTATTGCTCATGTATTACCTGGAGAGCATTGTACTATTAGCCAAGGAGAGACCAAAAAGTGTGAGGTGGGTGGAACAACACATGCATTCACCACTAGTCTCCATTCACCGCTAATTACCTGGATGACCTTGAGCAGATCACTGAACCTCTAAGGGTCTCACTTAAAGAATGAAGGAATCAGGGGCGCCTGGGTGGCACAGCGGTTAAGCGTCTGCCTTCGGCTCAGGGCGTGATCCCGGCGTTATGGGATCGAGCCCCACATCAGGCTCCTCGGCTATGAGCCTGCTTCTTCCTCTCCCACTCCCCCTGCTTGTGTTCCCTCTCTCACTGGCTGTCTCTATCTCTGCCAAATAAATAAAATCTTAAAAAAAAAAAAAAAAAAGAATGAAGGAATCAGACCAGATGATTTTTAGAGTCCCATCCAGTTCTCCAAAGTATCTTTTTCTAAATAAATCTCTGGGCGCCTCCACTCTCATTGCCTGTGAAAGTGGTCTAAGCCAGGCAGGGGTGTACCCATAATAACCATGCAAAGTGGGTAAGACTTTTGTTCCTTGTTAAAAAGGTGTTCAAACTGGATCCAAACAGTAAAGGCGGCCCTCTGTTAATCCTGGGAAGGAGCATGCAACCAGGCAGTGACCGGAATCACTTTTGTCAACCCACCGATGTGGCTGTAGACCCAGACACGGGAACCATCTATGTATCAGACGGTTACTGCAACAGTCGGATTGTGCAGTTTTCACCAACTGGAGAGTTCATCACACAGTGGGGAGAAGGTACTCCATCTGACTCTTGATCTCTAATTGTTATCCTTAGCCAGTAACACTAGGAACTAGCGACTGGCCACCCCTCACATTCTTTTGAATGTAATTGTCCCCCGCAGTGGGAAAAGCGTGGCCTCTGTATGCATCCAGTTGGCAATTTTCTTACACACACACAACACACACACACACACACACACACAGTTTTGTGAGAGGAAAAGAGAATGCTTCAATGCAAAACCTTAATCCAAATAGGGAGAAACTCCATAATGTGTTTGTGGGTAAGAGATATTATAGAATAAACTTATAAACTGCTTTACCTTATTTTTCCCCTGGCCCCAGATATTTAATGGTTTACTACCATGGATTTGGAAAATTAGAAAACTTTAAAGTCAGGCTTTGGGTGATTTTGTAAATTGTGTACCTGAGGTTTTTCTTTCTTCCGTAGAGTCTTCTAGGAGCAATCCTAAACCAGGCCAGTTCAGTGTTCCTCACAGCTTGGCTCTCGTGCCTCATTTGGGCCAGTTGTGCGTGGCAGACAGGGAAAATGGTCGAATCCAGTGTTTTACAACGGACACCAAAGAATTTGTGCGAGAGATTAAGCACGCATCATTTGGAAGAAATGTATTTGCAATTTCATATATACCAGGTACTTCATCTTTATTTTTTGTTTTTTGTCATGCTGTACTCTATCCTTACAAATTATTTGTCTTGTCTTAATATGCCCTTTCTATGAACTGTTTTTCTTATTAAAGGATTGAAGATGCTTTAGAGATCAGATCTTAAACTATTTTAAAACTGGTAGTGCCTTGTCGATCATTTTCAACTCATGTGACCCTGTTCTTTATACAGAAATAAGAAAGCACTCAAACTTAACTGTTTGTAATGGATTCAAAAATTGCTCCTAAATACTGATTTTTCATTTTTCCTTAATTAGGATCATTTGCTCTAGTTATTAAATGATTAATATTATGTCTTCACACATCATCAACAGATGGTGAGTGATGAAATCAGTACAGTATTCAAAATACTTCTGCTTCACATTTTTTAAAAAAGCATTGGCCAAGTTTGTTTGTTTTTTTTTAAAGGTAAATATGTAAAGTAAGTGAGGCTTGTATTTAAATGCCAAGAGAAATGACCAATAAAATCCGGGATTTTTTTTTCTCCTTTTCAAAATAGATTTTCTTGACTTGGAGAAAATCAGAAAAATAATATAACTTTATAAAATAAGCTCCAGTTGATTCATATTACAAAATAACTTGCATAAGATTTCTTTAAATCATGAATACTGAGCAACTAAAAATATATTTCTAAAATGGATATATAATTTGTACAATAGATTTCATAAATATATGTGTACCTCTTTTAAAGTGGCATTGACTATTTGTAGTCATTACCATTATATTTACATTTCTTATACTATTAAAGGTGCATATGCCTACTATCTTCCCAAGCAGCCCCCAGCGTATTTAGGAAATGGAGTAAAGAGATTCAGGCGACCAGAAAAGGTGCGAGTTTGGCTTCCACAAGGAATAAGTAATAAAGTAATAAAAGACTCTCATTAGTGTCACTGAAAAAGAAATTCTCATGTTGGTTTTTACTTCATATTTAAAGAATAAGTTTGGCAAGACCATTCACTTAATAAAGAGGGTGATCAAGTTCATAGTGAATAAAAATAAATCAAACATGAGAAAAACATTGAGAGAGAATATGAAAGAAAATCTGATTAAAATCAGAATTTAAGCAAAGACACAGTGTCTTATAATCAGAATTCCCTCTACAATATTGCACAACAGTAATTAATGCTCATAGTGTTGATTCTTTTCTTAGTACGATATGCTAAAGAATCTTTTCCGAATATCCTTTAAAAAAAAAGATGAAAAGGTCTTTGACAGTACTTTAGTGCGGTATATATTTTATTGTGTTTTAATTCTTTAAAACAGAATATTCAGTCGTCTGAAGTGTTTATTTAACCCAAACATCACAGTTTCTATTATTTTGTATAAACACTACTCTATTAGGTAATATAATTTTGCTATAAAAAGTATTCATGGAGTTAATATTAAAAAGATGATCTAATTTTTTTAATTAGGAAAAAAATAGGTCTTTGAGAACCTGAACTATGCATCTCACATTTTCAAATTTCAGTTGTTTAAAATCAGATGATTCTGTTTCTACGGTAACTTCACTTGCTGCCTTTGTTTATTTTTCTCTGATGCTCCTTGTAGCGATAGCATATAGTACTTATTTAAAAGAGCTGATATCCCACAATGACTGACTTAAAGGTTATCACTAGGACGTCTGTGATAACCGTATGTCTCTCTATCTGTATCACTATCTGTGTGTTCCTGATTTCTACTGGCCTCCTCAGTGGAAAAGGCCTTGCAGTTCCTGGTTTCCCTATTATAAGGAGGTTAGTGCCTTAACTAACCTGTTTGCCCCTGTTCTTATTATTCAACATAGATTTGCTTAGGATTTTATTTTCTACTTTTGTTTCCAATTATAGGGACTAGGCTGACCACCCAGGGTTAATTGTTTGTGTAATGTACATGCACATACTTGAAGGCCAGTCTTCTCCATATTTTAAAGAAAGGCTAACTGGATGTATTGTCACAGGTTTGCTCTTTGCGGTGAATGGGAAGCCTTTCTTTGGGGACCAAGACCCTGTACAGGGATTTGTGATGAACTTTTCCAGCGGGGAAATTATAGATGTCTTCAAGCCAGTGCGCAAGGTATTTGCATACATTGCCTAGGTATCCGTTGTCATGAGAATAGACTAAATATGAATCTTGGCATTCAATTTGTACTTGAATGACTTGTAAAAACTTTAAGATGTGATAACTTTCTTAGCTACATTTTTAGGAGTTTCCTATTACTATGTTTTATTTAGAATAAATATCCTCGTCTGTTCTTAGTTTCTTCAGATGCAAAGTAACACTGTGCCTTTCTATGGTTCTTAGTAGACTTTGCACACCAGAGCAAGTTGAAATTCACTGTAGTTAGAAGACCAAAAAAATAAGTCTTTTCCTGCTTTCATCCAAGTAGAGAGGATACCACAGTATGTTAAATTGTACTTTTGTAGTTCTCTCGGATCCAACAGAAATCTTGGTTTTTGTATGCTGTTACTGCATCGAGCAACAAGACTCGAAAATAGCACTTCCTGGAATTTATTCAAGTCCTAAAAGCTTGGTTTAGGACAGAGACTAAAGGCTAGTTTTGACTTCACAAATGGTTTACCACTGTTTATTCTAATAGTGCTTTTTACAGACAGCCGGACTGGTTCACTATGCCCATCGCCCGTCCGTCTCTTCGGTGTACGTTCTCTGCAGTGTGACTGCCAGAACGATCCACACATTCACATACGCTGCCTGCATGCACCTATGGCTGGTTTAGAAAGTCCAGCCTGCTACAGTGCTGCAAATCAGAGTTATTTTTCAAAACCTGTAAAGATGTATTGGCTTTCCTTGGATCAAAGCACAAGTATCGTGAAGCACTGGACAAACTCTGTCTCCATACTCATAAATTGACGGTCTTCTTTAAAATACCAAATTTGCTAGATTAAAAAAATTTGTCTTAAATGCCTCAGTATTTGAGAAATTTGTCCATTAGAATACTGACAGCTACGCTGGGATTGATCCAAGTTCATTCTAGAGATATAAGTAAGTATCTGCGCCACGTCAGGCTCCGTGCTGATGCTAAGGATATGACGGTGAACAGCACAGGACAGAGCCTGCCCAGCCTCTCCCTCAAAGGGAGTTTCAGCAACAGCTACAGGATCTGAACTGAACCAAGCTGAATCTGAACTAAAGACTGCAATACAAATTCCCTTTTTTTTTGTAAGTTTCTATTCATACACAACAAATAGGACTTTTCACACTATTTCACCTGAAAAGCAGGGAGGAATCAAGTATCTAACGACAGTAGCCCTTCAGAAAGAAATTCATTACATTGATAATATATATTTGACTTCAGTAGTATTTCAGATCCTTACTGATTATCTGATCTTTATTGTTTCGCCCCTTTGAGTTAACTTCCTCACATCTGTTGATACAGGGAGAGACTTAACTTTCTTTCGTGTCTTCGATTTGTATTAGTGTAGTGTTTGCCTTGATTTTTCTTTTAATGATAATATATTGTGTCAACCGGGACATTAACTTTTAATTCAAATACGCATCGAGAAAGCCAAACTGTGTGCTACGTAAGAAGCTAAATTCTAAATGAGCCTTATTCTCATAAAAACCTTATTCTCCTGTTCTCTTATGAACAGCCATGAATGAAAACCTCAGAAAGCCTTGTGCCTAAACATTAGCATTCACCAGACATTCAACAATGAATAAATCACAATATGTAAGTCAGTACAGCAAACTTAAAAAAGAGAGCCTAACTCTAAGGTGAAATTTGCTTTTCCTTTCAATAAACAAGACTTGTTATTACACCAAAATATAGAAATTTATTCTGTGTTGACTCAGTAAACGAAAATCAGTTTATGAGTCTCTCAGAATTGCCATTTAATTACATTATCATCACAAAGATTAAATTGGGGTGAAGGAAATCATGTGGCGTATTGACTCCTATGTAAGAAGAGATTCTTCCTTCAGATCAAAAGTCAAGTTTTACATGATGTGTCTGCGCTCTGTGGGTGCCTGTCTACCACTTACTTCCTTGTGTACTTCGGTTCTCCCTCTTCTGGTACATTCTTCAGAGAAGTTTGTGCCTGAACGTATGAGCTCATTTTTATGTCTATGCAGGGAGGCTGAGGGAAAGTAAAGAGTATGGTTCTCTCAAATGGTATCAAAAAGGTATGAGGGCAAAAGATACATAGTTACCTCCCACTTTCTTCTCCCCAAAATCACAAGAAAGACTGTGGTCCCTAACATCTGCTTGTATACACATCCTTCAGGCTGGCATTTATTTTTTTTTTTATTTTATTTTACCTTTATTTTTTTGGTCTTCTTTCTTTTGCAAGGCCGCTCATATGGAAGGGAACGATCCCCGCCACTCCATACCAAAAAGAAAAGAAAAAACAGTAAGCCCAGATTTATGTTGTTTCTCCAGCCTTAACAAAAAATGGAGATTAAAATTTAAAAGAGTTGACAGTATTCGAGCTCAAAGTGTCACATAAGTGAAATTATTTATCCAAAGCTAATGAGTTAAGTGGCACACCTGGATCTCATATGCAAGTCTTTAGACCCTAAAATGTGTTTAACCTTTTAATCCCCTGAGGTGCACACTGGTATATCAAGGGACACACTAAACTACAACATAACTTGGTGCCACGTCTTGGAGAACTATTTGACTTAATGTTAAGTTTAAACATTATTTGGTGTTAAAGCAAACATAATTATGATACTGAGAACACAAATCCCTTATGAATTTTTAAGACAAAATATAAGATTTTGAAAGCAGATTGCCCTGGGCTGTGTCACCAGATGCCCCAGGAGGATGCTGTCATTCCTTCTCTTGTCAGTTTGGCTTTGTTAGGGAGGGTACCTCAACAGGAGAGAGAAGAAACCTCAGTAGAGTTTACAAAGCCTGGATTGGAAGATCTTTAAATTCACGCAACTCTGAGATCCTTACGCTTAATCCTAAACCTTACAATGTGATTTTCTGTTTCAAATGACACAAAGGAGTAGAACAGTTCATTAAAAAGATTACAGCTGAATGCTTCTGATTGTAGTAGGAACGAGGTCCCAAAGTCCTATCCGCTATCCTCCTCCTTTTTTTTTAATGTTTTTTTTTTATTATATTATGTTAGTCACCATATAGTACATCCCTGGTTTCTGATGCAAAGTTCGATGGTTCATTAGTTGCGTATAACACCCAGTGCACAATGCAATACGTGCCCTCCTTACTACCCATCACTGGTCTATCCCATTCCCCCACCTCCCTCCCCTCTGAAGCCCTCAGTTTGTTTCCCAGAGTCCATAGTCTCTCATGCTTCATTCCCCCTTCTGATTACCCCCCCTTTCTTTATCCCCTTCTTCCCCTACTGATCTTCCTAGTTCTTATGTTCCATAGATGAAAGAAATCATATGATAATTGTCTTTCTCTGCTTGACTTATTTCACTTAGCATTATCTCCTCCAGTGCCGTCCGTGTTGCAGCAAATGTTGAGAACTGGTTCTTTCTGATGGCTGAGTAATATTCCATTGTATATATGGACCACAACTTCTTAATCCAGTCATCTGTTGAAGGGCATCTCGGCTCCTTCCACGATTTAGCTATTGTGGACATTGCTGCTATGAACATTGGGGTGCATATGGCCCTTCTCTTCACTACGTCTGTATCTTTGGGGTAAATACCCAGTAGTGCAATGGCTGGGTCATAGGGTAGCTCAATTTTTAACTTTTTAAGGGACCTCCACACTGTTTTCCAGAGTGGCTGCACCAACCTGCATTCCCACCAACAATGTAGGAGGGATCCCCTTTCTCCACATCCTCTCCAGCAATTGCTGTTTCCTGCCTTGTTAATTTTTGCCATTCTAACTGGCGTAAGGTGGTATCTTAATGTGGTTTTGATTTGAATTTCCCTGATGGCTAATGATTTTGAACATTTTTTCACGTGTCTGTTAGCCATTCTTATGTCTTCATTGGAAAAGTGTCTGTTCATATCTTCTGCCCATTTTATGATTTATTTGTTTCTCGCGTATTGAGTTTGAGAAGTTCTTTGTAGATCTTGGATACCAGTCTTTTACCTGTAGTGTCATTTGCAAATATATTCTCCCATTCCGTGGGCTGCCTCTTAGTTTTTTTGATTGTTTCCTTGGCTGTGCAGAAGCTTTTTATCTTGATGTAGTCCCACATGTTCATTTTATCTTTTGTTTCTCTTGCCTTTGGAGATGTGTCATGAAAAAGGTTGCTTTGGCCGATGTCGTAGAGTTTGTTGCCTATGTTCTCCTCTGGGATTTTGATGGATTCCTGTCTCACATCGAGGTCTTTCATCCATTTGGAGTTTATCTTTGTGTATGGTGTGAGAGAGTGGTCAAGTTTCATTCTTTTGCATGTAGCTGTCCAATTTCCCCAGCACCATTTATTGAAGAGACTATCTTTTTTCCACTGGATGTTTTTCCCCGCTTTATCAAAGATTAGTTGCCAAGAGAGCTGAGGGTCCATTTCTGGGTTCTCTATTCTGTTCCATTGGCCTATGTGTCTGTTTTTGTGCCAGTACCATGCTGTCTTTGTGATCACAGCTTTGTAGTACCGCTCGAAATCCGGCATTGTGATGCCCCCAGCTTTGTTTTTTCTTTTCAACAGTTCCTTGGCGATTCAGGGCCTTTTCTGGTTCCATACAAATTTAAGGACTGTTTGTTCCAGTTCCTTGAAAAATGTCATCGGTATTTTGATCGGGATAGCTTTGAAAGTGTAGATTGCTGTGGGTAGCATGGACATTTTAACTACGTTAATTCTTCCGATCCATGAGCATGGAACATTTTTCCATATTTTTGTGTCTTCCTCAATGTCTTTCAAGAGTGATTTATAGTTTCTAGAATATAGATCCTTTACATCTCTGGTTAAGTTAATTCCAAGGCAACGTATGGTTTTTGGTGCTATTGTAAATGGGATGGATTCCCTAATTTCTCTTTCTTCAGTCTCATTATTCGTGTATAGAAATGCAACTGATTTCTGAGCACTGATTTTGTATCCTGCCACATTACTGAATTGCTCTATAACTTCCCTTCAGAGTGTAGGAATAGATGGTACATTTCTCAAGATCATAAAAGCCATCTATGAAAAACCTACAGCAAATATTATTCTCAACGGGGAAAAGCTGGAAGCCTTTCCTTTAAGATCAGGAACACGACAAGGATGCCCACTCTCGCCACTATTATTCAACATAGTACTAGAAGTCCTTGCAACAGCAATCAGGCAACAAAAAGGGATAAAAGGTATCCAAATCGGCAAAGAAGAAGTCAAACTGTCTCTCTTCGCAGATGACATGATACTCTATATGGAAAACCCAAAAGAATCCGCTATCTTCCTCCTGAGCCCCCTAATGGCCACAGAGTATTTCCAACAGAACCCTTGGCTCCCTGGATCCATTTGAGAACCACAGATAGAGGTTTACTGTTATTGTAGCCTTGAATTGATGACATATTGTGATTTATTTAAAGCAAAATCTTTAGCCAGTGAATAGTTCACACATCTTCCCCTCACCTTTGTTCTGTTATATTATTTTTCCTATCAGAAAATATGAAGCACTTTACAACCATATGTTTTGCAAAGCGGTTCCTAAGAACATACTTCGGTACAGAAGAGGAACTGCCTGTAATTTGCAAGCCTGTTGCCACATATTAGCTGAACCCAAAATAAAGATGAGCATTTAATGACTGGCTTGTGAGATCCACAGGCAACATTTTGATTTCTGGCTTTCTGTTCTTCTCATGCACATTTGTCACAGCTCATTTGATAGTATGAAGGGATGAGCCCCGTTGGCATGGCTGTCTCATTTTTCTTTTCAACGTGACAAACTGTTGATGACTTTCAAAGTATAACAGTATCTCCACAGCGTGTATTCTGCCCCGCCTCAAGTGAGCTAAGAACTGTCGTTAGGCTCATTGGTGCCCATTGTACTCAGCAGATCGAAGTGGGCAGATGCCACCTGATAAGACCAGAGTCGGGATGTGCTCCTGTTCTTACGCACTGGTCATATTTTTGAGAACCGTATATTCAGACAGGTCCATTAGCCTCAAGAGTGTCCTGCCAACTGGTGGCCACGTGGCACCTTTGAAACCTTCAGTCGCCAGACAGAAATGGCAGCAGCACAACATTTTTTTTTTTTAAAGATTTTATTTATTTATATGACACAGACAGAGACAGCCAGCAAGAGAGGGAACACAAGCAGGGGGAGTGGGAGAGGAAGAAGCAGGCTCATAGCGGAGGAGCCTGATGTGGGGCTCGATCCCAGAACACCGGGATCACGCCCTGAACCGAAGGCAGACGCCCAACCGCTGTGCCACCCAGGCGCCCCAGCAGCACAACATTTTAAGGCTGCTCTTCCAGGAACTCGTTTGGTGGCCTCGAGAAAGACACAAAGCGCTCCCCCACAGAAAGTGCTCCCCTATCTCTTGTGTCCTTATGACTGAGATGGCAGTGATTTGAAATGGAAATAGGTCAGGAAGAAAGACATTGAAACACTGAATATCTAAAGTAGGTAAAAAAAAAAAAAAAAAAAAAGCAAGCAAGCCCAGGACGTACTTAGAGATAACACTCAATTTGTTTCTTTTGCTGACTGAAAATATGAAGCACTGGCTTCAGAGAAAACAATCCCCTTGCTGCTGCATGTCTCCTGATGTGTGCTTCAGGAATAGTCTGAATGCCCTGAATCTTTGAAATGACTTTTCTCATCAGAAACATATAAATAGTTTTTCGGGAGGCATATGATAGCTTGATGGGAATAATAACAAAAATTATACTCGGTCTTTTTTTTTGTGTAGATTAAAACAGGCAAATGTGATAGTGATTAAAAAAGAAACATGAAGGCAAAAATATAAATACATAGGTAGATAATGGAACACCGAGTACACAAAACTGTAAAACAATAATCTTCTAAATGTTCGCTTTTAAAAGACTTGAACGTCAGTGGTGAGGGTCCCTGCACGTTTTCTGGTGGATACATCACGCGTCGTCGGGCGGGTGCCCGTGAGTGAGCGCATGGCTCCTCTGGCCTAGAGCCGCTCCCGTGGAATTCTAGATTGATTGATTAAGAGGCTTATCGTTTTGTTGTGGGCTTTGCTTTGTTTTCCTGCCTTTTCCTGAAGAATTCAAGGAGAGGCTCACCCCCCTTGGTGTGCTTCTTCTTTCGGCAGCACTTTGACATGCCTCACGATATTGCTGCGTCTGGAGACGGGACCGTGTACGTCGGAGACGCTCACACCAACACCGTCTGGAAGTTCACCTTGACTGAAAGTATGGTGTTGACATATTCCCGTCCGTATCTTCCCTCCGCTTGGTTGCCTAAAAGCATGTGAAAGCAATATCTGCATTTCCTTCTCTTTTTACTGATAGGAGTGGGAAATCAAAATATAATTGGCAGTTGTTAAAAGACCTGTTCGGTTTCATTTCAGGGATTAAATTAATTTTTAAAAAGTAGAGAGAAACAGCTTTTTTTTTTTTTTCCTGGCGGTTATCCCCTTGTTTCCACAGATACTCCACAGGAAATTCTTGATGCCTGGAGTAATGTCTGTTACATTGAAAGCCAGTGTTAATTCCAGCTTAGTTCCAGAGGGAGATGATGGCTTTGGCAAAGCAGAGGGGCTGACTGGCTTCCACGCTGGTATCACTTCCCGTGTGGCTCTTCAGCCCTCAGTAGCTGCTGAGCATCGAGCAGTGCCAGCCTCGGTGGGAGACACGTATTACCCCAAGCAGGAAGCACTCTGCGTTTTCCCTTTAGACTGCAGCTTGTTCAAAAGACCGAGCTGTTATTTCATGTAATTCAAAAGTATGTCTGGGGACAGAAGAGCTTCTCTGTTGGGACCAAGCCAGCTAGTTTGGAAATTTTCTAATTGCAATTTGGACATTATTTCTAATTCTTGAGAAGTATACTAACCTAAACTCTGATACCATACTAAGAAACATAAGCTTTCTAGATTCAACCGTAATAAATGCTTAACAGGCCACAAAACCCAAAGTCCAGAGATGCTTTTAAGATATGGCAGGGTCCAAACCATAGGAGAAGATGGAGTAAAGGAAAGGAATGGTAAATTTGAGGTGTCAGGAGCTGCAACAGGCAATCTTAGATTGAGAAATAATACGGACATTGGGAACTGATGAAGGTAAATACTAATTATAATAAGGAAAAGTAAAAATCACAGTGAAGAAAAAATGTAAGTTATAACAAAGAAAAGTAAAATCAGGAGTCCAAAAACTTTAATCAGATACGATACAGATCTTGGAGCCCAAGTAAATTTGGTAACTGCAATCTTCAGAATTGTCCTTTGAGTAGCTTTCGCCATTTTGTAATAAGGACTCAGTTCAGGTTAAGTGCACAGAGGTGCGCGTGGCCTACTCTACTCCAGCAATAGCTTCCCATTCCCCTTGCAAGTGTAGCCTCCCACGACCTACCTCCTCCAAGAGGGTACAGGCAGACAGGAAGGCAAAGAGAGATGGGTAATTCCCAATTCCAAGACTAAGCCCAGGCTTTTCAGAATTAAAAAATGACAGAGTACCTTTCAAGCTAGAAAAGACCTCAGAAGTCTAGACCACACCTTCACTTCGTAGATAGCAATATGATACTTAAACTCATTAAGACTTTGGTCTAAGGCTCTCGATACCACCCTCCTGGCCTACACTCAACAGAGATGCATATCCAAGTCCCCTGGGGAGGGCTTCATTAACACACACGGCCAGACCTCACTGGAGATCTGTAGGAAGAAGGGGGTGATACTATGTGTATTTTGGAAAGACTTCCCAAGTTGAGAAGCTGCAGTTTAGCGTTCGGCTTTGAAAGAGAGGGACTCTCTGTGTAATCCAGAATGCACCCGACTGCTAAATCTCAAACATAATACTTCTGGAACAGTTAAGACTGCCATCGGAGGCTACACAAATGTCTCATGTCTTTGCATTCTAGTATTTAGCTAGTCAAATCTATTTATGTGAGCTAGAAGACTGGTGATCAAACATGGCAGAATTAGTAATCGGTCTATATGTCCACCTGAAAACAGAACCACTTGATATTTCAGATATAATACAATATTAGGAACTCCACAAGGAAAATCTCATTTTAAGTATGAAGAGTTTGGAAGTACTTCAGCTTTCACTAGGAGATTTTATCCAGGATTCATGCACCTGACACCTAATTAGTGGTTTGTCTTAAACTCCTTTGTAATATAATAATGCATGTGATGAATTAAGGAAATATTTTCCACTGGGTAAAATTAATGTCAAAATTTAAGTTTTCAAGCTTTTTTTGGAGATTCTGATTTTCTTTTTCCTTTGCTTATAGAAATGGAACATCGATCAGTTAAAAAGGCCGGCATTGAGGTCCAGGAAACCAAAGGTTGGTCTCTTATGACTCTGAAACCCAAGCTATTTGTGCTGAATTCTTTTATGGCTCTTGATTGCACTTCAAAAATGATCAGACTAAAAATATGTAATCTGGTAAATTATCCATAACTTCCACTATGTACCGAGCCCTTAAACCTGCATGTTGCCACTGTTTTCTCTGGTAACTGGAGTGGTAATAATGGGCTCAGATTCACTGATTTCAGGTGATCGAAAGTGATTCTGTAACAAGGGGGCCAGAGACATTCAGGGAGAAAAAAAGTCAGCCAGTCACTTTTAGAAGCATGTTAACCTCAGGCAAGTGGAAAAATACCATCCAGTATACTGGAAAAGGCCTTGCTTAATGGGCTCTAGTCTAAGTGAGTAAGATAGCGTGATAGGGGCCTGAAAAGATGAGCGGCTCCCTAAGCTCCAATCTTAGCACCATTTGCCCCAACATTTACTGAGGGCCGTCTAACTATAAGGCACTAGAACGGGTTTAAGGGAAATGAAACTGTGCCTGACTTCAGGAGACTTATAACCTGTAAGGAGCATGTGTGTGTGTGTGTGTGTGTGTGTGTGTGTGTGACCGCGCATACATACATATGCATATATACGAGTAAGTATAGCTTTAGTATATACTACCCGGAATGGGAAATGGAATTTAGCTCCTGGTAAGCAACCACTGGTGTTAGTAGGAATCCCAGTCGAATCATTTTTCTCCCTTTCCTAGGATCAGTCTATATTCGTACAAGTTCTACTGTCTGCAGGGTTTTGACGTGGTCATGTGAAATTAAGAACTCACTAAAGGTGCTCTTAATGTTTAAGTAGCCAAGTGATTCCATTATTCGTTTCTTTACAAATGATTCACCTCGATATTCAGACCTAACCGTAGGCTTACGTGTTTTCCTTTCTCGTGAAAGCAGGTGGAAAGAGATGGCAGAGAAGCAAGAACCGAGAGGGAGTTTAGGGAGTTTATGTAGGCAGCTAAGAGACTATAGCCGGCTCAAGGTTGAAAGGGGTAAGATAATATTATAAAATAAATAAATAGCAATTGTTTGGCATTTGTAGAGATTCAACCCATGTGACTGTACTGAGTGGCATTCATACCACACCCATATCAAAGAGTGCCTGATCCTTTATTTTTCTGTGATTGTTACCCATAGAATTATTGGTGAGTTGTTTGCTCTAGAATAAAGCCATTATTATTAGTAATAGCTATCCCTTATGGAGCACAATGAGCTGTACAAAAATACTAAGTAATTCCTTCCACCGACCATGTGATAATTGCTATTATCCCCATTTTACATATGAGGAAATTGAAGATCAGAATTACTGCGAAGATAGGAAGTGGCAGAGCCAGGTTTAAACCGCAGTGTGTTTGGCACTGAAGCCTGTGCTCTTAACCACTGTTCTTATGCTGCTGAGGAGAGATGAATACCACCAATTCACTTCCCGTAAATTCTGCCAAGAGCTACAGGGTGGGGATGGCTGACGTTTACTCTGAAATCTCTGGGGTTTCAAAGTGGCCTCAAATCATTTCTGTTTAAATAACTCCCACCCAAAAAATCTGACATTATACTGCTTGACCTGCTGAGAACAGCTCAACCACACTGATCTCTTCTTGCCTGGCCAGTGAAGGATGAACACGGCTCTCCCAGGCCATTTCCTCTTTCCTCAGTGCACTGACTGCGTTTGGTCAGAAAACCTCCCAGGCTTGTGGCAGAACACAGAACGCAGAATAGTAGATGGTATTGAAATATCTTGTCATGACAGTCCTTTTTCAATAAGATGCGAATGAAGTTTGTTCGAGTCCTCTTTGAACCCATATGACTCTCATTAAACCTTTCTTTTTTTAAGATTATTTTCTTATTACAGAAGGGGATGTAAATCATGCTGAGTCTCCAAAAACTTGTCTTTTATCGAAATCTGGAAGCTTAATTTAAACCACTTCTTACAAAAGAGAGGGAGAAACATCCCAGATTTAGCAGCCTTATAAATTTCCAACTTCATATAACCTCTGATGACACTTGCCCCCACTCTGAACGGTCACATAACTGATGAATACTGACAGTGTTTTGGGACCAGTGTTGTGTTCACAGGGAGTTGCAGGGATAAGAGAACTTGTGATGATCAGAAACTTAGTAAAGGGGTTTTCAAAGAAAGTCGCTAGGGACAAAACAGGTATGCCAATGTCCCACCAAAATCATAGCCTTCACTCCTCCCTCCCCAAAATAAAAGATGATGATGGTGAATCAGTCTCAATAAAATAAAAAGAAACTATCTAGTGCAGTTAGTATCTTAGGCCTTATATAGAACAACACATTATAAGGGAAGCACATTGCATTAAAGAAAAAAAAGAAGGAAGGAAGCAAGGAAGGATGGAAGGAGGAAAGAAGGAAGGAAGGAGGGAAAGGAGGGAGGGAGGAAGAGACTAATCTCATTGGTGCTATATGCACTTTTCTTGTTACTCGCTAGTACGCCATCTGAAACCTTCAGCCTTCAGTTCTCTCTGTAATGAACTGGGTATTAGTTGCTTGGCTCCTGTATTAAGAATGTCTCTCCTTTACTATCTGACTTGTTCCAATTCAATCCGTCTCTGGACTTCTCCCCTTCTCTCCAGGGGAAAGAAACATGCACATGCTTCTATGTGTGAGCTCACCCAAGAATGCACCTAGCTTCCCTTTCTAAACTCGGTGCTTAAAGAAGGGAAAAAACGTCCTATCTATACATCAGCTTTTCAAAATTGTATTTATTTCCAAGTATCTATAAGGATACCAGAAGAGCTTGTTTGAAGACATTTTTGTTTTCAGTGGAATACATCTGGCATCTTATGTGATAGAAAATGTCATATGAGGCACCCTGTACCTTCCAGAAGCCCCAGGTTCTAGCCAGTGGTAGAGCTTCTTTACTGTCCCTTCATCAGGGATGCTCCAAATGAAAAATTTAATTTTTAATTAAAGAATTTTTAATTAAGGAATTTAGAATAAAAAGTGGAAGAATTTTGAATTATTAACGCTTTGAATGAAATTCCTAGGATCTTAAATCATAACTATTTTTCAGACTTTTTACTCCACTTTTAAAGGTTCCTGAGAAAGAACAATATTGCTTTCTTTGTTTTAGATGGGAAATTTAAATTTTTACCCTCTTTCTTTAAAATGTAGAGTGTCTTTTAAAAATCTGAGCATACTTCAGTGGGTTCCAAAAGTGGGAATGTTTGAGTATTTTTAGTAGGTGACACTCAGAGAACCAGAAGGGGTGTGGAAATCAAGAATTTCTGAAGTGCAGAGTGTGCACCTTAGCAAGTTCATTCCCTCATTCTCAGCACACTCTCTGTGAATGCTAAACTGATTCTGTTAGTCTGTCACCTACTTTCCAGTTCTTGTTTCCTTTCACTGGAGCCCAATCCTAGCTCTGCCTTAAAGGAAACTGGAGATGAGCTGGCACAGCCATTGTCTTTGGTGGAGGTAAACCACTAATGACACAAAATGCTATGCAACTGCTCCGGTTATAGTCACCTTCATATAGAAGCACATCCTTTCCAGGCAACAAGTTCTTGATTACCAATCTACATCTTTGGTATATTTTTGAATCCTATCCTCTATTTATTGTTATTTTCCTATAGAAATATAGAAAGAGCTTAAATAAAACAGAACAATTTGCATATCTCTTCCACAGACACGAAGAAAAAGACACAACAGTTAGTGGGCAGGGAGAGTGAGAATGATACTTATGCTCCTCTTGAAAACAGATCTAGACAGGCTGAATTTGAACCATCTAAATCTACGAGCCAATTCCTTTCCTTCTCTCCTGCTGGTGTTTCAAGAGCCACTCCACTGGACAAAGAGGAGACATTATGGTCTCACCTTAGCCATAGTACAGGGAAGGAAATGCGGACTATGCGGCCATCTGTAAAGTGGTGAGAGTGCCTACTCATAGGCTTGGTGTGATGATTAAATGAGAACATTTCCTGAAACAGAATATTGCCAGTGCTCAGGAGATAGAATTGAAGGAAGCTGGCTCAGAACATGGAAGCAAAAAGCTGGGACCTGCCAGTTGTGTGTCTCACAAATTGTGTTTATAGTATCGTAAGTAAATTGAGAAATGCTTCCTTGGGGAAATGTCCAGCAAGCTACTAAGCTGTGCCTATACCTATTAAACATTAACCAAAGATTTTCCTGATAGTGTTAAACCACCTATTTCTGCCATTTGGTCAAAATCTCCCTGAGGCCATGTGATACACTCTATCATAGGGTAGAAGGGCACACCAAAAAACGCAAGTCCCAGAAACCCGGTAAGCCTTTTGGCAAACACGTGGTTGTAACGCCTAGCCTTTGCACACTAGGGTTTTTGTACGAGTACACGTATGTGCTTCTGCAGGGCAAGAACGTCACAAGGCTCAACCTCATTTTCAAGTCAGTAGTTACAAAAATCCCTGAAGCAGCTTATATGGTTTCACTGTGTCAGTTGCCAAAAAGCACTTTAGGCCTAATATCTGCCCAATACTGGTCAATATCAGGAAATTGTTCTATAAGCTGATTTCACCAACAACAATATGATACAGCACCTCTGTGTACCCTCCTGGCTTGCTGGGAACTGTATAAAAGAACCTGAGAAGGTTCTTTTTCCAGTTTGTAATCCTAGAATTAACGTGTGCAACTATGCCTGTGATGTACCAATAACTCACTGAACAGTAACAAGATTCAAAAACTAAAGATTCAAGGAAATGTACTCATTAAGCACCTTCTCTATGACAAACACACTCAGCAGGTTTTGAAGGAGGTGTCTTTTTTATCGTCACAGTTCTACGGATGAGGTTACTAAGGCCCAGACCATTTAAGTAACTTGCCCAAAGTTACACAGCTAGTTCTGTAGGAGAACTGGGATTTCAGCCCCGATTCATTTGACTCCAGGATGCACACCAATTCTTTGCCCTGCACTGTGCTGCCTGTTCATTTTAACTTTGAAAAAAAATGCAAAAGGAGGATATCTTTTTTATGGAATTATAGCTCAAGAGGGAGTAAAGGGCAGAATCAAAGAAAACCAATTTAAAGGTACAAAACCACTGGGTGGAAAGTACTAATCACAACAGCAATCGTAGCTTGGTAGCTTGGTAGATTCAGATATGGAAATGTGAACCCCACATGCACTGACCTCAACGAGTTCTTTATGAGCGGTTGTTGATTTGCCTGGGTAGGGGTGGGCGGGAGGGTTTGGGGATCTTCGAGTCAGTTGAATATTGTGAACTCTTCTTTCCCTGAAGAATCCGAGGCAGTTGTTGAAACCAAAATGGAGAACAAACCCGCCTCCACAGAGTTGCAGAAGATGCAAGAGAAACAGAATCTGATCAAAGAGCCGGGCTTGGGAGTGCCCATTGTTCTCATTACAACCCTCCTGGTTATTCCGGTGGTTGTCCTGCTGGCCATTGCCTTATATATTCGGTGGAAAAAATCAAAGGCCTTTGGAGGCAAGTAAAACGAGCCCCTTGAACTGGAACCTACCTTTGAAAGAGTGTTTGGCCTGATTATCCTCAAAGTTTTGTCATGATTTTTTTCAGTGTTTTTTTTTAAGTGCTCTCTGCCTTTTTTGGTGTTATTATGTATGTTCCATATGTTGTCTATAGTTAGTATCACAGTAGAACAATATCTGAAGCCTCAGAAATTGGGATAGTTAGATTAAAATATAACCTTTAATACTGCCTTTTAGCAATTGATGTAAGCCCAGTTAATGTCTCCACATGAAACTGTGTAGATAAGTAGTAGTCAGTCTAAATCAGGGTCAGGAAGGAGGAGATGTTTGATGTTAGAAACAGGCCCACTCCTCAGAATACCTGGGTCAGTTATTTGGGAGTTACATCCCCCCCACCCCCAGTCTGGCTTTAGCTCCTAGCTACATGACCTTGGGCAAGTTACTTAATCTCCCCAAGCCACAGTTTCCTCATCTATAAAGTGGGGATAAAACACTCACAAGGTTGTGTGAGGATTAAATGAAATAATAAACAGAAAACATTTATCACAGTACCTGTCACATAGTAAGTGCTCAGTTAATACCACCGAAGACTCTGAGGAATAATCATTGGTAAAAAAGTTTTAAAAGTCCTAAGAAGTCATACAGGATACTTGTCTTAAACCTCAACTTTCTCAGGAAACCAGCTATTTCTCTAATAGATGGTTTGGTAGTTTTTAAATAGTCACGACTTAGGCCATCAGCCTTCCTTTACCAAACAAGGCAGGGTCCAGTACTGGAGACAGTATTTTATTAAATCATCATCATTGTATAGGACCCAGGAGCTGGATTCTTTCCAAGACATTCAAATAGACCAAGAAATAATCCAACCCTCGATTCTCACCTCTCAGGAGCAGTCCTTTGGCTGGGTCCCCAGGTCCTCAGGCAAGAGTCTACAGCTGCGTCCGGGAAGGAATCCATGGGCCAGGGTGGGAGGCAGCATTTGATCAAGAAATAGCATCTGATTCTATTTCAGGCCAAGGCGACCGTGGCAGGGATTCAGTGCCCATGGCAAAGCCCTGACACAGAAAAGGACACAGAAACAAAAAACAGAGGATTCCATTTAATAAGTTGTGAAAGGGAATTTTTCTAGGACTGGTTTGCTTTTCATCTGCAATCAATAAAGCTCTGCAAAAAAATACAGTTAACTCTTCAAAAAAGAACTTTTGAGCCCTGTTGTGGTGAGCAGAGGCAAAGACTAACACAGCCACTGTCTTCATGGAGTTAGATGGAAGCTGCCGACAGCAAGACTGTTACATGTTTGCTTGTTTACTGATGTGTCCTCAGCACAGTAACAGTTCCCGGCACTAGGGGTTTGATAAATAGTTGTTAGAAAAATGACTGAATAAACAAGTGGAGCTCACAGAAAAGATGACACGTAATAAACGAGATGACATAAAGGTAACAAGAGAGAGTGGTAATGCAGTGACAAATACAGAGCATCAGGAACACACGGGAAGGAGTGGCTGGGGAATCAGGAAGGTTTGGTCTCCCCTGTTTGCTGTTAAGCACATGGGACGTGGCACTTTACAGAATACCGAGTGCACGGGAGGGTGCGGGGAAGGCAGAGACCTAGGTCACACCAGATGAAATTACCATTACTCAATCATGTTTTAGTTAGAAAAATTGCAGTTTCATATGGTTCCATCTAATACATTTACTTTAAAAGTAGGTCACCTCTCACCCTTTTTCAGTATTTGTGCAGGATAGATTTTGTCCAGTCCATGAGAATTTTTAGTAACCCTCATCAAAGACCTTCCATATTGATTCA
Source organism: Ursus arctos (assembly GCF_023065955.2). NCBI lineage: Eukaryota > Metazoa > Chordata > Mammalia > Carnivora > Ursidae > Ursus > Ursus arctos. The sequence goes on from NW_026623067.1 coordinate 82,033,696, forward strand.
GCACGTACTTACCGTATGTCATCTCCACGGCGGACACCATGCTAGGCACGGGGGATACAAAGCCCAGTGAGGGCTGTCCTGCATCCTTATTGAATTTACAGCCTGATTTGTTGGCCTTCTGACAGTCTTAGCAGATTCTTCCCTTCCTGCCTATTTCTCCCCACACCCACTCTTCTCCGTGTCCTCTGTCATCTGCCTGCTAGCTTTTTCTCGTGATGCTGCCTCCACTCCTGGCTAGAGACTTCATGGGAGAACCCCGAGCCTCACTCCCATGACCATAGCCCCGAAGGGAGTGCCCTGAAGGGAAGCCAGGACAAAAAGTGCAGAAAGAGAGAGAGAGCAAAGGGAGAAAGAGAGTCCACTGGGAGTCCCGCCTCCCCATAAAGAAAGAAAGTCCGTCCTTCATGGAGCTGGGCAGGGCCACTTCACCATTATGACTGAAAATACGCAGTGTTGTAGGTCCTTGCCTTCAGTGAAGTCTTACACAAACGAGAAATGATCTACGTGGATCCGAAGCTTTCTCAAGCAGAACAGTGTTCTGTTCTTCATAGAAAGACTAAAGCGTAAGACAAAAACTCCTGAATTATAATAACCAGAGCTTCCAAATTAATACAAATTCTTGGTAATTTAATTCTGTCCTAATCAAAATAACGACTCTTTCTTGAGCACGTACTGTTTATGTACCAGGCACTGTTCTGAGCACATCACACGCAGTATCCCGTCTGAACCCTGCAGATAGGTGGGGATTGTCATTGATCCCTCTGTTCTCTGAGGACAAAACCGAGGCTCTGAGAAGCAATTTATTGAGATTGCACAGCCTATAAGAGACACAAGCAGGAGTCAAACGCAGCTCTGGCCCTTAGATACGTCACAAGAATATATTGCCTTTTCCCCCCTTAGAACTGCACACAGACGAGAGCCAGGCCTTGTTTTTATTGGTTTATGAATTCCTGATTTTGTATTGCAAGTTGAACCCATGGTTGAGGAGGGTGATTGGGACTCATTTTGAAATGTGCCATCTTTTTCTAGCAGATTCTGAACACAAACTTGAGGCAAGTTCAGGAAGAGTGCTCGGAAGACTTAGAGGTATGCCTGTGACCTTTCAGAATCCTTCACAATTGGCTCAAAGTCAACAAGCTCATGTCCTTTATAGAGCAAGGAGCTATTTCTTATTTTTCTCTCGGAAAATTAAACTCCTTGTGTGCGGCACAGCAACGTGAAGGGCAGAAGGCAAGCCATCAACTAAAACCAAAGTGTGTGGCTCTGGCGGCAGATTTCCCAGTTTCAGTTTGTTCTACTTTGCCTTTCTGTATCATCTAATTCTCTCCCCTGCCTTTTATCTGCCTTCATTTGTCTTCAGTAAATTTTCTGTCACTCCTGTCGGCCTGTCCGTGCTTGTCACAGTGAAGATGACCTTTTCATACAGTCATTGAAATGAAGAGCTCCTTGAGGGATGCCAGTTCCAGAGAGCCAGAAAAAGCAGGAGCTGAAAAATGAATCTGAAGTAATCCTACAGAAACACATGGATAATCCTGGGGAACTTTTTTCTTATGTATTTTATTTTTTTTAAGATTGTATGTATTTATTTGAGAGAGAGAGCACAAAGGGAGAGGGAGAAGCAGAGAGCCCCATGCAGGGCTTGATCCCAGGAACCCCGGGATCATGACCCGAACCGAAGGCAGATGCTTAACTGACTGAGCCACCCAGGCACCCCTTTCTTTTTATTTTAATAAATGAGGGGAGTGATGTCTTTCTGAGTCTGTAGGATAAGTATCTCTCTGTCACGTGTTTTGTTTTGTTTGTTGCTAATATCTACCCCTTCAGCATCACAACTTCCAATTTGTTTACCATTTAAGAGTTTACAAGGAGACGGAGAATCGTTTGTGCAAACTTCACCTCAGTGCCATGTCATTGTGTGCTTTCTTCAGGAAAGGGCAGTGGAGGCTTAAACCTCGGAAACTTCTTTGCGAGCCGGAAGGGCTACAGCCGGAAAGGGTTTGACCGCCTGAGCACCGAGGGGAGTGACCAAGAGAAAGATGAGGACGATGGAAGCGAGTCCGAAGAGGAGTACTCAGCGCCTCTGCCTGCACCCTCACTTCCTTCCTCCTGAAAACCCGCCTTCGATTTAGGTTGATGAGATTTTTCCGAGAATGCCCGATTCCTTTCCCCTTAGCACGTTTAGAGTTTTGCGTATTTAATTGTAAACTGTACTAGTCTATGTGGGACTGTACACGTTTTATTTCCTTTGTTTTGATTTAGTTGGCTTCTGTTTCTAGTTGAGGAGTTTCCTAAAAGTTCATATCAGTGCCATTGTCTTTATATGAACATAGCCTAGAGAAACGGTCCTCTTCTTCCATCGCGCTACTAATTTAATGATGGAAGGTTTGCTCATTTGCATTTTCGAGACTTTTCTGTAGATGTAAATAACCCCCTTCTCTGCTTGAACACAGTATTTTCCCAATAGCACTTCCATTGCCGATGTCTGTCTTTGGTGCCTTTCCTGTTCAGCATTCTCAGCCTGTGGCAGTAAAGAGAAACTTTGTGCTACATGAGGACAACGCTGCTAAATCTCCTTCTATTTTTTTAAAATCACTAACATTATATTGCAACGAGGGAAAGAAAAAAGTCTCTATTTAAATTCGTTTTTTAATTTTCTCCTTCAGTTGGTGTGTTTTGGGGATGTCTTATTTTTAGATGGTTACACTGTTAGAACACTATTTTCAGAATCTGAATGTAATTTGTGTAATAAAGTGTTTTCAGAGCATTAGCTGTCAGAGTGTATTTTGCGATTTTTGCATATTTGCAGGGTTTTGTATACAACTTTTGTAATAATTACACAAACCACAGATATAGTGAAAACTACTCAATGTCTTCGACAGAAAGAAATGTGCTGTACTGTATTAAGATGAAGGTCATATTTTGTTATGTAGCTGATATAAATTAAAAGCCAGCAATCAGACTTTACATACATGTGTAAAACCAGGCTCTCTTTTAAAATTCAAAGAGGGGTTATGCCTGTGTATCAATCAGGAGGTAAATAATTTAATAAAAGGTGATCTAGCTAAGAGGAAAGCTGTGTCTCAAATTACATATGCAAATAAGTCCATTCAGTGTAGGTTACTACTAATCGTTTTCTTTTTAAAGAATAATTTCACTCAAATTCATGGGAATACTCATCTTATCTTCTTTATAACATCTTTTCCATCATAATCCATCAATGCAATTTAGTAAGAACCTGACAACTTCCCTTTGTATAATAATCAGACTCTAGAACCCTTTCTCTTTAAAATGCCTACTTGCAATTCAGCCATCTTAGTAGTGACATAGTAGAGATTAATTGACTAATCATGAAAACACTGCAGAGTGTTTTGCAAAAAAAAAAAAGTACATTAATTAGAATGTCTTCTAATTATGTTATTTTTAAAAATCTAACTTAACCTAGATTTTTTTTTCCCCTCATCATTGATACCAAAGATGATCTGATTGAAAAAAAGTTGCACTTCCCATATATTCGCCTTCTTGTTAAAGCTTAATTTGGGCATCCTCCCCGGGTAGAAACTTCACCTTTTTTTGATTCCTATAGGCTTCCTACTCAAATGAGGAATACATTTTCCTCCCTTGACCCCTCCTTAATGCCCCTTTCGATACATCAGCGATAAATATATAAATGTAGCATGACAGCGCTTCTGATGTATATGTGCCTGTCCACTGTGTCTTACGCATTTTTATTTCAGCATGAGAATTAGTCTAGGACCCCAAGATACATGTTTTATGGGTTGGCTTTGATGCCGTTCAAGTTTGCTTACACTGAGGACATCAGTTGACTTGCACTTTTGTGGTGCGATATTTGATCCTTAGCGCCAGCAGCTACTTTTATAAATGTTATCTACACCTAGTCTTGTTCCTAAACAGTTTACAGTGGCTTAATGGATGCAAAATAAAAATAAAAATGATATATGGAGGTGAGAAAGAAAAAGGGAGAATAAAGATAAAAATGGAAAAATTAATACAAAATTAATTCCTATGACACCTGCTCAGGGCGAGAATTTGGCTCTAAACCTTCTAGCAGCTCATCAAATAAAACTTGATTAGTTACATAATTCATGAGTCCATTAAACATTTAGAGTTCCTAATTATAAGACCAGAAAAACCTGCTCCCAAGTACCTCCTGAAAGACAGCGGCAAGACGTGTCATTCAAGTCTTCAACAATATCCATAGAGCAGACAAATACGTTTTGCAGGTCTGTTCTTACATATGTCCCTTAAGATAGCCTGCGGCATTTTATGGCTGATATAAGCAAATGGCATGATAAAAAAGAAGATTCCGAAAAAGAAAATCTGCTGGGGTGTTACAATCCTGTCCTAGTACACTACCCTTATTCTACTAACCTGGCTTAATTTAAGATGGTAGACTAGAAATGGATGAACTGCATTGCCTTCACGCAATCTCTCCACCGATGATTGTTCTTAGCTGAACTTCAGTCACTGAGGCACTTAGAGATTGCACTGCCTGGGAAGCGCCGAAGGAAGTGGATCCCAGCCTCCGCTTCACAGTAGGATCACGTGGGGATTTAAGAAGAAAATGAGCACTCCTTCCAGAGGTCCTGATTTAGTTGACTTAGAGGAGGATATTGGTATAGATCGTGTTTTTAATTTCTCCAGGTAATTCTAATGTGCATCCAGCATTGAAAAACCGCTGTCTTTGAGAATGGCTGTTCTACTCTGTCAATTACTACAAGTGGAGAGCTATATTTTCATATAAAGTATGGTTTACAAATGTCTGGAGAAAATGGGGTCTGGGTAGTTTGATTTGACCATTAGTACAAGATCTGACGGCCTTAATTGTTCAATGTTTTAAACTGGATAATTAAAATAGGCATAATTGACTTATTAAAAAGGCAAAGAGAAACAGCTGGGCTTTGGTTTTTTTTAACATTAAATTTTCCAGAGAGTATTATTTGGGGGAGATAAAAGAAAAGCTTTGTCATTCACTGAGTTGGCCCTGAATTATCATATGCATAAAATCTTTTGTTCTAAGCTTTCTTCTTAGTTTATTAAATCAGCATATTCTTTTGCAAAACTCCCATTCATCTTTAAACACTCACTCAAATGTTCTACAAATTGAATATTTAAGTAGCTAAATGACAAACGAAGTCATAGACTTGGTTTTCGGGCTCAAAGTTGATGTAAGTCAAAGTTGATGTTGCCTCGAGCGTACTTCTCGGACTTCAGTGAATAGAAGCATCAACTGTGGGTACTTATTTTAAGAGGGCTGACTCTTGGGCCCATTCCCAGAGTTTCTGATTCACTACATTGGGTGGGGCCCAGATCTCCGCATTTTTACAAAGCACCCCTGGTGATTTGGACCGAGGTGTTCTATGGACCATCTCCAGGAAATACAGTCCTACAGAGAGTGGCTAAGCCTTAAAACAATTATTAGGCATACAAAGCCATTTTCCCAAATACGTGTCTATAGAGTGAGAGGCCCCGAAGTCATTGACCCCACTTCCTCAAACCCACATCACAAAAACCACAGGTGCAAATTGTCTTCACAGCCAGCACTTACCTACCAGCAACTTCTCCCTTCAGTTCCCTTAACACGGATTACCCCAAAGAGAAAATACAAGTGATGTCCTCCACAGGGCACTATGCTAGTCTTAGTTTCCTTGAAATCACACCTAAAGGCAAGAATCCACCAGATATATTTGGTGTGTTTTTCCTGCATCATGATTTCACTAAGGGAGTGTATTCATTCTAGAGAATACGTTGATGATGATAAATGTGACTCCTCCTTATAGCCTTAAGATTTTTGAAACACCAAAGCACAAAGATGTCGATCATACATCTAAACTATAAAGGTACAAAACAGGAAACAAGTATTTTCTGTGCTCCAAAACTGAGTACAAACTGTACCATCATAGGGAAGGGGTTTACCGATAAAGACTTGATAACAGAGTGCTCAAGTTTAGACATATGATGAAAAAATATGAGATAGATGAGTTTATAAAAACAAGTTTGACAAAAGAGGAACCCTTTTCATTTCTGAGCAAAAAATGCATTTTGTCCTACACACATACATACCTAACCTGAACAAACCAGTCACTTGAGAATGCTCTATTTATTTCCTCTCTTCTACTAACACCATTCTCCATGTCTTTAAAAATATATATTGTCCAGGAACTGAAGTAAGCATGCAAATGGACAGAACAGCACAAATGCACCGGTTCTTACAACTAACTTCCAAATAAGGAGGTAGTTTTTTTCAGTAGTGCAGCCCAGTCTTAGCCAATATTGAGTTTGGAAAGAACACGGGATTACAGCGAGAAAGTTCTGAAATTTCAAGTACTAGTCTTGTTACATACCATTGTATTAGTCAAACTTCTTTAGTCATAAATCACAACTCAAACAGTTTTAAGAACAATTCTTACTTATTAAGAATTAATCATGATTAATGAAAATGATCAAAAATTAATAATTTATCAAGATATAGTATTATTATTTATTAATTCACGTAACTGAAAAGCTCAGGCATGGCTAGATCCAGAGACGCAGAAGATGCTATCAGGAACTTGCCTCCCTTCCTCCCTCAGTCTGTCTTTCTTCTATAATAGGGTTCACTGTCATGCACACTCCCTACGCATGTAGTAATAAAGGTGGCAACCAGCAGCTCTGAGTTTAAATCCTACCAGCATTAACTCTGAGGGAGATACCTTCCCTTTCTTTTCTTTCCTTTTTTTTTTTTAAAGATCTTATTTATTTATTGGACAGAGAGAGACATAGCGAGAGAGGGAACACCAGCAGGGGGAGTGGGAGAGGGAGAAGCAGGCTTCCCGCTGAGCAGGGAGCCCGATGAGGAAGGAGCTGAACGCCAGGACCCTGGGATCATGACTTGAGCCAAAGGCAGACGCTTAACGACTGAGCCACCCACGCGCCCAATACCTTCCCTTTCTAAAGAGTTCCAATACATTGACTAACTGGCCTGATTTGATCCCTGGGTACTTTAGAACCAATCACCCTAGGCAGGGTAAGTGTGATACACAGAACTAGGACAGAGTCACATCCCGTAGTAACCACACTGATGATTTATAGAGAATTTGTTTACCCAAGAAAACTTCAGATACTATTGCCAGTTGAATAAGAGTAGGTTCTGGTGAGAAAACATAGTAGATAGGCACTAATGTTATTTTTCTTACAGAGGTTTACTGAAATCGCTATTTGTGTGGTGTTTAAATTATTACATTAAAAAGGGACACTGAGTGATTAAGTCTGTACCAGTGTATAAATGAAGATAGTCTCAAATGCCCACAAACAATACTGAATAGCAGAAGAAATGTTCAGTTTGGACCTGTCTCAATAATAATGACAATCATGGGGCGCCTGGGTAGCGCAGTCGTTAAGCGTCTGCCTTCGGCTCAGGGCGTGATCCCGATGTTCCAGGATCGAGTCCCACATCGGGCTCCTCCGCTGGGAGCCTGCTTCTTCCTCTCCCACTCTCCCTGCTTGTGTTCCCTCTCTCGCTGGCTGTCTCTCTGTCACATAAATAAATAAAATCTTAAAAATAATAATAATAATAATGACAATCAGCAATATCCAAAAAACCAAGAGCAATGATTTGAGACCTAACAGCTGTATTTTATGCTATGATTTCTACTTATCTAAGGTTAATGGAAACAGGTAGCTTCCAATCAATAAAAGAGATAGTTGCCTTACTTAAAAAAAATAAATCATGGATGTTCAGTCAATACTATTCATTCTGAAACAAACAAATTATGATGTTCTTTTGTCCCAGTTCTTCCTCTGAAAATTTCAAAGCTATAGCAATACTGAAGACGGTCATACTGAACACCCATATACCCTTCACTTAGACTTACCAGAGATTAACATTTTGCCATACTTGCTTGCTCTCTCTCACAGGTGCACACACATGTGCACATGCACGCATACACTAATTTACTCCTGCTGAACCATTTGAGAACAAGCTGAAGACATCATAACATTAACCCTCAATACGTCAATACATATCACCTAAGAACTAGGCATTCTCCTACGTAACCACAAAACCATTGTTACACGAAAGAATTTAACATGGATTCCTTAATATCGATCAATATGTAGTCCATATTTGAACCCCCGATGTCCCTAAAATGCCCTCTGGAGCTTTCTATTTTTGATCCAGGATCCAATTAATATCCATATGATGCATTTGTTTCTTATAACTTTTTTGTCTCTTTAATCTAAAGGAATTCTTTTGCCATTCTTTTTCTTCCAAAACATCAACACTTTCAATAGTCCAGGCCAATCGTGTTGCACAAGGGCTCCCACTATAACTTCATCTTTTTCCTCATGATTGATTTATAACTGTGATGATGCCTCCCTCCCACTGCCTCATATTAGGAGGCACACAATGTCAGTTTGCCCCATTATTGATGATGCTACATTTGATCACTTAAGTAAAACGATGTCCAGGGCACCTGGGTGGCTCAGTCAGTTAAGCATCTGCCTTCAGCTCAGGTCATGATCTCAGGGTCCTGGGATCGAGCCCTGCATCGGGCCCCCTGCTCAGCAGGAAGTCTGCTTCTCCCTCTCCCTTTGCCACCCCCCCATTCATGCTCTAATAAATAAAATATTTTAAAAAATAAAAAATAAAAATAAAATGATGTCCAACATATATATATATATAGTGTTTTCTGAGAGAAAACGAAATTTTACCCAGTGGTCTTTGTATCCATTGATAATCTTTTCCTGAATCTATAATTTTTGGGGAGCTCTTAAATAATGATTTTCTAATTTATTATTTTGTCTTCATTTATCAGCCGGCATTCTTCTGTAAATGACTGAGTCTTACTCTTACCCCAATAAATATTGGTGGTATCTCCTCACGAACATTAAATAATCCCCTCATTTTATTTACAATTAATATGATACATTCCCCAAACTCTTGGCACAAATATAGTCAAATACCTTTCATTATCCTATTTAATTGCTCGGTCCTTTCCTTTCTTATTGACAGAAAGCTAGCTATCAACATTTTGATAATTGGCTTTCCTCTCCTTTCCTTCTCTGAAGTGGTCAGAAAAATCCAAATCCTAAAGGGAGGACATGGAGCATGGAATCAGTAGGTTTGCAGATGTAGCAGGGCCATGTTCAAGTCTGAGCTGTCCACACTGCAATTGCTTCTTGCTGCCGCATAATGTCACTGTTATATATCTTCTATACCAGTCCAAAGAGCTGTTGCTCTCCAGCTGCCCAAGGCTGCCCAATCCAGACCTCTCCCTGAGATTCTATGGTTGACCTTTGACTGCCAAAGTTTTTAGTGCTGGGCGTTTTTAGTTCACATGCACAGCCACCTTCTCAGATACTGATAGGCCCAAAGTCCTGGGGCAGGGCTGATCCTCATATCCATGCCTACAGACACAGAACCATCGCCTTCCTCCCTCCCTATAATCCATACTAGAGGTTAGGAGTTCTTCCTCTCAAACTCTCAAAACTCACAGAGTTCCATTAGCCCTTCTTCTTGTGGTAAGAACACTTAACATGAGATCTACTCTCTTAAGAAAATTTGCATGTATGACACAGTATTGCTATCTATAGACACCGTGTTGAACAGATCTCTAGAACGTACGCATCTTGCGTAACTGAAACAAGATACCTACTGAATAGCAACTCGCCATCCCCTCCCCCGCCGCCACCCCAATCCCTGACAACCACCATCCTACACTCTGCTTTGTGCATGACTATTTTATATGGAATCATTCAAAATTTGTCCTTCTGTGACTGGCTTATTTCACTGAGCATAATGTCCTCCAGGTTCATCCATGTTGCAAATGGCAGGCTCTCCTTCCTTTTTTAAGGCTGAATAGTATTCCATTGTGTGTTCACATTTTCTTTATCCCTTCATCAGTCAATGCACATTTATTTGTTTCCACATCTTGGCTACTGTGAATAATCCATTGGCCCTTCTTTACCAGATATGGGGACCAACTGTTGGTCATCTATCCCTTTCTAAGAGAGACTCCCTGGTGAGTCTTAAGTGTCCAAACCTGACCTAGCCAGAGAAACTTCCTTCCATGATTCAGAAGTAATTTCTGACAACTGTTTGTCATTTAGTAAGCACTTCTGAATGTCTAAAAGCAAACAACTCTTAAATTCTGGGGACACAGTGGTAAAAGGCAATATCCTAGCTCTACTGAGATTTACATTGTAGTGGTGTGTTCATTGTATTCTCTTTTTTCTTATTAAAGAAGAGAAAAACAAGTGTAATCCCTGGCTGCATACCCCATCACATACATTTATAGATATATTTTTTTTTAAGTAAGAACCAAAGAAAGGCATTGACCAGTCTGGTTGTACTAATCCCAATGCCTCTTTAGGTTGATTTAATTTGATTTTTTCCATTTATTTTCTCTTACATCATTATATTTCCTGGAAGTCACAGAAATCTTTAAGAATTTCAAATTTCTAGGGCTTTGCTCTGAGCCTTGTCTGGCCTCCATTAAAAAGGAATGGCTTCTTTCCTAAAAATGTTACTATGATTCTCACATCTGTCAGAAAGTGTGTACCCAGGTAATCCAATAAAAATTAAATAAGTGAAAAGTCAAAGGATTCATTGAACAGACATTGATTAAGCTTCAGTATGTGCAAAATGCAAAGGTTAAAAAGGCACGGTCTTGCCTTTGAGGGTTTGTAATCTAGCGAGGAAGCCGGAGTAAGTCTATCAATAATCGCGGTGTAAGGCGTAAGAGGAACATATGCAAAACGCTATCAAACTTCTGACAGAAGAACAGAGAGTTTTCATAAAGAAAGTGGTATTTGAGTAAGAGAGAGGAGACCTAAGGGACGATGCTGGTCATATTAGGGGATTAGCAATGTGGCTACAGCTCAGCATAGTTTAGGGGTGCAGTGGTGGAAGGACTGGAAAGCCAGGCTGGCTCAACAAGAAGGGTTTCAAAACCATTAGGAGTAACTTGGATTTAACTACATTTGATATATTTGATTTTATCACACATATGAATTTACTGAAGACTGCTAATAAAAGTAAAAAATACTTTCTCTATTTAATAGGACAAAGAAAACAAATTATACTTGTAATAAAATCTCATTAGTCCAAATTCTTAGAAAATGTTTTATTTTTCTGTTTAATATATATATATATATATTTCTGAACTAATAATATATATAATATATATATATATAGGACAAACGTCCCTTATCAGATATTTGATTTGCAAATATTTTTTAAAGTCTTTCTTTTTATGATTTTACTTATTTATGTATTTGAGAGAGACAGAGCAAGAGAACAAGTTGGGAGAGAGACAGAGCAAGAGAACAAGTTGGGAGAGGAGAGGAGGGAGAGGGACAAGCAGATTCTGAGTGGGGCTCAATCTCATGACCCTGAGATCTTGACCTGAGCCAAAATCAAAATCAGACGCTTAACTAACTAGCCACCCAGGTGCCCTGATTTGCAAATATTTTATCCCAGAATATGAGTTATAGCTTTTCATTTCCTTAACCTTATTTTTCAAAGAGTTTTTAATTGTGATGAAGTCTAATTTATTATCTTTCCCAACAGTCATAAAATCCACAGAAATCTTTAAGAATTTCACTAAGGCTCTAAATTTCGTTTCAACATAGAAAAGAACGGTGAGGGGCGCCTGGGTGGCTCAGTCGTTAAGCGTCTGCCTTTGGCTCAGGGTGTGATCCTGGAGTCCTGGGATCGAGCCCCACATCAGGCTCCTTTACTGGGAGCCTGCTTCTTCCTCTCCCACTCCCCCTGTCTGTGTTCCCTCTCTCGCTGGCTGTCTCTCTCTCTCTGTCAAATAAATAAATAAAATCTTAAAAAAAAAAAAAAAAAAAAGAAAAGAATGGTGAACACCAGCAAGACTTCTGTCCCAGGGGCTGCTTACTTCTTCAGCTTCATCACAGCCCCACCCCTCGCCCCCACCCCAACTCACCTCATCATCCTCACTCCAAGAAGCCATATTTTAGTTATTTCTCAAATGGCCATGCTCTTATTGTCTTTCTAGCTTCTAGACATTTTTCCAGGTGCTTAACAGACTTCCCTTATTAAAATTCTTATCTCACTAGGTATAATTACATAAAATAAGAAAGAAATTTATTGGCTCATTGTCTCATAAAAGAGGATCTAGGGACACAAAAAATAACATCAGATCTCTCTCTCTCTCCCTCTCTCTCTCTCTGTCTCGCCTGCAGCTGTTTTCCTCTATGTTGGTTCATACTCTAGAATGTTCTTTCTATGTGATATGAAAGACGTCTCTGGTAGGTGTCTGAAAATATGAGAGAGCCTCCCCTATTTTCGCCATATCTATATCACCCCCCACAAAAGGATTCAGAAATACAAGAACACTAGTGTTTTCTTTTTCAGAAATAACAACAGATTTGCAAAGATATATCTATTAGGCCTTGTAGTCCACTCTTTCAGGAGTGAGGAAAGTTTTCCTTGGACCTTCCATGGTGATTTCTGAACTAATCATTAGCATAGGGAATGGGATTATTTTTACACCACTCAGGCCCATGCATGAAGCTTGGTGCAATGAACTTTCTCTAAGTTCCATGGCTCCAAAAGAGAAGTGCTAGACACCTAAACAAAATTCAGATAAGAAAGAGAGAGAGAAGAAAATGGTTGCTAAGGAGGTAACCAACAATCCACTACAGGCTTGCTGTAATATAAGTTTAGAGAATAAAATTCATGTAGCAGTAGATACCCGCTAAGCTCCCGGAACTCAAATAGCTCACAATATTGAGGGAAAAAAGAAAGCATAAATCCATTGTATTAATCTCGGTGATTTAAGTAGAGCCAGGCACCTGATAAAGTTTCTAGTCAGGGATGTTAATGCTCCAAAAGGCATTTAATAGAAAAAATTAAATGTAAGTTGTTGGTAGGAGAAAATTCTTCCTGCGTAGTTCTTCCACAGTTAATCAGCTTTCTAATCACCTTAGAACTCCTCTAAAAATCAAATATTGCATAGTTTGTTCAATATGTAGTTGATAACGCTTCCAGTAAGGATATAATACCAGAGTAACAAGAATCTAATAAAAATTCCAAAAAGCATAGGTTCTGGGTGACAGTTGAAAGTATGTTCTGAAACAAAGGCTGAAAAATAACTGCATTGGTCCCAAAGATCCTGGGCTGAAAAGAGCCTGAATTCCAGACCAAATACGTGTTAGTGTCATTTTCACATTTGTATATGACAATATTTAAACTCTGTATTGTGTCAGTTTTCTTAAAATATCTCCTGTATCCCTTCCATTATTTAGATAGATTAGAAAAAAATATGTGCATTATAAGTAAATAAATAAATAATAGGTCAGTTGATGATTGATAGACGGACTGACAGGAAGGGGTGAAAGAGGGACAGAGGGAAGGAGAGATGAAGGTGACATCCACACAGATTTCTCATGGAGTTCTTCAGAGTAGTTATTACGAGTGTAGTGAATGGCTGACATCTGGTGGTAAAACAGTAAAAATTTGCACGGATTTGTGCATTCATAAAAGAGGGTCTATTCAGTGAATGATGGCTGTGTCTTCAAGAATAATTTAAAATGCTGCTAGTCATCCGGTTTTTATGACTCCATCATGACAAGGATCTAGGTATTTGGAAAGATGTGTAACATCGGGTATCACATAGATACTGACAGTGTCCATGTGCTCTTTGCTAATGGAGTCGCTATTCTCTAACCGAAGAACAGAAAACCATGAAATTGTTTAGCTACTTTTTTTTACATGAGCACTTAAGGAGGCAAAAATAAACATATAATGTCACTCAAAATCATTTGCATATTTTGTTAACCTATTGGCATTTTAAGAAGAGAAAATTAAAATTAGGTTCAGAAAAGTAAAAATAAAAAAAAAATTACATGCTTGGTATTGATTCCTGGGAAAGAAGACACAGGCAGTAATGACGCCAAAGGCCATCACACCATCGACAAGGAGATTGTTGACCTGGACCGGATCTGAAAACTGGCAGATCTGTGTACAGGGCTATGAGACTTGCTCATCTTCCACAGCTCTGGGGGCAGCATCAGCTCCGGGTTTGTGCCCCTGCTCATGAAACAGTTCTTGGTGGTCTATGGCAAGAGGTCCAAACTCAAATTGCCAGTCCTCCAGGTTTCCACAGCCATGGTGGGACCCTACAATTCCTTCCTGATCAGCCACTGACTTTGGATCATTCTCACTGTGCCCTCATCGTCACTGATGAAGCCGTCTATGACCTATGTCAACGCAACCTGGATATCATACATACCAATCTCAATCATTTGATTGGGCAGATTATGTCCACCATCACCACCTCTCTGCAATGTGAATGACAGAATTCCCAACCAACCTGGTCCCAAACCCCCACATCCACTTTTCCCGGGCCACGTACCCCCAGGCATCTCAGCTAAGAAGGCCTATGCTGAGCAGCTGTCTGAGGTCAAGACCAATGCCTGCTTCAAGCCAGCCAGTCAAATGGCCAAGTAGGACCCTTGCCACAGCAAGTACATGGTTTGCAGCATGTGGTATCGGGGGGACACGCCACATCAACACAGCCTTTACCAGCATCAGGATGAAGTGCACCACCCAGTTTGTGGACGTTGCCCAACTAGATTTAAAGTGGGCATCAACCATCAGCCCTCCGACTGTCATTCCCAGGGAGACCTGGCCAAAGTGCAACGGAGTGTGTGCACGCCAAGCAACACCGCTGCCACGGCTGAGCTCTGGGCCTGCCCGAACCGTAAGTGTGATCTCACGAAGGCGAAGTGAAAATGTATGCGTTGTACATGGGGGAAGGCATGAAGGAAGGAGAGGTCACTGAGGCCCAGGAAAACCTGGCAGCTCTGGAGAAAGATGAGGAAGAGGTAGGCGTGGATTCTGTGGGAGAACAGGTCAGAAAAGGGGAAGAAGACTAGATTGCAGCTGGCAGCATGGTTGGTTTCAAGTTGTTTACAATGACATTTCCTATAGTAAATGATTAAAATCATAACTCTATGGAAACTAAAAAACCACTGAATTTTCACTTTAAATGAGTGAATTTTATGGAACATTAATTTTATACACATACACACAATCATATTCAAGCCTGGTAAACCACGGCCATCCTCGAAGCCTAAAAACTCCCAGTCTCAGCTGGGCCTCAGAGAAATGGCTTCATGGCTTCCAAAACTGAGTCACAGCTCCTTCAAATAATGAGTCATTCCTGCCTCTACCAGAGGCCTCACTAATGAATTCCCTAGCTTCAAACTTTTGAAAATGCTCTATAGATGTCCTACTTAGGACAACTCTATAACCCTCCCCAAGGTGTCCCGCAACACTGCCTTCCTTGCTTAGGTAAAGGCCCACAGATATGGGAGCATTTTTGTCGTGTGTGGAAGTGTGTGTCCCACAGAAATTCTCTGCCCGGTGCGGTCCTCTTGCTGTAACCCCCTCCCCACATCTCACCACACAGATAGATCTACTGCCTACTTTGGATTCCTCAGCTCAGGGAGCCTCAGTCTGTGACATTCAAAACCTGAAAGACTGAAGGCCTCCCAGAGGGGAGAGATGTGAAGGTACCTATGGAAAGAACCGAACATGTGTGGGAGGAGAACAGAAAACATTCAGCTTTCTACTTCACTACCTTCAGGACCCATTCTGTCTTCCCTACTTATGTATGACCAGTCCTTCATCACAGCTGGAATAAAACTCTTTACCAAACACAGCTTCCTCTCTGAGTGAACTGAAATGTCATATTGCTTCAGTAAAGCCCTGTATCCCAATGACCTCGTCAATGTAGGTATCTTAGTAAAATATATGCTACGCTAAGACTTTTAGGTTCTATTATGAACTGACTGGAATTCGAAGGAAGATTTAGAATTAAAGGCTAATAACTTCAAGTTTGTGAGGTAGGATAGGACATATTTCTAGAATTTCTGATTCTTATTCTGGAAAAAAAATTCTCCAATTTTCAAATTGAAAATTGAGGTAAAAATAGGTAAGTGATATTCTATATAAATTACACTGGATTGTAAATTCCTTAGCAAAGACCAAGTGCTATGTGATTGCAAAACAGTACGTTACTGCGGAGTCTAATGTTCTGTCTCATTCAGTTTCTACCAACAGATGAGAATGAGATTCTTGAGAACTTGCATGCTTTATTCGTAGTCCCTTAAATGTGGTGTTTGCAGCAGCGATATCCATCAAAAGGGGGCAGAGGGCCAAGTGTTTTGCTGCCTTCATTCATAAAGCTAGGAACCTTGCTTGAGCCTGTTTGATCCGCCAGGTAATATAAATAAAGCCACAGAATACGTATAATCGGTCGCCAGATGCTTTGGATCGCTACCTCAGCAACGATTAACAAGAAATGTGGCAGGTCAATGGCAAGTGCCGATCTGTAGCAACGAGAATGTCTTAGCCTTTCCAAAAGGGCACATATTAATTAAAGTTTTATTCTGGAGAGTTCTGAACTGTGTATAAATGAATGCTGAATTCCTATCCCCTGGACTCCAGACTCATAGCCAAATATCTACCCAAAAGATCTACTCGAATGTATCATAATCATCTCAAACTCAACATGTTCAAACTGAACTCCTCTTTTTGTCCCCAAACCTCTTCCTCCTAGTGTTCCTCATCTCAGTGGCTTCCAGTCTTACAAGCCTAAAAAGTTTAGAGTCCTCATAGACTCCTCTCTTCCTCTAAACAGCTATTTTCAGTGTCAGCAAATCCTGTTTACCTTCAAAATATAACGGACACTAACCATTTCTCACCACCTCCACTGCTATCAATGCCATCATCATCTCTCCCCCGAATTACCACAAAAGCCTCATAACCAGTCTTCCAACGCGCTTTCTCTGCCCATTCCTATCCCAGCTTCCAGAGTGATTATCTAAAAAAATGATAATAATAAGTCAGATCATGTCACTTTTCTCAAATACTTTCAGTGAGCTCCCATATTAAACTAAAAACAGTCCATACAATGGCCTACATGGCCAGAGACAATTTATTCTACCCCCTAGCCTCTGTGATCTCCTGTTATACTCCCCCTTATCTGTTCTAGGTTTCCTGGGCCCCTTCTTATTCCTCAAAACACCAGACACAGAAACACTGCAGCATCTTTGCACTTGCTATTTCTTCTCTCTGGAATGCTCTGCTCCCACCCCACACCACGTATACACTTTTCTCATTTTATTCAAAACTTTGCCCATGTGTCACCTTCTTCTGTAAGTTGATTTTTCTCCTCCCTATTGTGTTTGACTTAATTCATGCTTTTTTGAAATGTAGCTGTAACTTAATTGTTTTCACTGCCATTTAGTATTCTATTGTATGAATAGGTCACAATTTATTTATCCATTCTATTGATGGATATCTATGGTGTTTCCAATGTTTTGCTATAACCAAAAAAAAAAAAATCCTCTTATAAACATTCTTGAACATAGCTCCTGGTGCAAAATTGCTGGATTATAGACTTGTGCATCTTCAGCTTTGCTATATAATGCTAAATTGTTTTTCCAAAAGTTGTATCAATTGATACGCTCACCAATTATGTTTAACTGTATTACCTGTTCTATATCCTTGCTGATATTTTTAATTATTCCCAATATGGTAGGTTTTAAGTCATCTTAGTAATGGTTTTGATCTGCACTTTTTTCCATTAATGTGATTGAGCATCTTTTAATACATTGATTGACTGTATGAGGATTCAAATCGGGAACAAATGATAAGTTAGGATAATCAAAGGAACTAAGTACAAAGATGTACATGGAGCATAGGAGAACCCAGTCTGTCCGCAATAGAATTGTTTCCACTCCTAGACCCAAGAGGACAATAGGAGTAAAGGTTTACTGGAAACCTAGAATAGTCTTACAAAGCAGAAACCTTTGGTTAAAAGAAATAGCTACAGTGGGGAAGAGATCAAGGAGAACAAATATCTTAACTTCATTCTCCTTCCTCCTTCTGATCTTCTGTCAGGAATCCCCATTGGCTAAATCCAACTGGAAGTCAAAGGGAATGGGAACTCTGCTGATGCTGGGATCCTGGACAGAGCACAGGATGAAGAATGTAAAGTTGGTATGTAGGGGCAAACAAAAGGTATTTGCAGGGGCTATTCACATTCACTATTCTCTCCTGTGAAGTACCTGTTCAAGACTTTTGCCCATTTTTATATTAGGTTATCTTTTTCATATTGATCTATATTTGTTCTTTATGTGGACAATGATTTCTATTGCAAATGACTAGTTTTCTTTGTAATCTTATGACTTTTCTTTCTCTTCTCTTGCCCTAATATGCTGGCTAAAGCACCTCATACAATTTCAGTAACACCTGTTTTGTTCATGGTCTTAAAGAGAATACTTCCAATGTTTTCTTAAGTATAAAGTTTACTAGAGGATTTTTTCTTAATAACAGATAATATATTGGGATAAGGAAATGCTCTTTTGAGTTTGCCAAGAGTTTCTTGTTGTTTTTGTTTTAAATTTCAATTGGATGTTAATATTCAGCAAATATTTTTTGTGCATCTACTAGATTCAGGGTCTAAAAACTAATGTCCCCAAAGGCCAAATCCAGCCCACATTTTTTAAAAAATAAAGCTTTACTGGAAAACAGCCACACACACTTGTTTAGTACATATGGCTGCTTTCACACTACAATGGCAAAAATGTGTAGTTCTATGGCCAGCAAAGTTAAAAATATTTACTATCTAGTTAGCCTTTTGCAGAAGTTGACCAACTAGATGATTATACAACTTTTCTTTTTACCTTTGATCATATTGTTTAGCCAGCTATTCTCAAAGTGAACACCCCAAATCCATTCCTTAATCTTTACTGCTCTATTCCCTACAAGGCTTCTTTTTACTGCTTGCATCCCCAAGCTCTCTTGCCACTGGCTTTTCATGGACACTGACAAATGAGAGGCAATAGCAGGAGATGGGAGAGTGGTAGCCCTCATTGGTCAAAGGAATGACTTGTTATGGTTCTGGCAGAAGATGCATTCTCCTATGGCTACAAATACTGATGGTTAAACCCTCTTCCATATTTCCATCTCTCACTAAGCATTTCCTCTCCTTGCCCTTTCATTCCTAGAGGCTTCCGGTCACCAAAGGGATGTCCGACTATGCCTTACGGGTTCCATTAATCCTTCTTTAAACTGTTCCTTAAACTTCCTTCAGTTATAAGTATTTGTGTTTCATCTCTTTCTTGCCATGTCTCTTAGAAATGCAGCCATTAATTAAAGGAATTGCTTTCCTCACATTAAATCAACCTTTAATTTTTGGGATCTACTCAATTAGTCATAATGCACATTGTCACTGTATTCAGTTTTTTTTTTTTAATTCTTTAAGATCTTTGTATTTTTTATTTTTTAAACTTTATTTTATTTTAATTCAATGAATTAACACACAGTTTATTATTAATTTCAGAGGTAGAGTTCAGGGACTCATTTTTTTTTAATTTATCCATTTTGTTAAGGTTTCAAGTTTATTGAAACAAAGCTATAATATCTTCTATCTTTTAAATATATGCCTCATATCAGGTTCTGACTCTTTTTACCACACAGTAGTGTTTATTTATAAATTCCCTAGGTTTATTTTTTCTTGGGAGAATTGCTAACTCTTGCTTCAGTTCATGTCATTATATGTTCATTTTCTATTCCATTAATTTCTATTATCCTCGTGATTTCAATTGTTCTATTTTCTTTAGGCTTATTCACTTGTTCTTCTTATATCACATTAAATTAGATGCTTAGCTCATTACTTTATAACCCTTATTTTTTATATAAGCACCTAAGTCATAAATTTTCCTCTAAGGACAATTTAAGCTGCATCTCACAAATCTTTTTAAACAACTTTGATGAGACATAATTCACATAGCATAAAATCTACCCGGTTAAAGTGAATACCTTAATAATTTTTGGTATATTATATTATTAACTTTATGGTAAATTATGGTAAAAAAAATATATATATAATATACAAGTTGCCATTTTAACCATTTGAAGTCTGCCATTCAGTGACATTAATCACATTCACAATGCTGTGCAACCATCACCACTGTCTATTTCCAACATGTTTTCATCACTTCAAACAGAAACTTTGTAATCAATAACCGTTAACTCTCCTTTCCCCCTCCCCTAGGCCCTGGTAACTACTAATCTACTGTCTCTATAAATTTGCCTATTCTTAAATTTCATTAAGTGAAATCATATAATATTTGTCCTTTTTGTTTGACTTATCTCATTTAGAATAATGCCTTCAATGGTCAATGATGTAACATTATTCAGAACTTCATTCTTTTTGATGGCTAAATAATATTCCATTGTATGTGTATACCACATTTTGTTCATCCATCCACTTGTTGATGAATTCTTGGGTTGCTTCCATCTTTTGGCCATTGTGAATAATGCTGCAATAAACATTGGTGTACAAATATCTCCTCCAGTCCCAGCTTTCAATTCTTTTGGTTATATACCTAGGAGTGAAATTACTGGGTCATGTGGTAATTCTGTCTAGCTTTTTGAAGAACAGCCAGACTGTTTCCCTCAGTGACTGCACCATTTTACATTCCTATCAGCAATGTACAAGGGTTCTAATTTGTCTACATTCTCATCAATACTTGCTATTTTCCATTAAAAAATATTACAGCCACTCTAGATATGAAGTGATATCTCATTGTGGTTTTGATTTGCTTTTCCCTAATCACTAATGATGTTGAGCATCTTTTCCTGTGCTTTTTGGCCATTTGTATATCTTCTTTGGAGAAATGCGTAATCGAGTCCCCTGCACGTATTTTTTTAAGATTTTATTTATTTGATAGAGAGAGAGAGTGCGCACAAGCAGGGGGAGTGGAAGGCAGAGGGAGAGGGAGAAGCAGGCTCCCTGTGGAGCAGACAGCCCAGTGCAGGGGCTCATGCGGAGCTCAATCTCAGGACCCTGGGATTATGACCTGAGCCAAAGGCAGACGCTTAACTGACTGAGCCACTCAGGCACCTCCCCTCTGCATATTTTTAAATTGAGTTGTCATTTTGTATGTTGAATTATAAGTTTTTATTTTTTAATTTTTTTTGAATTATGAGTTTTATATTTTTTTCTGGATTTTATAGTTTTTTTTACATTACATAAAAAGAAGTCATTACCTCTTCAAACCATAACATATTAATTACCTCAGGTAAAATCAGTGATTATTAAACATAATTTGTAATGGGTATGGCTTAACAGAGGTCTGACTCTAAGCCCTATTCTTTTTTTTTTTTTTGAAGATTTTTTATTTATTTATTTGACAGAGATAGACAGCCAGCGAGAGAGGGAACACAAGCAGGGGGAGTGGGAGAGGAAGAAGCAGGCTCCCAGCAGAGGAGCCCGATGTGGGACTCGATCCCGGAATGCCGGGATCACGCCCTGAGCCAAAGGCAGGAGCCTAACGACTGCGCTACCCAGGCGTCCCTCTAAGCCCTATTCTGAAAGACTAGGCAGATTTGCCACCGATTTACTTCTAGCTATGACCAAGTCACGTAAACCATCACTACGATCGTTTTATCATTGTTTATTTAACACATAAAATTGAAAAATGAGTAATATATCTATATATTTGTAAGGATGAAACTCTAAATAAAAAGAGCAAAACCCAGAACAAAATACTGCTCAGAAGTTCAGAGACTATAGATTTGTATTATGATGCAATAGAAAGACACAATATTGGAGAAAGAGAACCATTCCATTTAGTATTTTTCTCTCCATCACTATTTGAAAATGGTACAGGGCAAGGATTAAAGTCAGACTCCCCTCCCTTTAGTTTCTCCTCCATTCTCCACTTCAATTCCTGAGGCCTTTCAGAACTAACAGAGGCTTCCTTGGGATGTAGGGGAGAGGAATGAAGTTGTCATTGGCTATCTGGTCTCCAACAGCTACCCACCAGGCCAAATAATTGGTTCTCTGGTGTATTCCTCACAAGGACCTCCAAAGTTTGGACAATGAGGTGGTCAGATACGGCAAGTCCCCTGGTCCCAGTGCCACTTAGCTTCTAAACAAGTTGTGGGTGGGTACACAAAGGAAGTAGCATTAACAGGCATAAGGAAGAGAGGGGGTGAGGAGAACACTGAGGGATTGATTAGAGGAAGCAAAAGAGTCATTTGGCCTGGGCCTCAAGCTTAGGCCAAGCTACCAATTAAGATACTTTTTAATTTGATGGCACTGAATTGATCTTTGCCTGCCTAACATTAATTGTTAACACTGCACAAGGCTAGCATTTCCCACTTAACAATAAATGCACTTGTAGGAAACAAAAGTTTGAAATTAGTTTGCTTTTTAAATGCTTATTTTTTCTTTTAATTCTTAATTATACTAGTTAGAAACTCCCATTGGAAGTGGCACAGTCCTTTTCAGATGTGTGAACAAAACACTGTTACAACTTTCTATGCAGTCAAAAATAAGCAGAAGAGAATACTTACTTTTTTCTCACGGCTCAACAGAGGGATCCCAACAAGATGTCTGTGCAAAAGGCTACCAATAAGATTTTAAGATTGGATGTAAGTAAAGAAATGTATTGATTAAGAACTATGCGTACTATTTACTATCCTATTGGAATGTAAGCTCTAGGAGGGCAGGGATTTTTCTCACTAATATAACCTCAGTGCCAGAACAGCACTTGGAGCAGAGCAGACATTTAATACATATCTTTTTTGTGTATGAGTGAATCCCATAGCTAAATATGTATTAAGTCATCTTTTATAAACCTTGGCAAGTTGCTTTGTTTTTAGACAGTCACGTAAGAAAATTTTACACTGGAAATGTTAATCATGATATTTAAAGACAACCTTTCAAGCCTAGATATTATTCTCATTTAAAATATATTTCTCTTTTATTGTCGCTCAGCATCTCTATTTTCTACCATATCATGTTTTTAAGTGTTCATAAAAATACCACAAGGTGGCACACAAAACCTCATAAAGACATTTCTGGAATTCTGTCAAAATTTTATTATATACTTCTAGAAAATCTCCCTGAAATCCAGGCGAGAGGGATTTGCCTACAAACTAGGCTCTGTCCCACTCCAGCATATGTCCCTCCCTACAGGGTGAGAAGACCACAGAGCCCAGGGACATGCCCCTCCTCACCTGGAGAACCTCTTCCAAGGCCTTCCCGGTCAGTCTCAGAAGGGCAGATGAAGCTGGAGAGCACATTCCAAAGGTCTGAACTGCTCAAGCAGCGCATCTGCAGGAGTTGGGCTGGGTTGTCCTTGAGAGAAGATGGCACTGGGATAAAGAGGGCTCTCTGAGTCCATCTCTCCCTGCTTGGCCACTCATTAGTGCAGGGCTTGAGGAGTCCAGGAATTCGGGAACCTTAAGAAGGCATGTTTGTCAAGGTAGGAACAGTTTGTTAGTGCGATTTATAACTTCTGATTATTTAGGTATATAGTATGGGGACCTCTATTTTCACTGACAGGGCCCTGCAGACATTAGAGACAAGACCGTGTGTGTATATAATTTGTTGATTTGTGTGTGTGTGTGTGTGTGTGTGTGTGTGTGTATTTGCTTACTTACAATCTGTACTTGGAATCTCTACATTAGAATCCCGAGATTTCAGTAACAAAATCAGCAGCTTATCTGAATAGCTTGTATTGGCTATTTATCAGGAAGTAAAAATGATTCATCAAAATGGCCTACAGCAGAATTTGTAAACAAAGGTAAGTACAGCAGCTATTACCGTTATCTACCACTATTTCGGTCTTCCTCCTTCCAGGAATATAGTAGGACTGTACTTGCCTATCCTTTGGTGTTAGGTATGGATATGTGGCTAGTATTTTTTTAAGCTCTGGTTTAGACTCTTTTTATAATAATTTTATTGAGATGTAACTCTCATAAAATTCATCCTTTTTTACTGTACAATTCAGTGGATTTTAGTATTTTCAGTTATGCAACTAACATCACTAACATTAATACTTTTGTACCATTGCCACAAAAAGAAAACTGTACCCGTTAGCAGAGTATGACTAGGTTCGACCACTACAATTTGAGTAGGAAGGTTGTACATAACATGATGGCAAGTCTTTGCATAGCTAGCGCTGCGTTCACCACATTCTCCCCTTGCCGTGGTGGCTGGTGTATTCTATAGGTGAGGCTCTATTAGCCTACATCTTGGAGGATACAAACAGACAAACCCTTAATGAACCAAGAATGTGGCAAAGAAATAAAGTTTCATTGTGTTTAGTCACTAAGATTTGGGGGTCATCTGTAAACACAACAGCATTGCGTAGTCCACCATAATCTATGCACACAGGATAAAGATCTGTTCGATCAGAAATTATTTGGGGCAGAATTTTTAAAAAGTGCTTAGAAATTGTAATTATAAAATGACTCATTACTAATTACCCTCTTAAAATAAAGAAGAGACTGATTTTGAATGAGATGATTATTGAAGGAAAGGCACTTCATTTGAGCTAAGAAAAGGACACTTCAACAATTATATTTACCATCGGGGGTCCAATATGACTCCATCATGAACTTTGGTCTGCTGATGGGAACATAACAGGTATCACTATTTGGGACAACTATGCTTTCTTAAGGTTTCTTTCTGGAATCCTACCTGGAATTTACTTGGTCTATGGTATAAGATAAAGCCCCAGATAGATATTCTTTTCCTCCAATCGTTTATCCTTTAGCCTACATGAAACATAATTTAATCTTTCTTCTTAAATGAGTAATTGCAATATCTCAGATCTCCATTTTCAGTATCATAGCACTGTTTAGTATGGTTGATAAAATGTGAGATATTCTGTAGATCTTAAGGTATGCTCTATTCATTAATAATTATACCAGCACAGTTTAGGTTCCTATTACTCATCATCACTGCAAAATCGTATTAACAAATCCCCATTCTTTCATCCTCTCTTCCTCTATTAGCTGTCAGATTAAACTTCCTAAAATGTAGTTCTGATCATGACACTTCCCTATACGAAAACGAATAGAGGCTCCTGGCTGACTCAGTTGGTGGAGCATGGAACTCTCTTCATTTGGGGTATTGAGTTCAAAAGCCCCATGTTGGGTGTAGGGCTTACGTTAAAAAAAAAAAAAAAAGTAAAAACCGCAAAACTAAAACCAACAAAAACCTTCAAAAACACTCAGAAAATAAAAAAAAATTTAGCCAGGTATTGTATTACTTTGCTAGGGCTGCTGTACCACAAACTGGGTTGCTTATAAAAATGGTTAGTTATTGCCTCACAGTTCTGGAAGCTACAAATCTGAGATGAAGGTGTTGACAGGGATGATTCCTTCTGAGGGCTGTGAGGAAGAATCTGTTCTATGCCTCTTCCTTAGTCCCAGGTGGTTTGATGGTAATCTTTGGCATTGCTTGGCTTGTAGAACAATCACCCCAATCCCTGTCTTCTTCTTCACAAGGCATTGTCCTTGAGTCTATGTCCAAATTTCTTCCTTTTATAAGGACATCAGTCATATTAGATTAGGACCCCATTCTACTCCAGTATGACCGCATCTTAACTAATGTTTACATGTGCAATGACCCTATTTCCACATGAGGTTACATTCTGAAGTACTAGTTTAGGACTTCAACACAGGAATTTGGAGGTGCACAATTCAATCCATTACAGTATTCAAAGCCCTCCATTAGGTTTCCTAGTTCCTTTTTCAGCTTTATTTTCCCAAATCTTACTACTTCACCTTACACCTGAGGTACTGCAGACAACAAAAAGCTTTCTGTGAATCACTACATTACTTTTATATCGCCGTTCATTTTTCTTCCCCTAATTCTTTTGTATCCTCTCGTCACACCCTGTGCATTCTTCAAGGTCAAACTCAAATGATCCTTCTAAGCATAAACCTAAGTTTTCTATCTAGAAGTAACTTCTCTCTTTTTTGACTCCCTAGGTGTATTATTTGTTTTTCTCTAATGGAATTTAGCATGTAATCTCTAACTTGTGTATACATAGCTTATATGGCCTGTAATCCTTACCAGACTGTACGCCTATTATGAAGATGAGGCACACATCTAACTCACCCTTTAATTTTCCCACAGTATTCTTCAAAGGGCTTTATAATAAATATTTGTTGAATAAATTTATAAATATCATACTTTATAGTTTAAAATCCCTGATACTAGTTATTTTATTATTATTTACTTAAGATTGCAGAAAAAAATCTTATTAATGGGTGCTTTTGACTTTAATATATATTGTGGAATGCACAAATGTTTTCAAACCAAAATATATAGATTCAGATACAAATTCTGAACCTAGAAGGTGAAATTATCAATATCCTATAAGAGCCCATTAAACAACTCTAAATTCTTCCCTAAAATATTAATTTTAAAAGTTCCAATGACATAGAAACAAGTTGCACTTAATTCATTGTTATAGTTGAATAAATATTTATTAATCCCATTCTAGGTAGTTCAAACTTATTTTTTAAAGGGGAGAAATACTCCAAAAAAAAAAAAAAATTAAACTGAAAACATGGTACCAGTACCAGAGAAAGATTTGACAGTCTAGAGCTGGAATTTAGTTTCCTTCCTCAGAAGCAATCATGCTTTGCCTATTCTATTTCCATAAGAAAAGGTGAATTCCATATATTATATGCTTCCTTTGCCTTTATATATACGTACTGACATTCAAACATGACACAAGCTTACATAAATTAATAGTTATAAAATAAACCTTCAGGATTTAGTCATTCAGAGCGTGTCAAGACACTTCTATACAACTTTTTTTAAATGGAAAAGATAAAGATTCAAGGAGTTATACTTTCTAAACAAGCACTTTAAATGAATTTTGATATTTACTAACTTAAATATTCAAGGACTTGGTTTGAAGAGTCCAACAGACTGAAAGTCTGCTTTTCAAGAGTGCTATGATCTTCTATCAATGGAGAGATTTTGGCATTTCTAAATTCTAATAGTTCACGATCTTTGCTTGATGTGAGTAATTCATTATCGACTACGCCAATAGTTGCATCTTCTACCAGAATATTTGCTTGGTATGCTCCAACTGGAATTTCAGGCAATCCGATGTAGTCATGATCTGCCACTACCGAACCTTGTAAGAGATAAAGACTGTCTGAAAGAAGAAACATCATAAATTCACCTTTTAGAATTACAATTAAACATCATTTTAGAATTAAACAATGTTAAATGTAAAATCCCAAGTAATAAAAATTAACTATACAGTTAACTTCTCATGGGTTCTCCTATCTACTAAATAAATATACAAGTAAAAGGATGAATAAAATGATACATACATTTGACAGTTCATATATATAGAATTCAGGAAAGATCAAAGATTTTAAAAGAGCCAACTTTTCCTGTTCGTTTTACCTGTGTTTGGCAGATATGTGTGAGGGGGTAGAAGTGGCTGAAGATTATTGTGAAGATTAAAAGCAAAGTTATAAAACTCTATTTTTGATGATGATAGGCTTGATATGCTTTTGCAAGGCCTTCTGAGTCAATTAATGGGATATTGAAAGATATTTAACAAATTAAATAGTTACATTTGTAACTTTAATCTTCATAGACTCCATATTAGTACAACAACGCCAAGTTGTTTATAATTAGGACAATAATACCGAGTTGTTTATAATCTGAAATTATAAACTAAAATGAAGATGAAGTTACTAGCATCAGGCTTATACGGCAGTTACTAGAATCAGGCTTATATGATAGAGGTAAGTAGGCAGGCTTATATGTGAGTAGGAAGTTTAAAATGCTTAGCTTAAGTCTAATTTAATACCAAAATGCTCATGAACTTTTAAGGTGGAGCTAAATTCATACTGAAATACTGACAAGGAATTTCCCTTGTTAGCATTTTATTCTATTTTGAGCGAATTTATCATCACTATCAGGAAAAAAATGCTTAATATGAATGTTAAACTGATGGCGAAGCAGTAGCATCTTTATAAAAAAAAAAAAAGTTAATGTATATACAAGGATTCCTCCCAACCTAATATTTTAATTCTTTACAACAAGGAACTCTACTACCACAGATGATTAACTTCCTGGACCCCTGCCTTCTCTTTCTGGATTTTCTCCCAAAACAGTAATGATTCTCTTTAAGATTTTAATAGCTTAAAGAGCCCTCAAATTTCAAGTTCAAGAAATAGCAAAAGGAAGATTAATTGCCCATTAGATTAGAAATCCAGGAAAGTTTCTCAGAGCAGATAAATTCCCTAATAAATCCTGTAACACAATCCTATTCTACCCATTCTTGTACTAATATGTGAAAACCTCACTGAACCTATTCCAATCCCATAAGTTTACACATTTAAGAACTTTTGATTTAAAAATTTAAAAGATCAAATGCTGCTCTCTACCCACAGACGGCCTACGTGGACTTCGGTTTGTATGGACATTTAGTTTTGCCCGTTCTGTTCTTCATTAGGCAAAGTATAACTTGGTATTTTAGTTTTGAGAGGTTTTCCAAGTTTTACCCCACCAATTCTTATTCATGCAAAAGTAGTAATTAGACTGAAAAAGATGGTAAGATATACATATTTCTGATGAAAACATAAGTATGGCTAACTGATTTTTGTACGTTAGCATGGGGTGAATTGCTGGACAGGAGAACAATTCTGAAAGATAAAAACCAAATCATACAAACTCATGAGAAGTGCTGTTGCCCAAGAGCAGCAAGAAAGCAAAAACATGATCAATACATTTGAAATACTTTCAGAATGTGCTGCTTAGAGGTTCAACATCAAAGTTCATTTCCCTCTTAGGTTCGTAATACTGGAGAAGGCTAGACACTAATATATAAGAGAACTTTAAAAGGTTAGGTATGATAAAGGTATTGCTAATGAAATTTTTCAAATAAGCCACAGGAATTCCATAGTTTCAAAGCCTCCTCGTTGCTGCAAAGTATCGGTGACAGCAGATACCATAGATTTAAGGTATTTCTAAAGATCCTTGCTAAAAACTTTGATGAAGGAAGTTTTCAGTCTCAAACATTTTTTTCCAATACAGATAAAGCATGTCTCTTTTAGAAAAATATGTCCAGGGGAAAATATGCATAGATGTAAAGCTCTTAAAAGTTGCCACTCTGATGTCCTGGAAATGCATTCACAGACCTTGAGCTTAAACACCTCTTAATTACACTAGACTTTGAAACAAATGGACTTTATCAACCTCACTTGTTTGTAAGAGGAGAGTTTCTATGTGTCATATATATATATATGTGTGTGTGTATATGTCTTTATACAATACACATACTTTTTCTTTTAAATAAGTGATAAATTTACCAATTAAAAAAAAGTACCTATTGTAATAAAACTGTAGAGAACAAGAACTATACCTGGCAAATTCTACACAAATCATTTTATATGCAACAGAAAATTACTCTGGAGATTTCAAGCCTTGTTTGTGTAGAAAAAAGCCCCCAAATTCTCATTCATTCAGAAAGGTCAAATATGTTTCAACTCCTACTATGATCTAAATCTACTAGAGCCAACAGAAATGCTCTTTAACTTCAAAACAAACTGCCAAAAATTACCAGAAAAGAGACGTTTGAGACCCTATACTTATGATTAAATAATAATCAGACACACTGGGTTATATCAAATATATTATTAAAATTATTTTCATATATTTCTTTGTACTTTAACGTGGTTACTGGAAAACTTAAAATTATACTTCTACATAATTTTTGCATTTTATATATATCTATTGGATAGTACTGATGTAGGATAATCCTGAATTGGGGATATGAAGAAGAACAAGATAAATTTTTGCCCCCTATCAAGATAGAGAGAGGTAAACATACCATAGTAAAACATTTTTCTATTCAGTCATATTACATGATAAACTTTATTTTTTATTCTATTAATTTAATTTTAATTATCATTATGACATTTGTTTGATGAAAGCATGATTCCAGTTTTGACCAGACTGAATAATTAAGCCTTTAGGTTTTTACAAGTGGAGGTAAGGTGTTATCAGCAGTTTTGCCATACTTTTCCTTACGTAGTTTTAAGGAGTAAAAAAATGAAATTAAGAAATAAATTTTTAAACTTCTCTAAGGAGAAAAATTAAAGTCTCAGAAAAGTCAGAGTGATTCGGATTAATTTATTTTGTCAAACATAAAGTACACGGTTTTTGGATACTAAAATTTCTTATTCTGAAAAGAGGTGACCAGACTAATGCTATATATGGCCTGATAATCCTAAAATTATTAGAATGCGTTGCCACACTAGTATATCCATCCTTTCTTATGACAAAACAACTGTAATTTGATATTACACGATTGTCACTATACTAGATAGCCAATACTAACAATAGAGAACTGAATGACTCTCAGTTTAGAGATTATACAACTAGGAGTCCAAAGGGAGGCTCTTTGGATAAATTATATTAATAATGAAATAAAGATCATGGGCTTAATAATAAAGAACTAAGATTTGTTTTGTTTCATGAATGTAGGGAGAATAACGGGCCTCTAAAGATGTTCATATACTAAACTCCCTGGAGCCTGTAAATACATTACCTTACATGACAAAGGAGAATTAGAGAAGTGATGGAATTAAAGGCCGATAACTAGCTGACCCTAAAACAGGGAGATTATCCTGCATTATCCAGGTGGGCCCAACGACAAGGGTCCTTAACTGTGGAAGGAGGAAGAAGAGAGAAGGCTGCAGTGACTGTGATGTGAGGACTCTACCTGTCATTGCTGACTTTGAAGACAGAGGCAGGAGAGAAGCCAAGCAATGTGGGCAGCCCCTAAAAGGTGAAAAAGGCAAAAAGGCAAGGAAATAGGTTCTTTTTTAAGGCCTCCGGAAAGGAACACAGCCCTGTCAATGCCTGATTTTAGCTCAGTAAGACCTATCTGCTGGAATTCTAAGCTATTCTAACAGTTATTCTAACTGTAAGACATTTGTCTTATACCATTGAATTTATGGTAATTTGTTACGGCATCAATAGGAAACTTATAAAATAATGAAAACCATCTCAGGAATTGTGAAGGACAACCAGTGGACAGAAATCTATCACAACTCCTATCCAAAACAAAACAATAAAACTACTCAAAATCTATATGGGATAGAATAATGAGTCAGTAATATTTTTGTTTTCAGTGGGGAATGTTATAATTACAAAAAGATACTACAGTATGTCATAAAACTTACACAAATAATTAGTCTTGAAAAAGTACCTGGCATTGAACTAGACAAAATGACATAGGCCTGCTTAAAATAGCAAAGAGAAATATTGTAGACCTAGTACTGAATGTGCTCCCTCTACATTATGTTCTAGATAAGAATGGATAAGTAGTTGGCAACCGAAGCTTATCTACTTTGGACAGTGAGTCTTTAAAACAGCTACGAGATCTCACGGCTGGTAAGAGTGGCAATGACAAGTACAGGCAAATTCATAGTTCTTTTGGCTATACCTCTTCCAAATTTATGTCAAATGAAAGAATAAGATTTAAGACATTCAAAGACATTTAGTATGCTTTACATTCAATTCAAGGGCTCTTTAAAATCAGTTTCTGAGGTAAAGATTTTCAGGATAATATGTGACACTGAAGAAAAAGATGGCAGAAATCACATTTATTTTTTATTTCTACAAAGAAAAGAAACACGAAATAAGGAACAAATAGTAATCAAGAACCAGATTCCAGGATGGCCAGATCACATTACTTTTGGTTAACAAGAAAAAACAATCTTATCCTACCACCTCAGTTTCTTACATGTACGCTAGTACTAATATTTCAATTTCCTTTATATTACTGGAAGAAGTATCTGCAGAGAATTCAAGCATGAGGGAAAAATTAGACTGCCTCTGTTTAGACTGTTCTACTCAATTAGATTCTGAAATATGCAAGACTAGCAAAATGCTTGGCCTCCTTTCTGAGAAAGTCTTTGGCAAGAGCAAATTGCAAAATGTTGAAGCAGACCCTGATATAGCAACATTTTAAATGTAAATTTTGTATTAATTAAGGAAGGTTAACCCATTAGAAGGCAGTGAGTCCTGAATGCTGAGGTTAGGGAGAAAATCTTGCTAGAGAAGAAAGGACAACATGTACCTGTATAATCTTTTTTTTTCTACTTCCTTACATAAGACATAAATCACAAAGAGCAGCTCAGTACTGAGAAGTACAATGAATGAATGTGCCGATCTTTCAACCAAGAGAATGAAGGTAATGTGAGCTTTCAGGATTAGAACAGTCCAAAGTAAGTTTACTAATAGAGCAATCAGGCTGTCACAAGCAGAGGAAAGGTACTAAGAGTTTTTAACTTGAGAGTTTGGATCCAGATCAGAAGTAAAGTTGAGCTATTTACTGAGCACCCCCCAAGGGCTTTTTAATCCTGAAAAAATAAAATTTGTATTATTATTGTTGCTCTTGTAACACTCACTTAAGCCTCTTAAAAAACTCACTTGTTAAAAAATGTACTAAATTCACCTTCCATTAATTGTTACTCATATTCAAATGATATTGATGCTTTATTTTTCTTTATAGGAAAAGCAAAATTAATTGGTTGAGGTACCGATTCACTCCCTCTCAGTTATCCACCCCAGAGAAACTCTAGGGAGCGGTTAAACTAGGACGGAATAAAACAGTCTCCATTAAGTGGGATTTAATGTGAAAGCCATAGCAAAATGTCATTTATCTCTTCATCTCTGAAAGAAAAGGTTAAAGAAATCAGGATATCCTTCTGACTGTTCAGAACCACATCTGGGGATAAGTATAACCTTGATCAGGCTATCATCTCTTCTCATAGCACCTTACAGCATTCTGATTACACCCCACTCTATACCCTCCCCTGCATCTATCATAACCTGACTATGGCATAACACCAAAAATTAATCACTTTTTTAAAAGTTCCCTAGTACATTTATCTTACAACAGAATTCTGGATAGTATGTTCGGTTTTGGCATCATTTATCTTAGTTGATATTTTCTCATGCTAAACTGAGACACAAAGTGACAAATAAAATACTGTGAAAGTGAAAATAGAAAAGACGTAATTCTTCCTTCTGTGAAACAGGTCTAGTTATTTTCTATATGAACTGTGGGGTAAATGTGTGAAAAGGACACTAGAAATCAGAATAAGATCTCTTACAAGCCTGACAGTTTCAGAAGAGTCATTCTAATAAAACAGAATACCTGAGGTCTAAAACTATACCACATTTTATAAAAATGAGAAGAGAAAAGAAAACCTAACTAAGAGAAGGGGTTTTGGCTGGGTTGGGCATAGATTCTTACATTATTTTTAACTTCCCTCCTCATTCACAGAAAGTAACAATGTAAAGAAGTGACAGATGCTTACCTTGTTCACTGGACTCTCTTACATAGGGCTTAAGATGGGACATTTTGATAGGTCTTTTAAGTCTAGTCCCAGTGTTGTCTCTCAGAACAGCACATCCACTTTCCGTAATATAGTCTATGACACAAGGACCAACCCATTCAGACTGGAAACGACCATCCTTCCACCAATTTTTCCTTTGTCTTAAAACTTCATGACCCACTTTTAAATGAAATGGATTTAATTGCTTTGGTTTCTTTTTAACAATGATTTTGCTTTTATTTAGTTCATCAGGATTGTTGTTCTCCATCTACAAGAGCAAAATAAAAAAAAGAGAGAACGACGGGATGAAAGAGCTGTAGTTTCTTGAAGGTAAATGCAGATAATAACAAGATGGTTACTTACTAAGATACTAATGCAAAGCAGGCATGAATCCCATTTAATTCTTAAAAGTAGTATTTCAACATCAGTATCATTACCCAACTTTACAAGTTAAACTGAGACAGGTTAAGTAATTTGCCCAAATCAAACAACTGGAAAGCAATAAGACCAGGAATATGAATTCAGCTCACCTTGATTCCAAAGAACAAGGTTTTCCCATTACTGTCTCTCAGAATTTTTTAATTAATAAAGCACACTGTGTAATCAAGACAAAAGCAGAATTTAACAGAAAAAAATCTGGCTTAGTAGATCATATGTACACTATATGTGCGTGTGTGCATCGTGTGTGTGTGTGTGTGTGTGTGTGTGTGTGCTGGAATTTTTTTAATTACTTCATGGATTTTTATAGAGTTTTCTATTAATAGAATCACCTGTCCTGCAGAACTTGTCTTATTGTCCATTATTTTATCAGCTTCTTTAATTGCACCTAGAATTTTGGCAAACATGCTTGTATCATCACCATCCACTTCACGAAGAACATCTGAAGTCTCAGGCATATAAGGGTTGCGATTAAACATTTGGAAATACGGTGTATTTTTAGGAGGCTCCTATTTTAAGGAAAATGAACAACAGTTTGTAATAAATTATGTAGCCAAGAAACAGCCATAACTCAAAAGTACACAATTATGAAAAGACACATACCAGGTGAGTTACATTGAAGGCAAATGAAATGGCTGATAGGTGATCATCCCAGTTGTTCGGGTGGTCAGCACAGTGTTTAGAAAGAAATGCCTTGATTGGGCCAGGTGTACTTTCAGTTGGATTAACAGTTTGGGAGGTATGAGAAATTACAATTTGCTTTGTGCCAAACAATCCACACAGTTCAACATTGATCTGAAAAATATATAAAACTAAGTTCACTTTAAAATTCATATTCTATTTTTCCCTTAACTGAAAGGCTTCAAAAGAATCTGAATCTTGCCTTTTTGATTGAACCATACCGATTCTATATAAAAACATACACACTGTATTTAAAACAGCAATTACCATTTCCTGAGTCCTTACTATCTACTGGTCGATACACGAGATGCTTTACATTACTGTCATTATACCTTACAACAATCATGTGCTCTCCTTAACCCCATTTTAAAGATAAGAAGCTCTGGGAGGCAAAGTGCCTTGCCAAACATACGGTAAAGAAATGGAAGACCAGAATTTAACACAACTCCGAGTTCATATAACATTTTATTTCCGCAGACAATTTCTCAACCACACACCAGGTCACATAATCCAGTTAATCCAGTTACGTGACTTTGGCAAGTAACTGTTCTGTGTACTCAGTTTCCTCATCTGTAAAATGAGAAAAATCCTACACAGGACCCTTTTGAGAATTATATCAGTAGATGTTTGTAAAGTACCTAAAACAGTTACTGGCAAATATTAAGCACTTTATAACTTGTAATGTTACTATTATTTTTGTGGTTATTTATTATCTGCAGGCCCTAAAAAAGTCAAAATGAGTTTAGAAAACTTCTAACAGTAAGTCTATAAAATGTAAAATAACTTATTTTTCCTACCTTACGCCTCAAACTATTTTTTCGTATTATTTTTAACTGGGTAAACTTTTGGTTAATAAAACTTGTCTTTTAAAAGATTGTATTCTTGTTGCCTAATTGTAAGAAGACAAGTACTATCACAGTAACTAAAAAGGTAAAGCTAATAAAAAACCCACCAAAACCAAAACCACATTTCCCAAGCTCCCTTTTAAGGAAGGAGTAGTCATGTGATACAGTTTTGGTCAAAAAGATGTAAGTGGAAGCTGTTGGGCTTTTAAAAGTTGTTGGGTAGGGGCGCCTGGGTGGCACAGCGGGTAAGCGTCTGCCTTCGGCTCAGGGCGTGATCCCGGCGATCTGGGATCGAGCCCCACTTCAGGCTCTTCTGCTATGAGCCTGCTTCTTCCTCTCCCACTCCCCCTGCTTGTGTTCCCTCTCTCGCTGGCTGTCTCTGTCTCTGTCGAATAAATAGATAAAATCTTTAAAAAAAAAAAAAAAAAGTTGTTGGGTAGACTCAGCTGCTACTAGGTATTTTTGTCTATTGTCTTCCCCATTCTTTCTGTCTGAAATATAGATTTCTATGGCAGGGGCTCTGGCAGCCACATTGTGAACATAAGACTGAAAGTCACATCTCAAAGATGGTGGAACAGAAAACTAGAAGCATGGGTTTCCAAAGACATTCAGGTTACCCTTCCAACCTTAGACAGCTCGGCCTTCTTTTACCTTTTGGAATTTATATATTGTGCAGGAGAGGAGTTCTCTTACTT
Source organism: Ursus arctos (assembly GCF_023065955.2). Classification (NCBI taxonomy): domain Eukaryota; kingdom Metazoa; phylum Chordata; class Mammalia; order Carnivora; family Ursidae; genus Ursus; species Ursus arctos. The sequence goes on from NW_026623067.1 coordinate 82,069,593, forward strand.
GCAGCTAATACAGTTCCTAGCTGATATACGTACTAATTTAGGCTGCCTCCTTTTTATCTTTTTTTTAAAAAAGATTTATTTTTTGAGAGAGAGAGCGAGAGAGTACCACTTGGGGGAGGGGAGAAGAGGGAGAGAATCCCAAGCAGACTGTGCTGAGTGCAGAGCTTCATGCGGGGCTGATCCCACGATCATGAGATCACGACCTGAGCTGAAACCAAGAGTGGGATGCTTAACCAACTGTGACACCCAGGCACCCCTCCTTTTAATCTTTTAAGTCAAAAGTACTTAAAAAGGTATCAAAAAAAAAAAAAATCCTAGAGGGGCACCTGCCTGGCTCAAGGGGTACAGCATGCGACTCTTGATCTTGGGGTTGTAAGTTCAAGCCCCACGTTGGGTATAGAGATTACTTAAAGATAAAATCTTAAAAACAAAAAGAGAAATCTCAGAGAATTGGTGTCATGTGGGTCATCCTCAATCTGAGGTCATAATCAATGCTTTTAAATGACTGATCTCTGGAAAAGGGTCAAACAACTTCTTTGTTTCAAGAGGTTGCCTAGGAATGATCCAGTGAATTCATTTGTGAGATGCCAGCCTGAAATTCTAACCCCAGATCCTTTTTTCTCCCATCAAACCAGACATTCTATTAGCTGTTACAATTTTGGTTTTCCATAAGACCTATTATTAAAATCAAAGAAGTGGATTTTCCTTTGGAAACGTTTATTTTTTCTTTCAGAAATTTACAAAAAGTTCATTCATTTTATTGAAACATCTGTATTTTTATCCAACTGTGTAATACATACACACTGCATGCATCCACACTGTAACATTCTACTCTTATTTCAACACTTTAGCAGTGTTTGGTATGTGTTTGCTGACAAAAGAAAACATTTCATTTTGTCACCATTATGCTAATATTTAAGCCATTTACAATCACAGCAAAAAGAACAAATTTTCTCAATCATCTGTGATTTTTAAGTTTATGCTATTAAACTTCACAGAAGAGGCTTATAAACATTTATTGTTACCTTTGGTAAAATTTCCAAAGTCCTAGATTATCACATGACTTTAAAAAACCGGAAAAACTGGTGATTCATAAGCTTCATAACTGTCATTATTTTTATCTCTAAGCACTATATGCACTTAGGGTGAGGCTTTTCATTAGTTATGGTGGAAGCAAATCAGTATTTCAAATCAGCATCTTGATATTTTGAATTTTGGTGACCAATATCCTATCAGATATAATTAGTTCTTATTTGTTTTCATCTGATTAATGTACCTATAAAAGAACTAGTACCAGAAGTTAAGTAGAAGTGTCAGCTCTATCATTTTCTTGTGGTTGATAGGTGATAGCATTATTAGTATTATCTTGTTTTCACTGTAAGAAACTTAAGCCACCTGGCTATTCCATGAGGAGTAGTTTGGTGAAAACTAGATAATATTCAGAAACGCAACTACTACTGAAAACCAAGAATGAGCAAGGCGACTACTGTAGACCTCTTATATGTTGTAGATCTTACTTTTCTCAAGATATCTTCATATATCAAGTGTGATGTACAATCATCTGCCTTGTCGATCCGGGATGCTATTAATCATCTGTATACATTATTAGCAAAACTTCCTTTTTTTCTTATTTATTAGATAAAAAAGAAATATAAGCAAAAGTTCTAGCATTGTTATCCCATAAGCTAGATTATTTCATACACCTCATTTTGACCATTGCTGTGTCAGTAAAGGCAGGCAAGATTATGTGGTAGTTACAGAACACATTCAAGTCTCAGCTTTAATGCAATAATTTTACTGCTTGCTCCTATGAACTTGGCTATGGGTCAGGATGTCTCTTCAAGGCAACTATTCTTTTTTTTTTTTTTTTTTTAAAGATTTTATTTATTTATGTGACAGAGAGACAGCCAGCGAGAGAGGGTACAGAGCAGGCGAGGGAGAGAGGAAGAAGCAGGCTCCCAGGAGAGGAGCCCGATGTGGGACTCGATCCCGGAACGCCGGGATCACGCCCTGAGCGGAAGGCAGACGCTTTAACGACTGCGCTACCCAGGCGCCCCAAGGCAACTATTCTTGACTACGTGCCTCAGCAATCCTAGATGAGAGAAATTCTACCACCCTATAATGTAATATCTGGAATGTTTAGTCAATTCCCCAGAGAAAAAGTATTAGTACCATTTTTGTTTTTTAGGTAAGTTAAAATGGTCTTCATTTGCATTATTCATTCCTATTTAATTTGAACACTTCTCTGTTTTTTTTTGTTGTTGTTGTTACAGATTTACTTATGAGAGAGAGAGAGAGAGAGAGAACGCGCAACCCACACGCGAATGCATGGGAGCCAGAGGGAGGAACAAAGAGGGAGAGGGATAAGCAGAATCCGTGCTATGCACAGAGCCAACATGGGGCTCAAACCCAGGACCCTGAGATCATGACCTGAGTGAAATCAAGAGTCAAATGCTAAACCAACTGAACCACTCAGGGACTAGGAACTTGGATTTTGGGAGGGTTTCCACCATTCCCTAACTGATATGGGTGGCTCACAGTGCCTAAACTATACAGACAAGGTGGTTTATGCTGAACACCTTTTTTCCTTTAGGAATCTAGGATTTTGGTACAGGCCAGGTGGAGGGTGCCTTTGTGACCAGCTCCCAATAAAAATCTTAGGCACCGAGGGGCACCTAGGTGACTCAGTCAGTTAAGAATCTGCCTTCAGTTCAGGTCATAATCTCAGGGTCCTGGGATCGAGCCCCACGTTGGGCTCTCTGCTCAGTGAGGAGTCTGCTTCTCCCTCTCACTCTCCTTCTGCACTCTCTCTCTCTCTCAAAAAGATTAAACTTAAAAAAGAAAAAAATCCTAGGCACTGTGTCTCTGGATAGAATGAGCTTCCTGGGTAGATAACATTTTACATGTGTTTGCTATAACTTCTTGATGACAGAATTCAATATGTCTAGCTGTGGCTGATTTTTTTCTTATGCCAGTACTCTGTTTAATTATGAAAATTTAAAAATATGCCTTAAGTGTCATAGTCACTGTTCCTTTTTTAGAATTTTCATACATATTCTTCCCTGCATATTCTTTCAAGTTAACTTAATCTGGAAAAAGGTGAGGGCAAGAAAAAAGCTCCCTCCATATTAATGCTGATTAGAAGTTAATTATATAAATTAATTTTGATTTGGGAAAAATCAATACCATTCAATATTGAATATTCTCATTCATAAACATGATCTATTCCTCTGTTTAGTCAATTCTCCCTCTATATGTCAATCATAGAATTTTTTTTAAAAGATTTTATTTTTAAGTAATCTTTACACCCAATGTGGGGCTTGAACTTACAACCCTGAGATCAAGAGTCACACACTCTACCCACTGAGCCAGCCAGGGGCCCCCAATCACAGAATTTTTAAGCTAGAAGTAAACAAGGATTATTTGATCCAACTTCCTCATTTTAGTTTCACGAAACCTGAAGATAGATTTACAATTACTCAGTTGCACAATTAACACAAAAATCCTGGTCTCTTAATTTCCAGTTCAGCTACCCTTTTGCTATACAATATTAAATTCTACATCTGTAGTAATTTATATAAACTTACTAAGAACCCTATAATGCATAGGTGTGCTAGGCAATGAAAGGTAAGTAAAATATACTCTTAGACCTAACTGATCATTTGTCTTACCTCATGAATGAACTCTTCTCTTTGGTCCATTATTATTTTCTGAGGAGGTCCATATAAGAAAAATATACTGATAATAGCTTTAGAAATTTCTGATGCTGAAACATCACAGAGAGGCAAAATCACAACCCATTTTGTGAACAAATCTGTCATGATTAGAGTATAAACATGACTTCTGTTGCTTGCATGAAATGGGCCCATCAGATCAACAGTAACTATACTCCATGGATTCTCCACCTTGAGAAGGTGTTGTTTCGGTGCTAGAATAACTGTATTTTTTGCCACTTGGCAATGCTGACAAGCATATACCTATAAAATAGGCACACAATAAGAAAAAGATATACAGACATTAATATATTCAACATAACAAAAGCAGTCTTATAAATATGAAGTTTTTATTAAAATGGTTAATAGTTACTTTGTGTTTTGAAGGAGAAACTTTTAGACTATTCTCAGAATAGAATAAAACCTTCTGTTCAGAATAATAAGCAAAAATTACTTGCTATTACAATCCAGTGACTACCTTAAGGGACTGGTCTTATTCACATGGAACATAACTCTAGTTTACATTCAACAAACATTTATTTTGTGAATAAATCTTGAGACAAATTTCTTATATCAAATTTGTTGTATTTTTAAGTATCTGAATTATTGTATAATAATGTCTATAAACAAAAGATTCTTTCTTTTAAAGTTATTCTAATAAATTCATTCATTGATCTATTCCTACAGTATTAAAACATAATTTTATTCAAAAAATATTTACAGGTGCCAAAAATTCCACAAAGTTCCAGGAAAATAGAAAGAACAAAAACAAAGCCCATGCTGTCATGAAGCTTTAAATGTGAGTGGGATGAGAACTGAAGAACATGGATGGTGCCAATGCTCAACATACTTCTAGAATTCCACTTTGGAAACCACTTTCAAACGAACTTGTGAACAAAATTTTATAAACTCTCTTTGCATTACAGTTACTTTTAATCAAAAGTTTCATTGTCCAATTTATGTACTAGCTTTCATCATAAAGAACCTCTATTTCTAAAAATCATATCCATTCTCAAATGATTAAGATTTGACAAAGATTTCATTGAATAAAGGAATGTGTGGCAAGTTCTAAAGGTAAATATTGAGGTCTTACGATAGATGCACAGACTACAAACTGGTAACTTGCAAATAACAGTTAGTTAAACGTTGGTTTAGTTCTTTATACCTGAAATGACAATCTTTTTGATGTACTATTATTAAAAGGATCTCACATAGATACCAAGGAATTCCTACTATTTGTCATATAGACTACGCTAGAAAGAGTAGAGATCAGATGACCTACCAGTAAGAATAACAGAATTTCTAGATGAATATCCTCTAAGAAGTTGAAGGTTGTAATAGGTTTAAGTTACAAAATTCAGACTAATATCATTATTTTTACAGCTTGATTTTGACTTTAGTTGGTTTTGGGTCTCTGCCATATTTGACATTTTCCACATCAAGATGAGATATGCACAAAAGATGAGCGTATACACTGGACCTGACTTATGAACAGATTCTCTTCTCAAGAAAAGATTATATGACTACCATCAAAGAGGTAATCATTTAGTCAAAGGAATTTCAGCCCCATCTGAATTCTGCCAATACAAGAGTTCAATGATGAAAATCTGGTTTTAATAATCTATTTAAATATGCTATTTTTCAAATATTTAAATAATGTTTCAGTTCAAATTATACCTTAGTGATTTTAAAGAAGCCTTTTGAAAAACTGATTTCTTTTTTTTAGAGTGGGAGGGGGAGAGGCAGAGGGAGACAAAGAAAGAGAATCTTAAGCAGGCTTCGTGCCCAGTGCGGAGCCTGAAGTGGGGCTCTGTCTCACAACCCTGAGATCATGACCTGAGCTGAAATCAAGAGTCAGGCCTTAACTGGCTGAGCGACCCAGGCACTTAAAAGAATTCCGATGGGAAGTAAACTCCTTTTAAATGTTTTTGTACAAATACTACCCGTACAAAAAGTACTTAACAAGAGGTAATATCCAGAGTAAATCTGGAGCAATAATGAAGTTTGGGGATCTACTACAAAGATATTATTTAAAATACTCTTAATATACAAGCCATACCCACTGTTTGACATCATTGGTCACAGAAGTCCAATAATAATTGGATTCCACTAGAGTAAGGGTCCTGGATATGCCATGATGGGCTCCAGTGTCATTTTCATGGCATTCTCTTAGGACTTTCTTTTTTTCTTCTTCTGAAACAATTACCAAACGATTTTGTTTTCTGTCTTTTCCAACATAAAACAGCTTTTTTTCTGGAATAAATGATAACAAAAAGACAGGATTGCAATTTTTAGAGAGCAATATAGTTTTAAGACAATCTAATCATAGCCTTATCATCAAATCATTATGGTTTTAAAAAATCTTTTTCCCTCTAAGACAGAATATTTATTTGTAATGCGTATATACAACCTGAAAGGTCCTCATCTGTTACGCTTACTTGATACATAGGAGGATCGCTAGTTGCTGTAATTTTGTAGCTGTCTACACCAGTGAGCTAGCTTATTCACCAAAACATGTGATAACTACAGAGTATGAAATCATCTTTCTATGGGAGTACTCAAACTGGAAAAATACTTGCAGGAACCTCCTAAAAATGGCATGAATTAGCAGATGATTTATGTACAAATAAGCAACTTAATTTTCCAAAACAGTATTTCACCATAACTTACATTTTTGTAAGCAACCATGCTGTTAAGTTTTTCTAGATTTGGACAGGAGGTATCATTGGTAAAGCAGGAAAGTGAGAGAACCTTAATCCTTAAAGATAGTTCTCCGTGTTCCTTTGGAGGGCACCTGAGAAGAACCCATAGCTGGAAAGCAATTGAGGTAGGGAAAGAACCACTATCTCTCCAGTGTGGATGAGATAGCTATTCAAACTCCAAAATACAACACTGAATTACTAATGTGTTTAATTAAGCATATGCTGAGTGAAACGGTCCTTCCTTGAATTAGAAGGTAAGCAACTTAAGGGCAAGAACCTTGTCTACCTTATTCATCAGTATATTATCTCAAAGGCCTAAAATGTGACTGACACACAACAGGAACTTGGTAAACATTTGCTGCATAAATGTTTAAATAAACAAATGAATGAATCATAGCTTTACTAAGAGGTAACAGGTGTAATTAGAAGTATAAAGGAGTTTAGGAAGGGGTATACACAGAGAGATATGAGGAGGTATTTATTTTTTTAAAGTCTTCCTGACCTGCTTTTCAGGAAGCCTGATTTTGTACCTAGAGGCAAAACTCCCATTAATTAATAGCACCAACATTCATTTAGTCGTCTGGTGACCCAAATTCTGGCTTATTTCATCGCAAACTTCTCTTCCCTTCGAAGGAGGAGGAGAAAGAAAGAAAAATTACCATAATCTTTCAACGTAAATTTTCTATTGCCTTTCAAATATTTAATCCATTCAGGGGGATTAGGTATGCAAAAATGATCCTGAAAATATCTGATGGCAGGGAGGACCACAGAAATAAAGTAAAAAGTTAACGTCGACATTTTCCTATCAGCCTCAAATAAGCTCTTCACTGACAGTGACACAAGTGCTAGAAAATGTCATTAAAGTAGGAACTACCTGAGGACAAGAGCAGGACAGGTTAATTTAGATGAGTGTTTTGCTTTTTTTCACGGTATCATTTTCTGTCTATGATTAAAAATGCCCTTTTCATGCTTACTGGCATTCAGTTAGCTTCAGTGTGAGTTTTTTTTTTTTTTTTTTTTTTTTTTTGCTTTTGATTGAGTGGCATCATCAATTACACCGATAATTGTTAAGCAACAACCAGATACTGCAGAAAATTCTCAAGATTCCACAAAGAACACATATGGAAAAGCATCTATATTAACTCTACACTTAAGATTTGGAGCATAAATGCTTTGTTTCTTTCTTTTTTTTTTTTTTTTTTTTTGAGGGAGAGAAAGAGAGTGAGTGGGGGTGGGAGGAGAGAAGGAAGGGGACAGGGAGAGAGAATCTTAAGCAGGCTCCACACCCAGCATAGAGCCTGACAAGGGGCTCCATTTCATAACCCTGAGATCATGACCTGAGCCAAAATCAAGAGTCGGATGTTAACCAGCGGAGCCACCCAGGCACCCCAGTGTTACCTTTGAAGATAAATTTTTTTGCTGCTCTTCTTATGCCACTTCTTTCACTCGGTAGTGTAGTTGGATGATATTCACCAGTTCGTTTATAATATGCAATCTGTTTAAGATGAAGGTCACCATTTTTTCCACTACGGACCATCATGAACCTAGGTAAAGGTATTTAAGGATATAATTTAAACGATAAGCTCATTCAGTTGCTGTTTCGGTTCAAGCTTCTGTCATATTTCTGCTTACATATGAATTGAACATTCCCGGAATATTATCTGTGATGGAGATAAATATAGTACAGAAAAGGAACTGTGTGATGTATAGGAACTAAAATATTCAAAAGCTATTTTTGAGATACATCATGACATATTATCTTGTCTCTTTCTATGTGAAAAGAAATGCTGAAAATTTTCCACATGCTGGGAAAAAACAAAATAAATTATTACATTTCAAAAGTTTTGCTTAAAGTCTCTCACTACCATCAACTGAAATGTTACTTATATAGGATAGTTCTATTATGTGACATTTAAATACATGATAGGTTATAAAGGGGAAAAACAGATTTTTTTCCTTCTAAATATATTCATGGTCATTGCAAAATGCAAAAAAAAAAAAAAGGCCATTCAGATAATTTATGAAAAAGATCTCTTTTCGAAATGTTTAGATGATAAATGACAGAAGATATTTAGCTATGCTAGATCTCATATACTCTTCCGAACTACAATAAGCTGCTTTTTCTTAAAAAGAAATGATTTTTTGGTCCCATACATACTTTATGTTATAAAGAAAACCCTGGATGCACTGGTGAAAACAAAATAAAATTTGTCTATTTTAGACCATAAATTATATGGGAAACCATTAAGTTTAAAAGAAAAAAGTCCTTTTCTTTCATATTTTTAGATGAAAGGAACTATTCTGTGCAGATTATTCTGTTTGCCACCACCCCCACCCATCCAAATCAAGTTTTGGCCTGTCTTTCCCTGCTACAGTGCCCTAAGAGACTGAACCTTGAAAACTACATTTATAGTTTTCTGATTAGGCTTGCCCAGTGGGAGGTACAGGAGGCAAATCAGAATGGAGAAGAGGTCAGGATATATATTTCCCAGGTCCTTCCTTGATTTGGGCTGCAACCCTCTGCAAATACAGCTCCTGCTGAGTAGCGCATCTTCCAGGTCTCTACTTCTCACTGGAAGTCTCTAACACCATTTCTTCTTTTTGCTAATTCAGGGGCACTAGTCCATCATTATCCCCTGCTGTTACTAATCTCCAGGTACCATGTTGATTTCTTTGACCCTGTTCTTTGGGCTTTAAATAGGAGCTTCATTAAATTTTCTTCAAATTTCCAGGAGAATGTATCTTCCATTTCTTTTTATTTTTCTTAAAGATTTTATTTATTTATTTATTTATTTATTTATTTATTTATTTATTTATTTGAGACAGACAGAGAGAGAGATAGTGAGAGAGCAAGGGCAGGGGGGCGGGGAAGGAGAATGAGAGGCAGGCTCCCCACCAAGCAGGGAGCCCAACTCGGGGCTTGATCCCAGGACGCTGGGATCATGATCTGAGCCAAAGGCAGACGCTTAACCGAATGAGCCACCCAGGTGCCCCTATCTTCTGTTTCCTACTAGGACTGACACAAATGCTTAAAATTTTTAATTTCTAAAAACAATATTGATGTTTACTGACAACTAGAAGATCTAGGGATGAGGCTACAAGAGAGTATTACTACAGAGGGAATGTTAGAACAAAAAACAATAGATGGTGCCTAGGAACCTATAGCTTAAGTAGCCTATTAGGTCTCTTCCCCTATGATACAGCGCTTTCCACATTCAATAACCATCCTTCTGATCTTTTCATAACTTCCAGTGAGGCTATCAGTACATTTGTAATATCTCTTGATCTTGGGTTAGCATACAGCGTAAGGTATTTCATGGGATATATAAAGATTTCTTAAACAGGACACAAAAAACACTATTTTAAAAAGAAAAAAAATTATAACAAATTGTACTTCATCAAAACCACAACCTGTTCAAGAGACAGCTTCAAGGAAAGGAAAAGGTAATCCACAGACTGGCAGAAGATATCTTTAATATATACATCTAACAAAGGACTCGTATTCAGCATATATAAACTACAATCAAAAAGAAAAGGATAAAAGTCCAACTTAAAAAATGGGAGTAAAATCTTAATTGCATTTCAAAAAAAAAAATCGAAATGGTTAATAATCAAGTGAAAATGTGCTCAACATCATTACTTTCAAGTTTACACCCCAATGAAATGAATACATGACCATCAAAAAATGGGTACAAAATGTTCATAGACTTTTTGTAGTCACAATAACCCCTAATTGGAAATAGCAAAGGCATCAACAGATTTTACTATGTATACTCAGTCCTTGTCCTGTGGCCCTGTTTTCAAGCTTCATGATGCTCTAAATATTAGTTCTTTTCAAACTGTCTTTGGTTAAGTACCATTTCCCCTGACCCTCACCACCCAGCCAATCTGTCACTGACCTCTTGATACCTTTCCTTTAATGTCATCCTCACTACAGTTTTTCCCCTACCTAATGATTCTGTGGCAAACTTCTAACCTTCATCAATTTTTATTCTAGGAAAACGTGTGTGGTATCAAGTAGGGAATAGAGACTATGCTGGTCTACCTATCTATCTGCCTGCCTGTCACTCTAGCTCTGTATTAAACCTCCTCAACTCTCAAAAACAAACCAACAAGTAAAAATCATTTATCCTATTTTCAACTTCAGGGTACACTGACACAAGCTCTTCCAAGTCCAAGGGAGAGAAAGAACTGTCCTTTCTCATTTTATTTCTTAAAGATTTTATCTTTAAGTAATCTCTACACCCAGCATGGGACTCAAACTCACAACTCCCAGATCAAGAGTTACATGCTCCACTCACAGAGCCAGCCAGGCACCCCTGTCATTTCTCATTTTAGATTAAATCACTAGGGTCTATATTCTGTAAAATATACGACCCCAAATTATTGTTTTCTATGAATGGCTTTTAGAACCAACAATGTTCTAAATCATTGAAAAGAAAACCTTAAAACATCCCATTCTAACCAGCAGCTGAGCATAGTATCTGGAGGAAGATATGATTTATACAGATAAGATAAAATCCTTTATTTCCTCCCTTTCAGAGATTAGTAAAGGTTGCAAAACCTGAAGGACCTTAAAAAGACAAGGAAGGAATACTTTTCAGGCCTACAAAAAGCCTCAAGGAGCAAAACACCGAACTCTCACACCTTAGAGAAAATACAGGTGCCATAACACATAGGGGAATGGGTAATTGTAACTGGTAGAACTGACCATTGGACAACATGAATGTCTCCATAAACCACAGTGATGTCCATTATTTTGCCCTTACACTTAAAAATTTCTGTCTTTTAAGTTCCCCCCAACTTCCCCCTCCAATTCTCTAGGGTGTCTAGGTCCATTTGGATTGCTGTAACAACATACCATAGACTGGTTGGCTTATTAACAACAAACATTTATTTCTCACAGTTCTAGAGGCTGAAAAATCCAAGCACAAGCTGGCAGCTTCAGTATCTGGTGAAAGCTTGCTTCCTGGTTCATAGATTACCTCTTTGCTTTGTCCTCACATTACAGAAGGTGCTAGGGACCTCTCTTTTAAAAAGGCCCTAATTCCGGAATGCCTGGATGGCTCAGTCAGTTGAGCATCCGACTCTTGATCTCAGCTAAGGTCTTGATCCCGGGGCTGTGAGTTCAAGCCTCGCATTGCGCTCCATACTGGGCATGGAGACTACTTAAAAAAAAAAACAACCAAAAAATCGAAGGGATGGGGCGCCTGGGTGGCACAGCGGTTAAGCGTCTGCCTTCGGCTCAGGGCGTGATCCCGGCGTTATGGGATCGAGCCCCATATCAGGCTCTTCTGCTATGAGCCTGCTTCTTTTCTCTCCCACTCCCCCTGCTTGTGTTCCCTCCCTCACTGGCTGTCTTTATCTCTGTCCAATAAATAAATAAAATCTTAAAAAAAAAAAATCGAAGGGCACTAATTCCATTCTCGAGGGCTCCATCCTCATGGCCTAATCACTTTTCAAAATCACTTTCCACCTCTTAATACCATCACACTGGTGGTTAGGGTTTCAACATACAGATTTGGGGGGGGCGGTGAGGAGGGATACACAAACATTCAGTCTATAGCACTGGGGATACCAGAATATCTTTTCTTTAATTACTCAATATAAGATGAAGCCCTCAGTACATTCAAGTATCTGTGCTATTAGGATACTCTTAGCTGTCCTACCTAAAATACATGAACAAAGATTCACGTTCAGAAAGTCTATGCAATGAAATTAACCTCTCCACTTTCAAATCCTTAACTTTTGAAGAACTAAAAATACATCAAAATAGAATAATTCACTGTCCTCAAAGCAAGCTCATAGTACAAAAGGTCAAGGAGTAGAAGAAATCAATAAAATTTTAGAGACTGAGTTCCTTGAGGTTTTTGGCTTTGTTGTTGTTGTTTTTTGTTTTTTTTTCCCCTCATCATTAAGGTAGAGTGGACTCTTCTAATGGTGGAAAACACAAAAATCAGAAAATTTCTACATATTTTCATATTTCACAAGGGTGTTATGTAAGGGTCAGCCGTCTTCTTTTAGTAAAGAAGAGAACCCTTAAAGGGGTGATTATTTGTTTGACATGGTTACCTTGAAACTTATTTCGACTATTCATTGTCCTCAGCACATTTTTATCTTCCAAATGAATTATTAGACAGAGTAGACATTATTAGACTGCCCCTGGCCATCTCCACTGCTTACTGACAAAGTCTGAACTATTTAGTCAAGCCTCTATAACCTGGTACAAACAAGTCTCACAGTTTCTCCTCTCATCTTCTTTGTATACCACTGCCCACATCCCAATCATTCTCTGTACCTTGGTTTATGTCACCATTTCTCCCGTGAACGGTTTATACTTCCAATTCTATCTGATTACATCTTTTTTTAAAACGATTTTATTTATTTATTTATTTGAGAGAGAGAGAGAGAGAGAGAGAGAAGCAGACTCCCCACTGAGCAGGAAGCCCGACTTGGGGCTCTATTCCAGGACTCAGCTATCATGACCCGAGCTGAAGCCAGACGCTTAACTGACTGAGCGACCCAGGCGCCCTTACTGATTAAGTGTTAACCATTTTTCAAAATAAATCTCTAGCGCCTCACTGAAGGAAGCCTTCCCTGATATCTGAATCTGAAGTGATCTCAACCTCTCCTGATCTTCTTTGCACCACTGTAGAACTTTCGATGTTTTACTCTCTACTACAGTTGTTAGGCCTTTCATCCATATAACGTTTTATTTGTTCATTCATTTACTAAGTCCTTAAATCCATATATGCACTAGGTTATGGGAATACAAAGTTAAATAATAAAAAACAAAAACCTTTTGTTCTTTTATTTTTTAAAAAATTATTTATTTGAGAGAGAGAGAAGAGAGAGGGAAAGCATGAGCAGGGGGGAGGGGGAGAGGGAGAGCATCTCAAGCAGAAACTCCCTCAGCATGAAGCCCATTGCGGGGACTCTGAGATCATGACCTGAGCTGAAATCAAGAGTCAGATTCTTAATCAACTGTGCCACCCAGGTGACCCAAAAAACTTTTGTTTTTTTAAAGGCAATGTTAAGAAAGTGACAAGAACAATCACAGCTGGGAGAAAATATTTGTAGTACACGAATATAATAAAAAACTTGTGTTCAGAACTTGTAAAGAGCTTATTTTTTCAAGTTTTTATTTAAATTCTAGTTAGTTAGCACATGTGGTAAAATTGGTTTCAGGTGTAGAATTCAGGTAATTCATCACTTACATATAACACCCAGTGCTCATCACAAGTGTGCTCCTTAATACCCATCACCCGTTTAGCCCATCCCTCGCCCACCTCCCTCCACCAACCTTCAGTTTGTTCTCTACAGTTAAGAGTCTCTTATGGTTTCCTTCCCTCTCTTTTTTTTCTTCTCCTATGCTCATCTGTTTTGTTTCTTAAATTCCACATACAAGTGAAATGTGCTATTTGTCTTTCTTTAACTGACTTATATTGCCTAGTGTAATACACTCTAGCTAGCTCCATCCCCATCATTGCAAAGAATTTGTAAATAATTCCTAAATCTCAGTAAGGTAAAAAAATCTACCTTAAAAAGTGGGCAAAAGATTTGAACAGACCTTTCATCAAAGAAAATATGATTTGCAAATAAACACATGAAAACATGCTCAACACAATTAGACATTGAAAAATGCAAATAAAAACTAAAATACTGCTATACATCCATCAAAATGGCAAAATACAAAAAAGAAACAAAACCTAACACTACTAAGTACTGCCAAGGATACAGAGCATCACTGGTGAGAATACAAAATGGTACAAACATGCTGGAAAACAGTTTTAACTCAAGAGACATGAAAGTATATGTCCACACAAAATGTGTATGTAACTATTTCTAGAAATTTTATTCCTAACAGCTGAAATCTGAAAACAAACCAAATGTTCATCAACCGGGGAGTAGGTAAACAAATTATGGTAGGTCCATATGGTGAAATACTACTCAGCACTGACAAGGAACAAACTAAAAATATACTTAAAAATAGGGATAAATCTTAAAACTCATAATGATTTTTATGCCAAGTGAAAAAAAGTCAGACACAAAAGGCTACACGCTATATGATATTATTTAAATGACATCTGGAAAAGCCAAAAACTACAGGGACAGAGAACGATTTTTTTTAATTAAAGGAGAATTTTTTTAATTAACTGCAAAAGCAATTTTTAAGAATTGCAAACATTTATACAGTGCTTTACTGTGATGATCCTCAGAACATCCTATGAAGTAGGTACTAGTTGTATATCCACTTTACAGATACAAAAATAGAGTTTCAGAGAGATTATCCAATTTGCTCAAAGCAACACAGTGATTGGAGGCACTAGCATTTGAACCTTGTTTTCTGTTGCTTCAAATTTTCTGTTGGCTTTTTCCCCCCCGCTACACAAATAGCTTCATTATTGTCAACCTCAGATTTCATAATACTTGGTTCAGGCCTCTTCTAGGAAAGTTATAAAATGACTTTGTAATTAATAATTCAGATTACATATGAGAAGTGAGAAAGTCTTATTAATTTTTAATGTTTACATTGTTTCACATAGTTTGGGACACAGTAGACATTCACATATTTGTGAATGAGCAAAGAATTATTTGCCTTCTCTCACAGGAAAGATAGCAGTGAATTGAACAAAGAGCACATGTTCCAAAGGTAATTGTTATTTCACTTAGGAAAATACTACTTCACTTACATATATATAGCACTATAAGTAGGGTGTGTCTAAGAAGTCATAGCTTTTAGGAGTCAAAATTTCTGGTGTATGAATTACTTAAGCTTCAGTATCCACATCTGAAAAAAGAAAATACTTATCCTTCCTTTTTCATAAATATCAGGACCATTGAGATTATGGGTTTGAAAAGTTCTTTGCAAATGGTAATTCAATATATAATTATTGTTAAAATAGTTAGGTATTATTATCATTCATATCAAGCTGCTTAAAGTAATAGAAAACACTTTCTTTTCTCAAAATCTTTATCTACAAGGAAAAAGATTTGAAAATCTTGTTCTTTCACTAATGGTGATTGTTTTATGGTAATGTTTATTTACATTTTACTGCTAACAACAAAACCCAGAAGACTCTCTCTCTCTATTTATTATTATGATATGTTAGTCACCATACAGTACATCACAGAAAACTCAATATTATAATCAGTTTGTAGTCTAATGTGGTTCACAAGCTAAAATACATAAGAAAAATCAGTTCACAAAAAGGAAAATCATCTAAACAGGTTAAAATTTGCTGCTAATATTTGCATTTATATACAGGAATAATTTAAAGAACCAGTAGTTTTTTCTTTTCAAGGTACACTCACAATTTGATCCCTAAAAACCATCGAGTAGTATGAGAAAAAGGCTTTAAGCTGTAATATTAGAACAAACATAAATATCTTCCTATATCCAAATATTATACAAAAGTATTATTTACAAGGGAGAATTAAGTGGTTTGTTATAAAGATGAAGATTAAGCCTTCTTTAAATATGTTATTTTTAAGTATTTGTGTTAAAATAAGTAGTGTGTATTAAAATATGTAGGGATGAGAAAAGGAGGTGAAGGTGGCTGATTACAACTTCTAATTTTGCGAGAGGAACTGTCAGGGTCAAATTTGGTTAAGCTTTAACATTAGGTCGCTAATACAACGTCAAATAAAATCAATAAGTACTTGCGTAAATATTTATTACTTAATTCCTTTAATTTTATCTTGTGTATGCAAAAAGTAAGGCAGTTAAGTATCACTTTAAATAAAATGAGAATTGGACAAAACCCATCAAGGCCAACAACTTAAGTCTCCAAAAAGTTGTAACATGCATTTGTTCCAGTTTAAAAACTTAAATTTTCCAATATTTCAATAAACATATTAACTTGTGATCAGAATTTTTACTTATGAATCAGTCTACTTCAATCTCTGAAAAAAAGAATAGCACAATTTTATCTAATGTCTAAGACTGGGAAATCTAATTACACCAGACACTTCTAATCGGCTTCCCTTTAACCTATAAATTCGTTTAACAAAAATGCCTTCACCTGCACACGCATACACGTAAAGCCACATGGGATACGTGAATTTCCATTTTGAAAATTAATTCTCTACTTTGGTTCAGAAACGCTCCTTAAGGAAAACCCACACCGACTACCGGACAAGATTCTCCCTTGAACTTGCGATTCTCCCCGCCACAGGAGATTTTAATTTGGGGCAAAAGGGTAATATTTCATATTAAATGACAACTATGATGAGTAAGCGGCGGTCAACTTTTGAACCTGCTCGCTGTCTCGGACGCTACTTTTAACTATCAGAGAGCATTTCCAGGGAGTTTTAATGCCTCGTTGATCAATTCTTAAGGGCAAGGTCCAGCTAAACTTCGCATGATCAGGGAAACGATCACAAGTAATACTCGGTTACACAGACTAGGCACCTCCCCACGCCCCGCTACAGAACTCGCCCCTTTTCGACTCAGCTGGCGCGGGACACCGCAACGCCCAAGCAAGGCCCTCTCGCCCCAAGAGCGCCTGCGCAATCTCGAGTCAATTAAACCCGTCCTTAAACTAGTCGATGCAAATGGTTTTGAAATTACTGTCAGGTGATGCCTCACTTTAAAAATCACTAGATATAACAAAGCATACAGGAACGACCACTCACCGAAAGTGGTCCTAAACGCAAACGACAGGATTTAAGCCTCCTCTCGCGACTTATCTGGTGCTGCCGGAAGCGGAACTACCGGTGTCTTTAAGAGGGGTGTGCTTATGGGGGCCGTGCGGGCCGTTTGGCACTTCCCGGAAAGCGTTCCGCCCGGTGAGGTTTCTGTGTGAGACCGAGGCGGGCAGGGAGAGGCGTGACCAAGATAAGGGAGGTGTTGTAGTGCTTTGCAGTACCTCTGTGTGGCCCTTCAGCTGCTACTGTAGAGAGAAGACGTACGTCCAAGCTAACAGCTGGAGTCTTTTGAGGAACACTTCACTCCTGCCTCTGGGATTAAAGGGGAAGCCAAAACCTGGAAGGGCGCGGCTGTTTTCTGCAGCTTGCGTGGCTACTGCAGCGGTAGCAGGTGAGGACTCAGACCCGAGGAGAACCGAGATGCCGAACTCGGTCACCCGAGGCCGCTGCTGGGCAGTTAGTTGCTTTGTCTTCTGCGCTTTGCGGAGCATAGACACGCGCTCTTCCTAGGGGCATGTGCCAGAGCGAAAGGCAGCGTGGGCGTGGAGGAGTGACACTACAGCCCTGCGGGGCTTTTCGCGTCTTAATTTCTTCTCCTCCTCCATTGCCCCCCTTTTTTATTCCTTGGGTTTGAGATACCCGAAATTTCAGATCGACCCGAAGGGAACTGCCGGCCGTCCAGCTGGTACTCCAGGCTGTGGGGCTCGCTCCCCCCGAGTAGGCAGCTTCCAGTTTGGGGACTGATGTGGGTAGCGATGGCTATTTTTATTTTCATTCCTCAGTCTTTGTCGCTCTTCTCCTCGCCGCCTGCACCCGCACTTCAAACGAACAAAAAGGCCTTTGCGTTGCAGCTTTCCAGAATACGGAGACTGCAGGTCACTGCCTCACCTAATCAGTTCGACAGTGTTGCACCTCGCGCGCTTCGAGGGAGAAGGACCGAGGGTGGTGACCAATGGATCTCATTTACTAGGTTCTGGACGACTAATGGGAGTTGGCGACCTTTGGATTCCTGTGGGTGATAGTGGTTTTGCTTTAGTGTGCTGGAAGGCTTAGATGGGGAAGTAGGAAGCATGGCTGGCTTTAGTACCCAGCATCCTTGCCCTACACTGGGATAGGGTTTTGTATTGCTACTGAAAATTCTTCAATGAAAAATATAGTTTTTATTTCAGGCAGATTGAATATTAAAAATAACCGCCATTAACTGAGTTCTTAAGTGTGGCAAATGCTTTACATATTTACTCATATACTTTTCTCAACACTTGCATGAGGTTCATTAGATGATTATTCTCAATTTCCAGAGGTAGGTACTGAGGCTTAGAGAAGCCACTTAACTTGTCCTAAAAAACTTTTGTTACTAGTAAACTTTTAAACCTGGATTAGAGACCACATGTTTTAGATTCCAAAATCTGTATTCTTAACTATTATACTACTGTTGTCTTACCATTATGCTTCATTTCTTCCAGTTTCTTTACTAACATTTTCAGTAGTTGAAAGTATTCATTAAAAAAAAAAAAAATCAGTATGCCTGTTTATGTGTCTGATGAAATGATCTGTCCTCATGGAGCTTCCATATTGTGATGCAGAATTAAATAGTTCAGAAACCAAAATACTAACTGCAGTATGGGATTGTTGAAAGCAGATGACTAAACTGATGTGCAGAAGATTCAAAGTTGCACAGTCAGATCTTGCTGTTTTAAGTTTTAAACTTTTCTGGCTTTCGCGGTAGTTGTGAGGATATTACACTTAACAATTAGTGGGACATTTATTGGTCACCCACTTAAGTGCTATGCACCAGTTAAGTGCTGGGAATATACAGATGAGGTCCTTGTTCTCTAAAAGCACCCACACAGCTACATATAAACAGTATTAAGGAACTATTAATTTTCCTGAGTGGAAATGATCATTGGTTCTATAGGAGGATGTCTTATTTTTAGGAGATGCATACTAAAGTATATAGAAATTAAGTATATTGATGTCTGTAACTTTCAAATGATAGAGCAAGTATATGTGTATGTAAATGGAAAGTAAATATGGCAAAATGTTAGCAATTGTTGAGTCTAGTGCTAAGTGTATGAATGTACATGTGTAGTGAACCATTCTCTTAACTTTTCTGAATATTTGAAATCTTTCACAATAAAAATTTGGGGAGGAAAAACCTTAACTCTAATGGAAACAGGTAATTGTAAAGATCCAAACGCGGAGCATGGAGGATGGGAAAGATGCTCGTGTGTATATAGGGGTTGGCAGAAGCATGATAGTTGTCAGAAAAGTATTTATTGAGGACTTTGCAGTTGTTTATTAAAAGAGGAATTGGAACTTTCAAGGACAATAGTGAAGTATAAGTAGAAGGAGAGACAGGCTCAGCAAATGATAGTGCATGAATGTTTGAAGAAGGAAAAAAATCAGTGTGAGGCTTTTGGGAAACTTGGCATGGGCTTTTTTGTATACACTTCTAAATGATGCTTGGCTGCCTTCGCCAGCATGCAGAAGCTTATTTAATAACCTATTATGGAGTTGTAGTAATAGCGTCCTGGAACTGGAGTCACCATTTACAACAATGCTTCCATTGGAAAATGCTTTTAGGATTTCAGGAAAATTAGTCATGTGTCTGTTCCGGCTCCTCAAGAAAGGAGGGTTTCTGAAAACTACATAGGACTAATGGATGACCCATGGTATCATTTTAAGGATTAAGCAGCTTTGACCATGGTAGATCTATGAAGGAGATGAGTGTTTATTCCAGGCAACAGTGTTCATGATAGTCTCGAGCACTGTGGTAAGACTGGTAAACATGTAAAGAGGTCTCCAGCAGCAGCAGCAGTGGCGGCAAAAAGGAGTTTCTGTGGCTTTATTACATGAGTGGTATGTAGGTACCTTCTAAATTGAATTGTTTGTATTTGTTGTGTGCTGGTTAAGTTAGGTCAGGAATCTTGGTCTTAATTATAAAAGCCAGCAAGATAAAGAAATAGCTAACATTTACTGATTGCTTACCTTGTGCTAATTGCTGTTGGGTCTTTATTGTCATTTAATTTTGAAAATAATTTATGAGATTTATCCCATTTTATAGATGGTGGCTGGAGAGCTTCAATAACTTAGTGAAGGATACAGAACTGAGCAACTATCGGAAAAAGCTTTCTAACCCACTTTTGTTAAGGTCTAGAGCAATGGTTCTCAATGTGTGATTTCCAGACCAGTAACATGAGCATCACATTGGAATTTTTAGAGTATTGGGTCCTATGCTGAGACTTTTTAGTTTAGTATTTTAACAAGCCCTCCTGGTGATGTGCGAAGTTTGAGAACTACTTTTTTGAGTGTGGATACTTAGTAGCATGGTAGTTTCCAATTTAAAAATCAGAGTTGAATAGTATTTGTCTTTTGAATAGGTATTTTATTTTAATTTTTTAATCACTGTTTCAAATTTCATAACACTGTGAAATTTTAATTTGAAAGTTGCATAAGGTGAAGCCTAGCTAGGTACA
This sequence comes from Ursus arctos, assembly GCF_023065955.2. NCBI lineage: Eukaryota > Metazoa > Chordata > Mammalia > Carnivora > Ursidae > Ursus > Ursus arctos. Next base: position 82,090,134 of record NW_026623067.1, read on the forward strand.
CTAGGATTTTAATATTTAATAGGGAGCCACCAATTAAACTAGAATTAGATCTTTAGGAATAAGAGTTTTGGAGTTATGCTTTGCAGTTCTATCTAATATATGATCCAACTCTTACGAATATTTGATCAAATAATTTATATTACCAGTAATCAAATAAATTGTTTGATATGTAGTTTCATCTAGGTAGGTAATTAGTTTTAATGTGACCAAGGAATAGTTATATGAACAGCTTTGGTAAAGATATATTGAGATATCACTGTTACATGAGAGTTCTTAAACTGATGTTGATAGGCATCAGTTTATATAGAAAAGCTTGGATGTCAATCACATAAAATTGTTTGCAGAATTTATTACATATGTACATTTTATTCCCAAAGAGAGGATCCATAGATTTTATTTGGCTAACCAAGGAATTTTTTACTTTTAAAAGTTTAAGAGCTGCTGTTATAATGAAATCTTGTTTTTACTGTAATCTTGTTTTGTTGATTTTTTTTAAGACTAGAATGCAAAACGGTTTTATTCCCTAAAACAAACAAAAATCCTGAAAAACAAAAAAACAAAATAAAACATGTTTGCAAACTGAACTTTCAAGTTAAATTCTTTTAAAAATTGATTTAATGAAATTTCAAATTGGTTTATAGCTGTCAGTGGGTTTTAAACCCACATTATATTTTATCTTTTTTTTTTCCATTCTATTCAGGTATTACTTAACTGTGTTGCAGAGGTATTTAGCTTTTAGTGGAATTTTGTTATAATTTGAATAATTTTCTCATTTGTTAGATATTTTTGGACTTGAAGAATTTAGTGTGTATTTTTTGTTATTGTTTGTTATTTTGTTACTATCTTTTTGTTATTTTGAATCAGTTTGTCAAATTGCTAAAATGTAGATTATTGGAAATGAGAGCCTAATTTTTTTAATTTTATGGAAGAAAATGTCTTTTCATTTGAACGTATGCATCAGGTTACTGGTCATGATTTTACAAGTGTCCTTTTACTTTTACATGAATGTTTTTGAAGTACAGTCTCCAAAATTAATTTTTTCATTGCATTTTAGGTAGAAAGATTGCTGCATCAACTCACTGAAGCAATAGCCTCACTCTTTATCTTTTATACTTCAACAATGAAGCAATGATATGAAAACAGAAGAACACTTGCCAACTAACTGTCATCACAATTTCAAGTGGTTGTATAAGCAAAAACAAGCTGCAACAGAGCTCTGTGTCAGCTAGCATAGAGAGAATGGTTTATTTAGAAACAATTTTATTATAGTGCGTTATATCTATATCAAATGAAATAAAAATGAGTGAGGCCCCCAGATTCTTTGTTGGGCCTGAAGATACAGAAATAAACTCAGGAAATTATCGACATTTCTTCCACCATGCAGATGAAGATGAGGAGGAAGAGGATGAGTCTGTAAGTTGTTTGTTTTGTGAGAGAAGACCAGTACAGTATAGGCTTCTTACTAATCACTGTCAAGGTGAATTTATAGTATCTAAATTGTGAAGACATTTTTGCACATAGAAATTTGTTGGAAATCTTTTGTGCTGAAAAAGCATGTTATGTTTCACTAGTTACATTATTGGATCTATGGTGCATCAAGAAATCCAATCAGGGGTCAGACTTCTAAGTTGTTTAATGATGCTAACTTTAGGGTCTTTCATGATAGGTTCACTGATATGCTTACATAACTCAGGATTCAGTTGAAAATGTGGCAAGGAGAGAATAATCAGGGCCATAAACCAAAAGGGTTTCTTCTGTGTAGAAGTACCTAAAAAATTCAAGATTAAGAAGTAAGTTGAAGGAAATAATTTTAAAGGTACTAAAGAAGGACTTAGCCAGCTTCATTAAGTTTGTCATGTTGTCAGTACAAGTGGTGGTTGACCCAAAGATAGCCTTATTTATTAACTCTTCAGAAGTCTGTAACTGTGGCTAGAAGGAGAGGCTACCTCAGGTATCCAGAGGGGTGTATAAGTGCATAAGATCTGATCTTCTAGGATGTATAGCTGTACTGGATCTTTAGGAATAACACACATTGATTATGTTCATTTTACTATAGTTATGTTAGTTCAATATTTTTCTTACTTGTTTTCTCTTTAGAAGTAGATTGCTTTGCTATGAAAACTGATTTAAGATACAAACTTAGGTTATGGTTTTGATTTGCATTTTCCTGATAAGTAGTGATTTTGAACATCTTTTCATGAATCTTGCCCATCTGTATGTCTTCTTTGGAGAAATATGTGTTAAGGTCCTCTGCCCATTTTTTAATTGCATTAATTTGATTTTTTGGTGTTGAGTTATATGAGTTCTTTATATATTTTAAAAATTAGCCCCTTAATGAATATATCATTTGCAAATATCTTTTGTTGGCTGGGGAAATATTCATTAGGAACATCATGAGCTACGTAGATGCTTTTAATCAGGAAAGAATTGAGTAAGGGAACATAAAAGTGGATGATCAATGGGGAAAAACAGCAGATCTCAGGGAGATTAGGATTTACAATCAAATTCAATACCAGTTTGATCTCTAAATTTCATATGAGTTAGAAGAGGCGGGGCGCCTGGGTGGCGTAGTCGTTAAGCGTCTGCCTTTGGCTCAGGGCGTGATCCCAGCGTTCTGGGATCGAGCCCCGCATCAGGCTCCTCCGCTAGGAGCCTGCTTCTTCCTCTCCCACTCCCCCTGCTTGTGTTCCCTCTCTCGCTGGTTGTCTCTCTCTGTCAAATAAATAACTAAAATCTTAAAAGAAAAAAAAAAAAAGAAGAGGCAATGGAGAAATCTAATTTTAGACATAAAGAAGAATAGTTAATTTAAATCTGATGTTACCCAATTTTATTTTTAGATTTATAATAAAAGTCTAGTAAAACACTTTTGAGCTCCGATTATAATATCATGTGAAATATATAAAATATGGAAGAGAGAGAACAAAAAAAAGAAACAACTGGGCACAGCTTTATTTGATAAAACTCTTAATTACTTGAATGCAAAGATCTCAGAATGAATCTTGAGTAATTTTGTAAACCTGTGAGCTACTTATAAGGTATTTCTATATCCTGTTTTTTTTAGTTTTAGGAGGAACCATGGCCTTTGAGCTGTAGCAAGGGTGTCAGAGATGAGCAACACCATTAAATAGGAATATTGAGTACGAAGATTGGAGTTTGAGCACTGACAGTTTGGCTTTCTCCAAAATTTTCTTCCAAGTTGTCATTGGTGACCAAATCCTTTTCAAGCTCAATCTACAAAGATAACTTAACACTGTATAATATAGCTTTGTAGTACACCGTATAATGTAGCTTTGTAGTCAGACTATCTTATTTAGGCAAGAGAATTCTTTCTCACTCTCATTGGTCTTTTTACTTGCATTAGATATGTTTTGGCCCTCATTTTTCCCTTTCTCTTGTGGCAAAGGTAAATAAATACTAGAGACAGTTAAGGAAGGAGTATCTGTTTAACTTTAAAATCAGAATGAAAAGAGTAACGATGTCCTGAAAGTGAAAGTTTCCAGACTTTCGTAGACAACTATTAATTGTTATTTATTATAACAAAACGTAATTTTGAAAAATGCCTTTTTTGGTTAATGTATCATCTGTATTAATTACATCCCTTATCTACTTCTGAAAAAGATTTAATATTGCTCTACTTTGGAGTTTGTATTAAGTCAACCTGATTTTTTTGTTGTTGTTTTCTTTCTGTTTTAGCCACCAGAAAGGCAGATTGTGGTTGGAATATGTTCCATGGCAAAGAAATCCAAATCCAAACCAATGAAGGAAATTCTTGAACGGATCTCCTTATTTAAATATATCACAGTAGTAGTATTTGAAGAAGATGTTATTTTGAATGAACCAGTAGAAAATTGGCCATTATGTGATTGTCTTATTTCGTTCCATTCTAAAGGTATTAAAGAATGGGGTGGGAGCTCCCTTTATCCTGTTATAATAAACATAATACATGTTAATTGTAGAATATTAGATAAAACAGAAAAATAGAATTAAACTCACCTGTCTCTCACAGATCAGTGATATTAACATTTTGATATATTTCTTTTCAGTCATTTTTTCTCTGTGTATTTTTTAAACAAATTTACTGTGGTTGTGTATATGTAATTTTATATTTAATTTTTTCATTAGTTATATCAAGAGGTTTTTTTTTCCCCTCCATTATATTCTTTAAAGACCTGATTTTTAACGACATCATAGTGTGTCATAATGAGGATGCCCTATAATATTTAACTGTTATCCTAACAGAGAGTCTCCAGTTTTCACTATTAGAAATAAGGTTGTTATGAACTCTTTTAATGCATATCTTTTTTTGCACTACTCTAAGTTACTTAGAATAAATTCTTGAATTATTGGATATTTTAAGCCCTATGCTTTTGCCATATAGAAAATGATTTTGCTCATATACATATTCATATTTTATTTCTGAAGAACTTACTGTTTGAATTTTCGATTTTCCTTGGTTTCTTTTACAAATCAGCAATATTAATTAAACTTAAGTATTACTTGATGGTAAAGTATGCCTGCATAATAAAACCTAATCAAAATTATCAGTGGATATTTGAAAATGTATAACCCAAGAATCTGTGAATTAAGTGGATTTCTAAGAACTATACTTTAAAAGATGTATGCTCAGTTTTAAATGTATTCATATTAAATCACTTTTTTTTTTTACCAAATAGGTAGTCTCCAGCTGTGTTAAAGTTTTACTTTAGTTAGGTGTTCAAGAAACTTTTCCTTCAGCAAGAAGGGGATGGAGCGTGCTGAGACTTTTTGTGCTCCTATAGCCTGTAGAGAGCCAAGGCCCTGGTCTTCTTTATAAGTTCAAGTCCTTTACTTTAGGGAATCTTAAAATTGGCTTATCCTTTATGGTATGGTGGTCTTCCCTTACTACCACATGGTTCTTCCAACTAAAGCTTTTTTTTTTCTTTTTTGCCTGTAAAAACTAGCTGCTATCTAAGGTCATATCCCATATGCTTGGTAAGGAAAAACTTCCTCTTTAAAAACAGCAACAGAACCAGAGAACTGTTACAGAGGTTCCGGTATGCTGAATTCTGTTAGGATGCCTTAAATCATAGACATTGAGCTATCTTGATGACAAGTGATGAATTCTTCTCAGAGTCTTTACAAAATGAGAAGGGTTTGTAATTTGTGGAAGTGATTCTTGGTATAGAGAGTACTTTTATTAAATTTTAAAAGCTAAGGAATTTAGGAATAAATTTTTTTTAACTGACCATAGTTTTTTGTTTTGTTTCGTTAACTTCAGTATGCTTTACTACTTACTTCCCTTCCAACTCTTCTGATAATGGCACAAAGTACAGTGTCTTCACGGGTAACTGTAGTACCCAAGGTTAAATTCTAACGTTATGCATGCTTACTGATTTTTACTCTTTTCCTTAGATAAGATATTCATTAAAATATTGTCATTTAAGGAACAATAAATATTTATTTGGAGCTTACTCTGTCAGGGACTATGCTAAGTGTTTTATATACATTCCTTTATCGAGTTCCTCAAAAACTCTGCTAGGTAAGACTGGTGTAATACCCATCTACAGCTGGGAATCAAGGGCTTAGAGATGTTAAATAAATTTGCCCAAGGTCACATAGCCACAGAAAGATGGAGCCAGGATTTCGAACCCTGTTTTATTGGACTCTATGGTATACTGCCCTACCATCTCTTAGTAATATGCATTGATGGATAAAATTGGAGACTTTTAATGTTAATACAGAGAGTGCAGTATAATTATTAAAATGCTTTAGCTTTTTTTAGACCTCTTACTATATCTGCCATTTGATTTGTTTTCCATGTAATTAGTAGTTTTATCAAAGTGTAGAAGTTTTAGGGAGTTAATTTCCGATACCTTAACATTGACCTAGTAACAGCAAGCAAGTATGATTCTACTCATATATTTTATATTTAGGGTATATCTATTGTATATGAATTAACTTTTGTTTTTGCTATTTTTAAAGATATGTAAGTTCTTTTAATTATCAGCAATTTGTATGTATAAATATCAAACTAAAGTGAGAAGAAATGATATTTATTTTTTTAATCAAGTGATTGTGGTACACTTATTTATATATAGATTTCTGTTTGTGTATGAGGTAATCTTAACCTGTTATTAGGTGACTTTGAATAATCAGGCATTGACTAACATGTCAGTGCTGTATATTTGGTTATATAGTCACTGGCTTGTGCCTTACCAATCAAATTAACTAGGAAAAAAATAAGTCTTATTAATAGTACAAGTTAAGTCATGTTTTATGTATTTATTTTTCCATGATTTATGTGGAAAGCAGTTATATACATAATAAAATTAACCTTTTATGGGAAGTGACATAAAATCAAATTAACAAAGTTATAAATGTAAACTTATCTTGAGATTGTACAGAATATGTTAATAATATGTGTTCTTAGGATTTCCACTGGACAAAGCAGTTGCCTATGCAAAACTCAGGAATCCATTTGTAATCAATGACTTGAATATGCAGTATCTCATACAAGATAGGTGAGTGATGGAGATGGCTGAATTAAGGGAAGGAAAAATAACATTTCTTTGGTATCTACTGTAAGCTGACATATACGTTAACTTGTGGTATCCTCTAATAATACTTAGAAATGGGTATTTATACCCAGTTTTATAGATGAAGAAACTTGAGACTCAGGGAGATGAATTAATTTGCCCAAAGTCACAAGTAATTCTGTCAATAGTGGAACAAGGACTTAAACCAGGTTTATTTAATTTCTAGAGCCTACTGAACCATTGAAAATATGAACAACTTCTCTGTCATGTGACTGAAGATGAAATTAGGGTTATACTCATTATAATTAGACTTTTTCTTTTAATGGTATAGTGTAACCATTTTGAAAAATAGCTCGCTATGTATCTTAGCATTCATTACAGGCCAAAAGCATGGATTTCTAAGAGAAACTGTAGAATACAAATATATTTCTATATTCTGTTTGATGTTTCACTCCGATCCCTACCCTTATAATTTCACCAATATTCAATTTTCTTTCATGTTAGCATTACAATATGCGGTTATATCTGTGAAAATGCTTTATAAAGTTTAAGGCTCTATGGTTTTTTTTGTTTTGTTTTTTTTCTGTTCTTCCAGATAGTAAGTAACATTATCAATATCTAGCATTTTAAAACATTTTTCCTAGATTTACATATTAATACATTCTTCTATGTTACAAATGTAAATATACACACATATGTATAAATGCATATTTACTTTAAGAAATTTGGAGAATAAAAGCATAAAGAAAGGCATTTAACCCTGCTACTACTGTCTATCATATTTTTTCATATAGAAAGCAATACATACATCCACTCACATTTTACAAAATTAGGGTCACTTTTCTCTTAAAATACTGTGACCATTTTCCCATGTCATTAAATATTCTAAGTATAAAGCTTTTAATAGTTAGGTAATATTCTGTCATTGCCATATAGCAACTTTGTATTTAACCATTTCTGTTTATACGTTTACATTCCCAGTTTTAAATATTAGTATTTTAATATGCCACATGAAGTGTTGTGCATACATTTTTGTTCTAATATGGCTGAACATTTCCTTAGAAATTTTCCATATTTTAAATGATTTACTTATTTGAAAAAATAAGAAGACCTGTTATCCATGCCTTTTTTTAGTACTACAACAGTATGATGTACTCTTCAAATAGAGTAATAAAACAATAAAGGATGTTTTCCTTTTTTTTCAGAAGAGAAGTATATAGTATTCTTCAAGCCGAAGGCATTTTACTTCCTCGTTATGCAATTTTGAACCGCGACCCAAATAATCCCAAAGGTAAGAATATGAGATTTTGGGGCGCCTGGGTGGCGCGGTCGTTAAGCGTCTTCCTTTGGCTCAGGGCGTGATCCCAGCGTTCTGGGATCGAGCCCCACATCAGGCTCCTCCGCTGGGAGCCTGCTTCTTCCTCTCCCACTCCCCCTGCTTGTGTTCCCTCTCTCACTGGCTGTCTCTGTCAGATAAATAAATAAAATCTTTAAAAAAGAAAAAAAAAAGAATATGAGATTTTGAGCAAGCTACCTTTTGTCACTCAACATACTTTTGAGCCACTTCCTTTCAATAATTAAGTAGAAGGAATTCAAAGAACCCATAGTATTCTGTTTACTTTTTTTTTATTAATGAGCCAAGTAAGCATTATGTTCAATTAAAGTGTGGCACTATAAGCTAAAAGGCCCACTAATAATTTAAGAGTTGTATATCCTACTTTTCTTTGTTCTACATTTGACATATATCTGGGAATCATAAAGAATTTTTAAATTACAGGCTTAATAAATTTGTATTGATTAGGGGTGAACAAATGATTCATCTATGACTGCTGAATTCAGGATTAGAAACTTCATACTAGGATACAGTAATTTCTCGTGACTAGGAAATTAGAAATATTACTACTTATTAATATCCTAAAGCACCCTTTGCTTCATTTTTCTGGTTATCTAAACGTAGCATGTAACAATCTACATGTTACATATGTAACAGTCTGAAGAGCCAAGATAAATGTTTATCTGCTTTAAGATTTAATATTCTGACAAGGGTAATTTGAGGAATTTTGATGATTTTATTGTACCTTAAAGCAACTTTTGTTGAAAACCAATTATAGCATTTATTATCTGTCGCAGGGAACTTCTCTCATTTGTCTAGAGGTAAAAAATTAACTTCCTGATTGGATTGCTTGCCTACTTTATATAGGTTACTTTAATAACGTAAATGATTGCATGTTTTGTGGTATCTGTGATACAAATGATTCCATGCAATTTTCAGAAGATGATAATAATCTAGAATAATTTCTCAGTCTTTCTCGTTGGCATCGTTTCATAACTAATGTTAAATTCTGTGGGATGATAAGGTAAAATGGCAGGTTCACAAGATTTTGAAGAACAACTATCGTTTTTAACATCATAGATCATAAATCTTGGTATATGTTGTTTGCATAAATTTTTTAAAAGATTTATTTATTTATTTTAGAGAGATGGGGGAGGGGCAGAGGGAGAGAATCTTGAAGCAGACTCCCTGCTGAGTGTGGAGTCTGACCCTGGGCTCCATCTCAGGACCCTTGAGATTATAGTCTGAGCTGAAACCAAGAATCCCATGCTTAACTGACTGAGCCACCCAGGCATCTCTGCATAAATTTTTAATTAAAATCAAATCATACATCATCCAAGGTCACTCTTCTTTGTAAACTTTAGTCTGGTAAAAACTTTAATAATAATGTTATATGTAGATAATATACGATATGTAATTTTTCCTGCTGTTATGTCTGATCTTTAGAATGCAATCTGATTGAAGGGGAAGATCATGTAGAAGTAAATGGTGAAGTTTTTCAAAAGCCATTTGTCGAAAAGCCAGTCAGTGCAGAGGATCACAACGTTTACATTTACTATCCAACATCTGCTGGTGGCGGAAGTCAAAGACTTTTTCGAAAGGTAAACCTTGTTATCCTAGGGGATACTGTTCTTCATACTTCGTACAAATTCTACTAAAAGTAATCAAGTATTTAATAGAACTGAGGTTAAATAAGAATGTATCATTCAGGGATAAATTGAAACTGATATCCTTCTTTGTTAGAAGAGCAAGGCATTATTTTACTTACTTAATGTTGTTTATGCAAAATTTCTACATACGAAATACCAAGAAAATTACTTGATTTTCTTTCTGTCTTCCATTTATGTATCTGGCATATGAGAAATTCAGGTAAAGACCAGTAGTCTTTAAGAAAAATAGCCCCCAAGATAGATAATTCATAGATACAAGTGATTCCAGTAACTTTTACATTCATGAAAGTATGCTCAAAACTGTACCCATAATAAAATAAATGCAAATGAAGCCTAAAAGGTAATGACATTGAATTACCTTTTGGATTGGCAAAGATCAAAAAGATTGGAAAACAAACACAAACCCAGATGTCAGCTTAAATGTAAATTAATATAGCCTCTTACCTCTTAGCAACATAATCTAATAATATGTTAAGATTAAAAATGCATGTATACTTACAAGCAATCATGGAAATGCAAAGTAAGAACACCGTGAGATACTATGTTATAGCTGTTAGAGTGGCAAATATTAAGTTTAACAATACCAGTTATAGATGAGGAAGTTGAGCAGTAGGAACTCACGTACATTGCTAGAAGACTCTAAATTGTTAAAACAGTTCATAAAATATTTTGACATTATCTTTGTAAGTTGAATATGAGCACTAGTAATTCTATCACCTAGTAATTCTACTTGTAGTATGTACCTTAGAAATGCTCTTGCACCTGCGACACTTATAAGAATGTTGAAAGCAACACTATTCTACTGGCTAAAGCTTAGAAATACCCTGTTATTCTTAATGCACGAGAGAAATTATGGTGTACTTATACAGTGGAAAATTCTGTAGGGGAAAAAGTGAACAAAAGAGGGTTACATGCAAGAGTATGGTTGAATCTTAGTAACATTATTCTTACTGTTCATTGTAGTCTTATACTATTTAACTTGCATGTAAGTTGTATTACAGCAGAAAATAATACAGTGTCAACTCTATAGTAAGTGTTCTTAAATATTTGTGCACCAAAAAAAGTTTTTGGAAATATCTAAGATAGAAATAGATGGTAAAAAGGTTATACTATAAAAATGAGATGAATAATTTAGTTTTTATATTTGTGGACATCTTTCTTTTTCAGATTGGCAGTAGAAGTAGTGTTTATTCCCCAGAAAGCAATGTACGAAAAACAGGCTCATATATATATGAAGAGTTTATGCCCACAGATGGTACTGATGTAAAGGTAGGATTGATTACAGTATACTTTAATTTTATATTTAGTTTACCATTGATATCAGAAAAAGAGATTACCCCGAGGATAGACTCTATTCCAGATCTCTTTCTTTTTATGACTAGGGATTCTTTATCTGTTTTGTATTATAAATGCCTTTGGCAGTCTGAAGCCTATGGACCCTTTTTTTAGAATAATGTTCTTTGATGCTTAAAACAGGATTGCCAAGGAGACAAATTTTATTAAAATGAAGTTATAAAAATATTTAAGAACCAACTTTGTGATACAATAATATGTGTGCTTCTTTAAAAGGACATTAAATAATAAAATTAGTGGGTTAAGTCTAATAGCTACTAGTTTCCAAGCACTGATTGGCGTAAATGATGATCTGAGATCTGCAACAACTGTAGTATAACAATATGTTTGATTTCCTTTGGTGACAGATAAGGTCTTAACTGCTTTACCTTCAGCCAGTCTCTGTCTGAGAGTGCCTTTTTTTCTAAGGTATAAACCTGATCATGAACCTTTACTTTAAGATTCTCTTGTGGATTTTGTTGACCATAGGGTAATAATCAGGTTCACAAGGGCAGCATACAGACTATTTCACAGTCTCTCCTAGGAACTTTATTTCTTACAGTATAAATGGCACCAAATAACTTGCACTTATCTGAATACATCGTGTTCTTTAATGCCTCTGACCTCTGTGTTGATTACCTTTTAGTGTGCTGTTCCCTTTCTTTTCTGCCTTTCAGTCCACCCCCCCCCCCATTTTTTAATCTTTCTTTTGGCCATTACTTCCTTCTATAATGTTTTTATAATTATTTGTACCTCTCCTTTGGGTAAGCTAAAAAAATTTGGAAAAGATCCCATCCTATACAACCTTGTGTTCCGCATAATGCTCAGTATGATCATTTTCTGTGGAGAACAGACCTTCACATTACCAGTTTTGCCGTGTAATTAATTATAATCTTTTCCAGTGTATTGAAAATTTTGGCATGTGAAATAGAAAGAAGTATGAAAAGAACAGTCTGGGAAACTGAAGTATTTTCTATTGATTATTTTTTCTTTTGATTTGTTGTCTGCTATTTTTTTAACTTAATACAATTTAAATAATGTACAAATTTTCAATACATATATATTTTAACATTTATTAAAGGTTTATACCGTGGGTCCAGATTACGCGCATGCTGAAGCTCGAAAATCTCCAGCACTCGACGGCAAGGTGGAAAGAGACAGTGAGGGAAAAGAAGTTAGATACCCTGTTATTCTTAATGCACGAGAGAAATTAATTGCCTGGAAAGTCTGCCTTGCTTTTAAGGTAAAATGTTTTACAGGCCATATAGACCCCTGTAAAAGAAATTCTAATTTTCTTTCTTGAGTAAAAGAAATGTTATATGGTCATTTAATTGGAGAAGTAAGCTGAGAAGATTAAAAATGATACATTTGAGCTGTTTATGTACTTCTCAGGAGATTCTTGTGGTGCCATTAATAAAGATATATAATAAATGAAAGCCTTTGCTTCTCTGTATTCTTTCTGTGTTATATAAAAGGGAACTTAGCCAATTAATTCAGAAATTAAAACGATGGAGGAAAACTTAACTGAAACAGTAGCATTAACCAGTGTTTAGAGGTATTGTTTAATATGGTAAAAACAACTGGTTAAAAGTACTATTTATTCAGAATTGATAAATGATTGCTTTGCTGAATAAAAAAGGTCCTTAGCAGTCTTCTAGCTTTGGCAATACATCCTTTAGCCTATTTATTGTATATGATGAAGTGTGTTTATGAACACAATACAAATACATTTCTTAAAGAAAACTTTTTACTTTTAACATTTGACTAATTCCCTCAGTCTATATCATTAGGCTTCTAATAATGTATGTTAAAGATTTAAACTGAAGTGTAGTACAACTTGATCTATTAAAAGATAAACTTTACAATTTTGAAGTCTTCTCTTGGGTATATAAGGTAAAGACTAGTGTGTTACTGTTTATTAAATAATAAATACTTTATGTCTTAATAATTTGAAGTCACTTTCGTGGAAGGAATATTAGCCTATAAGTACATTTTAATGGCTCTATAAAAATTGTTTTAAGTTTGTAATACCAGGATTCCAAAAGACATGATTTAAAATCACATTATACTTAACGTGATGATTAAAATATAAAATGCAAAAGATAGAAAATTTCTGGAGCCTGACCGGAAATTCATACCTTGCAACTGTTTTCTTCTCCCAAATAAAGTAAATTTATTTCAGGTGCTCACAGGGATATAGTTGTCAGGGTTTAAAAGATTCGGTGGGAGGAGGACCTGGCTGGCTCAGTTGGTAGAGCCTGTGACTCTTGATTTCAGGGTTGCGAGTTTGAACCTGACATAGGGTGTAGAGATTGCTTAAAAATAAAATCTCTTAAAAAAAAAAAAAAAAAAAGATTCATAGGGATAATGGGACGTTTCCTCTGGGACATATCTTCAAAACTTTTTCCTTAATGCTTTTTTGGGTTAAAGTGATACAATTTCTATTATCACAAAATTTAACAAAGCCTTTAAAAAATTTTCACTCTTGTTTTTTAATTAAATGTTACTTGAAGAACGTCTTGTAATAGCATGTTATTTTTTGGCCTCTCTTATCTCTTAAGCATTTTTGTTCTATATTTATTTCATGGGGAACTCAAATGATCATACGGTATGTTTTACATATTTTCAAAGTACTGAGGTTACAGATGAATAATTTCATTTATTACTTACTATGAAATGAACTAATAAGCAGTAGTAAATTTCTAGGCATTTGTAAAATTTGATATGCTATAATAAAACTAAAAAACTGTGAATCCTAACTCAAATGTAACTTTAAAGTTTGTAATTTATTTTAAATAGCAAACAGTTTGTGGTTTTGATCTGTTACGAGCCAATGGACAGTCCTATGTCTGTGATGTCAATGGCTTCAGCTTTGTGAAAAATTCCATGAAGTATTATGATGATTGTGCAAAAATACTTGGGTAAGAATTTTTTCTTTATATTTCTCCTCTTTACCTTTGTTACAGCTAATTGTATTAGCTATTCAGAAACCAAAAAATTGTAAACATCAAATGATCAGGGTCCTGCAAGCACCCTAGAATAAAAATCAATGTTCATAAAATGACATTCCCAAAGAACTATGCCAAATCTTGAGTTATACTTTGGATTATCAAAGGCAGAGAGTAATTTATGGCCAGTAAAGATGATGGCTTAAAGATACTTTAACTTAGGGGTGCCTGGGTGGCGCAGTCCTTACGCGTCTGCCTCGGCTCAGGGCGTGATCCCGGCGTTCTGGGATCGAGCCCCACATCAGGCTCCTCCACTAGGAGCCTGCTTCTTTCTCTCCCACTCCCCCTGCTTGTGTTCCCTCTCTCGCTGGCTGTCTCTCTCTGTCAAATAAATAAATAAAATCTTTACAAAAAAAAAATTAAAATAAAGATACTTTAACTTAAAGATTTAGAAGTGCTATACAGTGATTATTACAGCTAATTTATTAGTTTACTTTGTTCAGTAAGTTTTTGATATATCATTACAGTTGAAAAGGTTTCATTCTCTTACTTTAAGGTATAAAATGAATATTCATGAAATAAGTAACCAGAGTAGAATAGAAATATTTGGAATTCAGGGTTCTTTTGAATGATACTGCTTTCTATAATTATGTGTCACTTAAAGATAATCTTATGAGATTGTCAAGTGAACCCAAAAGAAATTACTGCATGTAGAAATGCCATTTTTATTTTCTTTGACCTATTTTCTTAAACCTTGACTTAGAAGATTCACAAGACAAATATTTTTAAACCATTTCAAAGTATATATGACAAAGCCATAAGAAAGTTACACTTTAAAGTGTATTGTGATAATTGGAGTCAGCTTTTATAGTATATTTTAAAGATTGGTGAACTTACCCTTAAGGTGAAATTTGGGGGAGCTTACTAAATTTTAACATGAATAAATGCTAAATTTAAACAAAACAAAAAATGTGTTATAATTACTTAACATGTTTCCATTGTTAACCCTAATAGTAAAATATAATGGAAATTTGTTTAAAAAGAGCCATGGGATTTAGAGTAACTTCAGAAGTGATCAGCAAACAGGTAAGAACTAATCCCTGGGACGCCTGTGTGGCTCAGTTGGTTGAGCGTCCGACTCTTGGTTCTGGCTCAGGTCACGATCTCAGAGATCCACGTAGGGCTCCGAGCTCAGCGGGGATTCTGTTGGAGATTCTCTCCTTCTCCCTCCACCCGTCCCCCCCTTCTTGCACACACTCTCTCTAAATAAATAAATAAATAAAATAAAAAAGAAAAGAAATGACCTGTGGCCATAAAGAAGAGACAATCTTGGTTTTCCAAATTTATCTATAAGTGGATATAATGTAATTATAGTTATTTATTAGACTCCAGTGTGATTTATACTTCAAAACTAAGGTATATAATAAATAATTCCAAATTTATGGCATCACTTCAGTGTGTTCTAATGCACCAGTTTAGAACTGCTAATCTAATTTTTTTAAAATCAGGATTGATTCTTTGACTTACTGTTATGTGCTATAATCACAGGGTCACTAGTTTGACCTTAACTTTTATGATTCTGTATGGTTAGTTGTTAAGTACTGAGTTTTGTCTTAAAATGAACTAATTTCTAGTCTTTTCTTTTTGTATCAAAGCAATATTGTAATGCGAGAGCTCGCGCCACAATTTCATATCCCCTGGTCAATACCCTTAGAAGCTGAAGATATCCCAATTGTACCAACTACATCTGGAACTATGTAAGTTTGAATATTTTCATTTTTAGAAATTCGTTGGGTTTTGTACATCAGTCTCTGCTATTACAATAGAGATTAAATTTCTGAATGATTATTGGATACTGTGTATGTTTTCATATGATTCACTCTGCAGATGGAGAAATAGATTATATTTCTTCTGCAGGGGTCCACTTAGACTAAAAATCTTTTATATTGTTAAAAATAAAATTTTGGGGATAAAGTCCTGAAAAATGCTTAGATAGTTATAGAACTATTGAGTTAAGTCATAAAAATAAAGGAGGTGCCGAAAGGTATGTCACTTAAAGGTTCATAGTCAGTGGTCATACAACTTCTGTACTCTGTGTAAAGAAAAAAATATACAGGTCTATCTTGAGGTAAATTAATAAGACTGATAATGCCCAAGTGTCTCATAACATTCTACTAGTGAAAATTACTGCTTGAAACCCCCTGCTACTCAGGTGAGTTGAACAAATGCTTCATATTCATAGCTTAGACGTCTATATTAGCATTTTAAAAATTCTGAGAAGTCCTGGTTGGGGTGAGGGGAAAAAAAAATTATGTTTTAAACCAGTATTCTCAAACTATTCAACATAAAATTTTTTTAGGTAACTTATTAAAATCCTGTGGGGTTGTATTCTGTGGCTTACAGTTTGGCACACACTAAATTATACCCTAGCATTCTTTCTAAGACAGTATTATCTTCTAGTAATTTGACTATGAAATACTTATTCTGTCCTTACAAGGAGCAGCTATAAAGTAAAGCTTTATTTTGCTTTAATGAAATCTCTGTCTGTGATGATCTATGCTGCAGGGCAAGTATTTAATGAAGTTCCAGGATTGCCATTCGTTTACTGTTATCCCAGTGTGAGCATAGCTATCTCTAGAGAGGAAGCTGATACAGAGCTTAATATTACTCCCCCTCCAGCTTCTTAAAATTTTAAGATTGAATTTGATTAAATCGACTGGTTGTTACAAGTACTATTCTTCACGGGAAAGATCTCAGAATGGTAAAAGATGGTTCTAAACAAATAATGAGGTGTTGTATTAGTCTGAATTATGTAACAGAAATCTTTGTTAGAAAATCGAGAACTTTTTTTTTATTTTAGGATGGAACTCAGATGTGTCATAGCTGTAATACGTCATGGGGATCGAACACCAAAACAAAAAATGAAAATGGAAGTGAGGCATCAAAAGTAAGTTTTAAGGGGAGTAATTTAACACTCAGGAGATAATTTAAGATTTCTTATAGGTGATTAGCTAATTTGATTAATACGTCATATGGAAAAACTGTTTTCCCATTTCTTGGCCACTAGTTTAAACCACTGGATGCAAACAAAATTCACGTAAAATAATTGTATGTATCAGCATCTGAAATTATTTTGGCACTATCCATCAATTCTTGTCTGTCTGATCTGGCTTTCATTTACGGTTGTAAAGGCGTAAACATCCTACAGTGTTCTGTTTAATCTTGGTTTCTTACTCTCTTCATTGCTTTCTATGAGTCTTTAACCTCTTAACCTCCTAGAAGAAAATTAGTGGAATGGAAGTTTATCTTATTTCTCTTCAGTATTTGATTCGGAAACAACAAAATTTAAAAACTTGAGCCAATAAATATGTGTTGAAACATTTTTTAATATGTATATGCATGCAGTGACTTTAGAGAATATGATATTTAGTATTACAATCATATACTCAGTTTCCATCATGAGAAAACTTTTAAAATTAATTTAGTGATTATTAGTTTGATGTGGTCAGGAGAATAGTAAGTTTTATTGCTCAGAGTGGAGGAGCAACGTTCTATAGTGAAAGAGGACACACAGTATTTGAAATCCATAGACCCTGAGTCTCATATCTTCATTTATAAGTGATTTGTATAAGTATATAGTGTTAATACTAATTATTGCAAAGGACTAACTGCGCTCTTTTTTTTATAAGATTTTTTGATCTTTTTGAAAAGTGTGATGGATACAAATCTGGGAAGTTAAAACTCAAAAAGCCAAAACAATTACAGGCAAGTGCATTTTATCTCTTGTTGGTTTTAAATTGCTAATGGCAAGGTTACATAAAAATTCAGTTCTTTATTATTTTATAGGAAGTGCTGGACATTGCCCGACAACTTCTTATGGAGCTGGGGCAAAATAATGATTCTGAAATTGAAGAAAACAAGTCAAAACTTGAACAACTTAAGACTGTATTAGAAATGTGAGAATCTTTCTGAAACCCTTAACTTTGATAATTACTTGCAGTGTTCTTTTTTTAATGTATGAGTTTGTTAAAATTCCTCACAGTTTGATCTTTTTGCACTTTATAGCTGAAGAGAAATTAGTGAAAGTCTAGTGAGATCTTCATTTGTACCAGTGAGAAAATAGATTGTTGTGTTGAAGGTTATTGTTTTAGTTTTACTTTTCATTTTGATGAGAAGAATTTGGATATTTTATGAAGTACTACTTAGGATGAAAGCCAAATTGCTAACATGACCACTGATTAAGTGTTGTTTAATTAAAAAACAATTTTGAGTTAATCGAGTGAAGTTGATTACACCGGTATTCCTATTATAAGCTTCATATATTTGACCACTTAGAATCTTATTCCCTTTATTTTTAGATACCCATACATTTATTTTTTTATATTTCTATACTTTGTCATCTCTTCAAAATTGTCTAAGTTTTGTAAAGAAGCTTTTTTGTATTTTCATTTTTAATGTGATTAGAATGACTACCTATGGCACAGAGATTTTCTGCGAGGATATGTTAGAGAATTCAAAAATTACAAATGGAAGGGGACATTAATATGTAGTTTTTCTCTAGATGGATTTTAGTTTTTCTTTAGGAGGTTATATTGGATACTTACTAAATATTGTTTGTTCTGCTTGTCGTTTTGTTTTTCAGGTATGGCCATTTTTCTGGAATAAATCGTAAAGTCCAATTAACTTACCTCCCTCACGGTTGTCCTAAAACATCTAGTGAAGAAGAAGGTATATCACTATTAATGCCTATTGTGTTTTAATTATGTGTAGGGACTTAACGACTCATTTTACTGCCTTTGGACCCTCTTCTGTGTAATAATTTAGGGACTGACATGCTGAATAACGGAAAAATAAAGTAGAGTTTGTTAACTTTCCCTTCTATCCTTTGAGTAAAGGATTGATTTTATTCTTGATCCTTTAAGTAAAGGATAGATTTTATTGTTTTGTAAACTGCTTAGGACTTCCCTTTTACTCTACGATTCTTTCAGAAAGTTTATTTATATCTGCATGTTACTTAACGGACCCCTCTCTTCCTCTTTTGGTAAAAGAGGGCAGAGTATACAGGAAGAAAGCTCATAAAGTACAAGAAAACTGAAAAAATACATAATAAAAGTGTTTCCAATACAGCTGTTTTCCTCTACTGAAAAAGTCAGAATAAGCATTTAAACAAGGTCAGTCTCTGTAGTCAGCATAAAACTCCATAAATTCATTTACCTTTTAAAAGAAAAATGGGCAGGGGTTGGAGAAATGTAGATGCCCGATAAAATAATAATAATAATAGTAATAACTACTTTTGGCTGTCACACTAGCAAAGTGTTTTCTTATTTTACTCTTTTGTCAAGGCAGTGACAAAGAATGTTAATGAGAATACAGTGTGAGTAGATTTCAGTCTATCGGTAGGAGTATAAATTGACCTCTTTGAAAAGTAATTTGGCAGTATATATTAGAAACTTCAGAAGATGTTCATATGCTTCGATCTTAATGCTACTTCGAAGAATCTATCCCGAGGAAGTTGTCAGTATTTAGGGAAAGATTGATCTTTGGGGTTATTCACAATGTCATTATTTATAGTGGCATAAATTGAAGCAATGATTATCTTAAATGCAAGCACAGGTTTGATTATGTTGATCTTTATAAATTTATTTTAAAATTTGACATGCTGCTGTTTTGTCACACTTGTGGTTAATACTACAGATGAATTTCTTATATTTTAATGTTTGTGATAACAATAAATAACTGTGATCGAAAAAGTCTGTTAATTAATCCTTCCATAAATTAATATTAGCCTGCATAATAAGGCACATACAACTACTGTCTAGTCCCAGGAAAAAGGTTGATTTCTGTCTCTTTTAATGAATCATCATTAAGTTTTTTAGCACTTCTGTTGCTTATTTTTATTTTTTTAAATTTTTAAAAATTTTTTTTAAAGATTTTTTCATTTATTTGAGAGAGAGACAGAGCAAGAGAGAGTGCAAGAGCAGGGGGTGGGGCAGAGAGAGAGGGAGAAGCAGGCTCAGCAGGGAGCCCAAGGAGGGGCTGGATCCCAGAACCCTGGGATCATGACCTGAGCTGAAGGCGGGTGCCAAACTGACTGAGCCACTCAGGTGCCCCCTATTACTTATTTTTACGTTACCTTTGTTTCTGTAGCCCAATATAGATCTTAGGACATGATAAAGGGGAGATAAATTAAGTGTAGAAACTCATTTGCTTGTGGAACTTCCCCTAATATCTGAGAAAATCTTTGGAACATAAAGAGATTACACAATTCCAAATTTAAAAAGCTGCTCTTGGTTACATTTTATTATATATATATATACCATTCATAAACTTCAATTATAATAAATTTTAGGCTTTCTCATCCCATGTCGTCCTAAAAATTATGCAAATCATTGATTCCTCATCATAAAAATGTATACATCTTCACTTCAGCTAACATTACCTTTTTTGTGAGACTTTTGATCTAAAGACAAGATACCGATCCTGTGGTCAAGGAGCTCTTAATCTAGCATTGCTAGTACAACTAAATTAAATATATGGGGCAAATACTGTTGGTGTCATGTCACTGTGAGAGCAGGGAAGGTAGAACAATACTTCTTTCAGAAAACTGAGAAAGAGCCTCCTTCGTAAAGTATGGAAGAGATTTTAAAATTTTAGTAAGATTTTAGCAGAAGGAGCAAAAGAGTGTTCCTAACAGAAGAAAAGCCTACAAAGATAGGTGTGTTCAAAGGAACAAAATAACTTACGTAAAAGCTATATTCCACTGCAGAAGATAGAACAAAGAAAAAATTAAACTTGAAATGTGTCTCTTTGAAAGAAACAACCTTGATGTTTGCCTCTATCCATTCACATGTGTCTTAGACAGCCGAAGAGAAGAACCATCCTTGCTTTTGGTTCTAAAATGGGGAGGAGAACTAACTCCTGCAGGCAGGGTCCAGGCTGAAGAACTTGGAAGAGCTTTCAGGTGTATGTATCCTGGAGGTCAAGGTAAATCTTGGCGTTTCTTTAATTTGGTTAAATTTATGCATGATGTTTTCAAATCTTTATTTATTTTGAGATGTTACTAAATATTTATAAAAATATCTTGAGTCAAAAATATAGCTTAAGTGATTTGAGTATTTATTTTCAGGAGATTATGCAGGATTTCCTGGTTGTGGTTTACTTAGATTACATAGTACCTACCGACATGACCTCAAAATATATGCCTCTGATGAAGGACGAGTCCAGATGACTGCAGCTGCTTTTGCAAAGGTATAAATAAGAATTACTAGGAATGTCATCTAATATTACATTTTAAAAGATTTTTGCTAAGGCAATGTTTAAAAATTCCAAATTTGAAATTTCAAACGCAAGTGCTGAAATGGTGATGGGCTATATTATTAATAAAGTTAATTTATTGCAAATAGTTAGCTTATACCTTGTGGAACTCAGTGTGTAACAAAATAATTATTAAAATGCTTTCTATTAATTTGCATACTAATTTTAAAATCTGTATTGTCTTTATTCACTATGTTTAGGGGCTCTTAGCTCTAGAAGGAGAGCTTACACCCATTCTTGTTCAGATGGTAAAAAGTGCAAATATGAATGGTCTTTTGGATAGTGACAGTGACTCTCTGAGCAGTTGTCAGCAACGTGTGAAAGCAAGACTTCATGAAATACTTCAGAAAGATAGAGATTTTACTGCTGAAGACTATGAAAAGGTGGGTCTTAGCAAATTCTCTTACATTGTGAAATACCATGCACATACAGAAAATTATGTAGAACATAAACTTAGAGTCTATTGTATTATAAAGCAAACACTCCTATAGCCGCCATCCAGATACAGAAATAGAACATTGGGACACCTCTGGCCCCTGTGTGCTCCTTCTCAATTGCAACTCCTTCCCAGTCTCCTAGAAATAATTACTACCCTGGCTTTATATTGCTCTTTTTTTATAGTCTTCTCATATCAAGAAACTTATTTGGATAAATATGCTTCCCTAACCGCTATGGTCTCAGTTTTGGCTGTTTTCTAAGCTTCATACAATAGAGTAGGTTTTCTTTTACGTTTGGCTTCTTTTGCTCAATATCGTATTTGTGATGTTCATCTATATTTTTGAGAATTTCCATAGTTGATCAGTAATCACTTCTATGTAGTATTTTATTTTAGGGATTGGCAAACTTTTTCTGCAAAGAGTAGTTAGTAAATTTTAGGCTTTGTGGGTCACATTTGGTCTCTTGTTGCATATTCTTTTTGTTTTTTAACCACCTTTTAAAAATGTAAAAACGATTTTTGCTCATGGGCTATGCCACAGGCCACATTTGGCCTGCAGGCCATAGTTTGATGACCCATATTCTATTTTATGAGTATACTATAATTATATATACTTTGGATCATTGTTACAGTTTTGTGCTTAATACTGCTATGACTGTCATTGTATATCTCCTAGTGCATATGAGCATACATTCTCTTGGCATATTCTAGGATTCGAATTGTTGTGACCCACAGTATGCTTATGTTTCAGTATTAGTAGATAATGTCACACTGATTTCCAAAGCCATTGAACCAATTTATAATTCCATCAGAAGTCCTTGAGAATAATCATTATTCTACATAGTCTCTATTCTTGGTATTCCCAGACTATTCAGTTTTGGCCAGTCTGAGGGGAGATGTGTAATAGTAGCTCAGTGTGGTTTTAATATTTTTTGACTGTTTAGATATCCTTTCATGAGGCCTTCTCTTCAAGTCTCTTGTCCTTTTTATCTACTGCTTCTCTGTATTTTTCTTAGTGAGTGGTAGAAATTCTTGAATTATTTTGGATATGAGCTCTTTTTTATATGTATTCTAAATCCTACCACCTACTCAGCCTTTATGATGTCTTTCAATAAGCAGAGGTTCTTATTTTTCATGAATTCCAAGTTTAATTTTTTCCTTTATGGTCAGTGCATTTTTTTTGGTATAGCCTAATATCTTCTTTTTTTTTAAATTATTGAGGTATAATTGACACACATTGTTTTATTAGTATCAGGTATACAGTACAGGGATTAGACAGACAAGACTGTATGTTGTGTCATGCTCACCACAAATGTAGCCACCATCTGTCACCATACACCACTATCAAAATACCATTGGCTGTATTCCCTGTGCCAGTTTATCCCCATGACTTGCTCATTCAATAACTGGATGCCTGTATCTCCCATTCCCCTTTGTGGTCAGTACTTTTTAATGTATTGCTTATAACATCTTTTTCTAGTTAGAGGTCATAAAATATTCTTATGTATGATCTGTAAGCTTTACTCTTTTGCCCTTCACATTTATCTGTAATCTAGCTAAAATCGACTTGTGTGTGCTATAAGGTAAGGATGTCAAAATTGATTTTTGCCCAATTGTATATACATCCAGATACTTTAGCACCACATACTGAACGACTGTCCTTTTCCCTCTGTTCTGTGGTACCATCTTTATAATATAAATGTGTGGTCTATTTCTATACTATATTCTTTTCTTGATCCTGTGCCACTGAATAAGATCTCCCAAGTCCTACATGGTTCCTTCTTCAAGTTTTTCTTGGCTTTCCTTGCATTTTCATCTAAACTTTAAAATAAGCTGTCAAAAATGCTGTTGCAATATTGATTTACATGGATCAAATCTGTAGTTTCTGAAAATTTATATCTTCTAATATATGTTTAATCCTGTTGTAAATAGTACATCTAAAAATTTTATCCTCTGACTGTTGCTATGTAGAAATAGCTTTTTAATATTGACTTTATTGCATCAACCTTATTGAGCTCATTTATTAGTTTAATAATTTATTTGTAGATTTTTCTTTATCCTTTAAAAGCATACAGGGTTTTTCTTCCTTTCCGATCTTGTTTATTTTATTATTTTTCTTGTCTTCAGTAACTAGCCTCTTGAAAACAGTGTTAAATAGAAAAACATCTTTTCTTGTCCGTGTTCTCAAAGAAGACTTTTAACATTTGTCCATTAAATATGTTTTCTCTAGATTTTTTAATAGCTATTCTTTTTCAAAATAAGGAAATTCCATTTTGTTCCTGTTTTGCTAAATGAAAATTTTATCATTATTTGCCTTTCCTCTGTTGTATCTATGATTTTGGGGGGATGTAAAGCTATCTTGGTTCCTAGAATAAACTCAACTTTTATCTATATATGTATATATTTTGTTGCTGTTGTTATATCTCACTGGTTTGGGTTTACTATTTTTGGTGAGGAGTTTTACATCTGTGTTCATGAGTCAGACTGACCTTCACATTTTTATTCTTATGCCTTGGCCTACTTTCAATATCAGAATTATGCTAGTCTCATAAAATTAGGGAGTCCTATTTTGGGGAAAGAGTTTGTGTACATATCTTTAAATGTTTGGTAAAATTTACTAGTAAATCCTATGGGGATTTTCTTTGTGGGAAATCATGTAATCATTGTAATCATGGAATCCAGAATAATTAGTAATTTTCAGTTATTACGTTTTGTGTCAGTATTAAATTACATTCTTGTAGAAGTTTGTTTATCATATCCTCTTTAAATTCTTTGTAATGTCTGCAGGATCTGTAGAGATGTCCCTTTTTGTTTAACATTGTACTGTCTTTTTTTCTCTTGATCAGTTTAACTATGATTGATACACTTTATTAGTCCTTTCAAAGAAATATCTTTAATTTGTTGGTCCTCTTTATGATGCACTTGTTTTCCATTTGATTACTATTTGTTTAATATTGTATTCCTTCTACTTCTGTAAACGCGTGTCACTAGCTGCGTGCTTATTAACTCGTGAATGTTCAGTCTTTTCTAAAATATGGACTTTAGGCTATCAGTTTCCCTTTATGATTGCATGTATACATTTTGAGGTTTGTGCAGTTTGGGATATTTTCTGATTTCCTTTGTGATTTCTTCTTTGATCATAGATTATTCAGAGAGTTTTTTTTAGAAGTCCAAAACCTGTGGCATTTTGAATTAAACTTTATTTCTAACTTTTTACCATTTTAGTAAAAACAAAAATTCTTCCTGAATTTTTTTATTTGTTTTTTTCTTTCTTCACTGTCGTGCATGAAAATTTCCCACTCTAATTGTAGATTTTCCTTGTCTTTGTAGTTCTCTTAATCTTTGCTTTATATATTTGATGCCATGTTATTAGATACAAATTTAGAAATGATATATATCCATCAGTACTTTTTGCCTGAAAGTTTGAAGTTAATATAGCAACAACAGTTTTTCCCTTCTTACTTGGTGTTGCATTGTACATCTTTTTTACCTTTTTACTTTCAGTCTTTTTGAAATTACATTTTTAGGTGTATCTATTACAATCTGCATTTAGCCAGGTTCTTTTAAATGTATTACGAAAATCTTTAGGGCAGTTTTATTTACGATATAAATTATTGACAAATGTGAATCCACTATATTTTCAAGGGCTTTATATTTATACTGCCTTTTTAATTTTTCTCTCTTCCTTTGTTGAAATTGGTACTTTTTACTTATTTCTGTTAGCTTAAAAATTATATTTGATTTTATTGTTTGTTTTATCATTACCCCAGAGATGACAGTAGGCTTCTATGACTTACTAAAGTCGAATGTTTTCATACGTGGTGCTCTTACTCTTCCTGGACAATGCAAGGACTCTAGAAAAATACCATTCAAATGTTAACTTGCATAAGAATCATCTGGAGTCTTGTTAAGAATGCAGATTCTGATTCATCATATCTGGGATAGGGACTAGGATTCTGCTTTCTAATAAGCTTCCAGTTCATGCCAATGCCTGCTAGTCCCTAGACCATACATTTAGCAACAAGCCTTAAAGTCCTTGTAACATTTGCCTAGCCTGCAACTTATATGCTTTCATATTGCTTTTAATATTTTAATTTTGTATCTTTTAAGCTGTACAGTGCTATTTTTATTATTATTTTATGTAGGGAGTTTTTATTTAGATTTATCATTAATTTGTCCTTTTTTGTTTTTTTTGTTTTGTTATGTTTCATTTTAGTAGGCTCCACACCCAGCGTGGAGCCCAGTGAGGGGCTTGAACTCAAGACCCTGAGATCAAGAACGGAGCTGAAATCAAGTTGGGCACTTAACTGGCTGAGCCACCCAGGCACCCTTCATGTGCCCTTTAAATTACCTTTTATTCTTTCTGAAGTCCATAGTTTCCATTTAAGACCATTTTCCTTCTGTCTGAACAACTATATTAATTCTGTTAGTCTATTGGTGGTGAATTCCTTTCTGTCTGAAGATGTTTTTATTTCAACTTTTCTTTTTTTCTTTTTTTTTTTTAAGGAAGGGAGGGTGTGGGGAGAGGCAGAAGAAGAGGGAGAATCTTAAGCAGGCTTCATGCCCAGCAGCAGAGCCTGACATGGGGCTCAGTCTCACAACCCTGAGATCATGATCTGAGCTGAAATCAAGCATTGGATTCTTAACCAACTGAGCCACCCAGGTGCCCCTCAACTTGACTTTATAGGATATTTTCACTTGGTATAGAGTTCTAGGATAACATTTATTTTCTTTCATTGCATTGAAGATATTGTTACACTATCTTCTAGCTTCCAGTGTTTCCCTTGAGAAGTCAGTTGTTGATCTTACTGTTGCACCTTTGAAGACAATCTTTCTATTTTCTTTCTTTCTTTCTTTCTTTCTTTCTTTCTTTCTTTCTCCTTCTGGCCACTTTTAACATTTTTACTTTTGATTTTCAGCAGTTTTTCTGGTGTATGTTTAGATGTAGATTGCTTTTTTAAAACTGATCCTGCTAGTAGTTGATTAGGATTCTTGGATCTGTAGTTTCATTTTGGGAAGTTGTTTTTCTGGTTTTGATTTTTGTCTTTAATGTAGCATTTGTTACCTTCTTCTGGGTCTCTAAATATATGTTTGTTAGTAATTTATCTTCTCTTATCATTTTTTAAATTTTTCTTTCATCCTTTGGTCTCTATGCTTTATTATGGATAAAATTTTTTCACCAGTCTTCCAATTTACTAAATTTATCTCTGGCTGTATTTAATGTGCTTTTAATTCAGCCAGTGTAGTTTTTCAATTCTAAAATTTCTTTTTGCTATTTTAATATTTGATTTGTCATTTTTCAGTCATTTGCATTTTTTATTTTTAGTGTTTTATCTTTTTGAACACAGGAAGTTTCCTCATTTTTCAGGTGTTGTTTATTTTTATGTTCTTTGTTTTCTTTTTTAATTCCAATAAAGTTAACAGTGTTTTATTAGTTTCAGGTATACAATATAGAGATTCAGCAATTCTACACATTACTCAGTGCTTATCATGATTACGTGTAGTCTTAATCCCCATCACCTATTTCACCCACCCCCCACCTACCTCACCTCTGGTAACCATCAGTTTGTTCTCTATAGTTAAGAGTGTTGTTTGGTTTGTCATTTTCTTCTTCATTTGTTTCTTAAATTCCATGTATGAGTGAAATCATATGGTGTTTGTCTTTGACTTATTTCACTTAACACTATACTCTTTAGATCTATCCATGTTGCAAATGCCAAGATTGTATTCTTTTTCATGGTTGAATAATATTCCTGTGTGTGTGGTGTGTGTGCGTGCACGCACACACACACACCACATCTCCTTTATCTGGTCATTTATATGTATACACTTGGGCTGTTTCCATTTTTTGGCTACTGTAAGTAGCTGCAGTAGCCATAAAGGTGCATGTATCTTTTCAAATTAGTGTTTTCCTCATTTTTTAGTTTTTAGTAATTCTAATACCTAGAGTCTCTTTTGTTCTGTTTCTGTTGTGTATTACATTTATTGACATTCATACTATCCTGTTTTCTTTTGTGCCTGAATATCTTGAATAATGGTTGCATATTTGTTTGTGGAAATAAAGTTAGCTTAAGATTATATTATCATCTTCCATTAATGCGTTCTAAATTTGTTCCTGCCATGTGCCTGTCGACATAAAAATCTAGGATTGCCTTAATCCAATTCACAACAGATATTTGAAAGCCAACAGTTGACTTGAACCTGGTCTGCAGTTTGTTCATGGGTTGGTTTGCTTCTGATTCATCTCTCCTTTCTCAAACCCTAAATGCATGGTTTGCCAGAGTTCTACTCTCGGGAACCCTGGACTTCACTTTTGTCCTGTTAACCTAATAAGACTGTTAAAGCTCTCTTCCACCTCTCTGCTATCTGTTCAGAATTAATAAATGTCTCCAGTGCAAAAACAGACTGAAATGCCAGGATCACGCTCTGAATCTCTGACCTATGAGTTTTGCTCCCACAATTCCTTACTATGTTATCTCTCAGATACCTTAAAGCAGAAATACAGAAATTATTTGCCCAGAATTCTTACTTTTCTTCAATGGTTAGATTGATCCAAACTAACTAGTTTATAATAAAAAAAAGTGAAATTCACCTTACATACTTTTAATGGGATAAAATAACTTGTCATGCTAAATATCAAAACTGTAATTTGAAACTATGTTGTCATTGATGGATTTTGTTGACTTAGGAAAATCTCATCACAAAGGCATTAGCATGGTCGTTAAGAGGACAAGCGCTATAGCCAGACCACCTGTTTTTTTCTTCCCACTCTTGACAAACTATTGGTTTGATTTAAGGCAAGTTGCTTAACCTTGGGTTGTTGCATGTAAATATATGTTGAATGATTAGAACCATACTGAGTCAGCAATTTGTCACTGTAAGTTAGAATGAAATTTCATTGTAAGCTAGAGTACTTCTGCTAAATTTGCTATGTGAGTAATCTAATGATAACTAATCTTTACTATTTTTTTAACATGAAATTCTGAGATTTTTGCTTCTTTCTTGATCTTATTACTATATTTTGGGGACTATCTTAATTTGTAATATGGTATTATTCTCCAGCTATTGGAAAATTTTGTATATTGTTCTCTTGGACAATTAGGCATAACTAGAGGTAAAATTTGTACTTTCCTCATTTGTAGCTTACTCCATCCGGAAGCATTTCTCTTATCAAATCGATGCATTTAATTAAAAACCCTGTGAAGACCTGTGACAAAGTTTATTCCTTGATACAAAGTTTGACTTCTCAAATCAGACATCGAATGGAAGATCCCAAATCATCAGGTAAATATTGTGTTCCTTGGAACATGAAACAGATGACAGTTATTATCCAATTACTATAAACATTTTTAAATAAGATGCATCAATCTTAAGAAATTAAGCCTCATACTATTGTAGGTATGAGTTAACATACATTCAGCAGAAGAATAATAACTAGGTTATAGTTTCTTTTCTCTATGATAGCGTGAAAAAGATAATAAAATATTGGTATTTAATTCTGTAGCATTGCCATATAGTTAGGCAGCAAATAGGCAGTATAATAAGAAACAAGCAATAGGAAAATCATCTGGGCTCTAACTCTGCGATTAGCTTTGTTATAAGTTGGGCAATTTTGAAATCCAGGATTCTTTCTGGTAAAAATAAATCCTTTGAACTGTTTAATTTCTAAGGTTCCTTTCTGCTAAAGACTGTCTATTTTGTTAGTTCTGCGACTCTAGTAAGAATAGTACTTAAAATTCAGAATTGAAAATAGCGTAAAAGAGCTTTGTTATAATTGTTGTTCTTTTTCTTCTGATTATTGAAGTGTGTAACATAAAGAAAGGTCTTTTTGTAGACCAAGTCCTAAGCCAATTATTTACATCTTTTATTTAAGTCTACAAAATATGTGGTTGCTAATGGTATGTGCGTACGATAACATTCCCTGCCTTCTTAACAGTTTCACCTCTGACATTTAAAAAAAGCTTCTAATTATCAACTTTTTAGTATACACCCTTAATCTGATTCTAAGTTTAATATGCTAAATATCTTATGTTGTTTTAGATATTCAGCTTTACCATAGTGAAACATTAGAGCTTATGCTACGTAGATGGTCCAAGTTGGAGAAAGACTTTAAAACAAAGAATGGAAGATATGACATAAGTAAAATCCCTGACATATATGACTGTATAAAATATGACGTCCAGCATAATGGTTCCTTGAAATTAGAAAATACAATGGAATTATATAGGCTTTCAAAGGCATTAGCAGATATCGTTATCCCTCAGGTGAGTAAATCTAGGAATCAGATTTCTTACAGTGTTCTGTAGATTCTTATAAATTGTCTGTCACTGGATAAAAGATAGTTGCTTTTCATCTCTCTGTAAAATCCATAACTTTTAAGAGGAAAGTAAGTAATTATGAATTTATATTTTAAGCTTTTTATTTTATTAAATCATTACTTGATTTTCTAATAGTTTGATTATAGTGACTTTAAAATTTAAGAACTGATACTCCTAAGGAACAATAATATACTAACAAGACAACTGAAAACAGGATAGAATAAATCACTGAAATATTTGTTGGCTGCTTATTACGTACCTACCAATTCTGTGCTATGGAAATATGTGAGGAGTGGGAGAAAATGGTAGGTTGGCCCTATGTAAAATTTGCAAGTCTTTTTACTTTATGTGCAGGTATTTTGAAAAAAAAATTTTTTTTTTGAGAGAGAGCAGGGAGGGAGGGCCAGAGAGAGAATCTTAAGCAGGCTTCACACCCAATGTGGAGCTTGACGTGGGGCTCAATCTCATGACCATGGGATCATGACCTGAGCCAAAATCAAGAATCGGATGCTTAATTGCCACCCAGGCGCCCCTTGAAAAAATTATTTATAGGTCAAGGTGTAAGTTGTTATTGGAAGGGTGCAAGTCTTGGGTCTTTTCATTTATAGGAGAATAAAATAAAGGTGTAACAAGAATTCAAATAATTGAAATGTAATTAGGCAGAGAACCAGATCGGTAACAAAGAGGCAATTGATAAGACAAGTGAGATACAGGATATGTTAGCAGAAAATGGTTCCAGATTCTCTGAGCTGAAATTCAGAATTGGACGCTTAACTGACTGAGCCACCCAGGTGCCCCTAAATTTCTCCTAACTTTGGGACCTGTTTTCAACTCAATGACTAAAGATTATTTGGATATTATAAAGAGGAGATTGGAGTAGATCAGACATTCCACATATGAACCAAAGTTAAACAGCAGGAAAAAATGGAATACATGAAAAATATCAAGATGCTGAACAAAAGTAGCCTTACTTTAAAATACATATAAAAATGGTTAAAATAGTATCAGTATCCCTTAATATTCATAGAAAGTTCAGGAAAAACTACAGACTTTGAAAAACTGGGAATTCAGACAGTACACAATTTACCTATAATTATTTGTGTACGTGTTAAAGATGAGCTTATTCTTTCAGCCTGAGAGAACACTACTTATTTGTTTGGTGAGATGTATAATGTAGACAATCTTAGGTATATTGTATGATTCAGCGATTTGCAAAATGAATTCTTAAAAAAGAAGATAAAAATATCTCATATATCAAGAATGTATCTTTGGGCCTCTTAGGAAACACTGATTTAGCAAACAAAGAATTATTATCTGACAACTTCTTTTTACTAAATGGAAGAGAGCTTTTATTCTGCAAAAGAAATTTAGGGCACCTGGGTGGCTCAGTCCGTCAAGCGTCCAACTCTGGATTTCTGCTCAGGTCATGATCTCAGGGTCCTGGGATCAGGTTCAGTGTTGGACTCCTCGATCAGTGGGGAGTCTGCTTGTCTCCCTCTTCCTTTGCCCCTCCACCCAAGCGCATGTTCTCTCTCTCTTTCTCTCTCTGAAATAAATAAATAACTCTTTAAAAAAAAAACAAAAGAGAAATTTAATTTTACAGAATACGAAGTTTTATAACAGGTAAGATATTTGAAGATTATCAGAATGAACACACTAAATTCTGCATAACTCAGTTTTAGCACAATGTATAGACAGTCATTGAGCTAACACTGGCTTGATTATAACTGAAGTTACTGAGTCAGACTTATCTTTGTTATGAAATTCAAGATAGAAAGTTTATCCAGATTTTTCTTATTAACTATTCCAAGAAGAATGGTCACCGGTTTGTTTGTTTAATATTTTATTTATTCATTTGAGAGAAAGAGAGTGAGAGAGCACATGAACAAGGGAGGAGAAGCAGAAGGAGAGGGAGAAAGATACACCCCGCTGTGCAGGGAGCCCAACGTGGGGCTCGATTCCAGGACCCTGAGATCATGACCCGAGCCGAAGGCAGATGCTTAACCGAATGAGCCACCCAGGCGCCCTGGAGTGGTTGCTGTTAATTCTGCTAACCGTATAATTAGTTTGCATTGGAAGTATAAGTAAGATCTACTTTTTTTTTCATTGTTTTGGATTGCTTTGACGTTAGTCCAGGCTCAGTGCATATGAGTTATACTCATTCTTTCAATGAAGATTATTTAAAAGTATGCTTTTTAACAGGTAAACTGTTAATATAAGACAGTCTTAAATATTTAGGGTGACTATATGCATTCTTCAGAGTAGGCTTTCAGTATATCTAAACTTAGCACCTCAGTGACTAAATACACAAATGATTTGTTGGCATAATCATGTCTATTTTGTTACATGGCTTATTTAATCTCATGTCTCCTCTCTCTCCGTTCTGTATACTAAACCTTCTAGAATTGGGAATGAAAGGTTGGTTTCTAAGAGTTGGGCTTTAGAAGATACTCAAGAATTAATAGGGTTTTAGATGTTAATTTCTCCTATGTATCATGTATGTATTTCAGGTATATTGCTCATATCACTGAAGAAACTTCTTACCATCTCCTTGTAACTTTAATATTTATAATAAATTTTTTAAAGTACTGTAATTAGAAGAATCAGTAAAAATGAGAATGGGTTGGGAAGATTTGAAACATCATTTATATCTTTTAAAGTAATTTGTCATGCTCAACTGATCTGTCTTTATTAGAATAATTGTCTTTGGATGAAGTTAGGTTAGATCTCAATAGTCTGAGAACTTATTTGAGGAAATCTCCAAAATTTCTTTCTTGGATAAATTACTTATCTTTCAAATCTTTGGACTCTTCAGAAAACATTTTGCCCAAGCTTACAAGAATCAGTCTTATTTTTGGTAAATTCATAATTATATTTTGTAAAGTTATAACTTTAAAAGCAGAGGTTTTTTTTACTTTCTTTCCTGCAGTTCTGAGATTATAGCTTGAGAAGAGGACAGCTTTTGGTTTACCTCTCTAACTTTTTGGTTTGATATTCCTTATTGTGGCAGAACCTTGGGATTTATTCTTTTTTAATGGAGTGTTGAATTCAATCTAGTAAATATTATTTTGCTTTGTTATTTTAGCCTTCATAAATCCAGAACTATGGACAAAATTCAGGCATTTTCAGTCACTTAACAAACTAAAAATTATAAATATATTTATGGTAATTGCAATGAAACTATAGTTTATAATGGAAAAAATGAAAATTTTGCTTACTTAGTTCTTAAGGAAACAGAATATTTCAAGCTTAGAGACTTGATGATTAGTCAAGTAATGTAAAATTCTGACTTGTTTAGAATATGCTAATTTAGATTTAGAGAATATCACTCTCTGTGCAAGAAAAATGGGTATATGCTCTGGTGTGCCTCCAAGTGTTGTTATGCCTCTAAAAATGTATTTCTGTGCTTACATTGAATTACTTAATTCTTATATCTATGCTGTGTGACATATAATTCTAATCATAACTAAGCTTAAATATAACAAACAATTTATTACTTTTATTCATTTTAACAGTTAAACTAATTTTAATTATTGTAGATAATTTTGTTGTGATAGAATTAACTTTCTACTTTTTAACCAGTCTCAATTTTCATAAGATAAAGGCCCTGGCTTAAAAATGATACTTTAAAATAGTCATAATGTTATGGCAGTAGATAAGGACCTCTCAAGACTCAGTTTGGTATTCAGGTTCTCTTAACTGAGATCACATTGATGAAAGTTGGAAGACAATTTGTTTAGTTATTTATGGATTATGAAATGCAGAGGACTGTTAATAATAGCATTTGCCATATGAAGTCCATTGATACTCTCATTAAATATTAACCACATAATAAGCTTTCAGATAGCCTCATCTGGTATTTTAATTAGTTCTATTTATGGCAGAAATATTGTAATTACACATGAGAACTGGGATATCTAACAATTAATTATTTGATCCTAGTTGGTGGTGGCAGATGAACAAATATGTCAATGTGTGTTAAAGGGAAAAATTTCTTTATTACAAAGTTAATATATCTGTGTAAAATTAGAAAATGTAGAAATAGCAAAAAAAAAAAAGTCACTGTGATATTACCGAGAGAAAAACATTTTAATGTTTTAGAAAATTCTTAAAGGATTTGTCTCTTAAATTCATGAAGATACAGTTTTTCTCATACATATAACAAATGTAGTCTTTGCAAATGTGGAAGGAAAAGCATACTGTTTTACAACCTGATTTTTTCCCCTTCACTTAGCACCAAGAACTTCTTTCCATATCATTAAAGCTATATACATCATTATTTCTAATGGCTATTGGTATGAGGTAATAATAATTTACTTAACCAATTTTCATATTTGGGAATCTGGACTCTTCATTTCTTTCACTCTCTTTACACATGTCTTTACATGTACTCAAGACTATTTTTGTAGCTCCAGAAATCTTTTACCAGTTTTCTTCCAATTAAACAGTATAAGAGCGCCTGTTTCCTCATACCTTGCTAATGACACACAAAAAATTTCACCTAATGATTTTTAGTTCCGTTGTTTTCCTTTTATTTACACATACACAATTACATATGTATCTTTTTTGCATACTCCGTTCCCAGTCATTATGTTGACAAGATTATTGAACCAACCAAGTTTTAGTTTATGGTATCGAACCCCAAGAAGTTCTGTTTTCATGGGCCTTCCATCTGTAATCAGTCAGGCTTTTCTTTGACAGTTTTCAGATCTATTATCCATATAGAATTTTTGCTACTTGGGAAGGACCTGACAGCAAGAAGTAACCTTTAAATTCAGATATCCTAGGATGAACTTGGAGAGAGTGGGTATGCCTGTTTATTCCCTCCTCCTCTCTACTCTCTCCTTTCTGTCTCTGTCCTTCCCTCTCCACTTTCTGCTTTCTTCCTCTTTCTCCCTTTTTTCCATCTACACACATATCACAGCTTTTTGTCTTTACACATCAGATCATTTTCTAATCTGCTTCTTTGAACTGTAATATTTATTAGCATTATTATTACGATTATGTTTTCTTAACACTTCATATTGTAATTCCTCATCGTAAGTTTAATTAACTCATAATTATTATTGAAGTCATTAAATTTGATGATTTCATTACATTTTTTGCTCACCACTAGCTAAGTCTTAAAAAGCATTAGCCAAAGGCTTTTTAAATGATTTGTTAGCCCTTTTAATCTTTGATATTTGAATAAACAAAATCTCATGGTTTCACTTATATTTCTTTTCATAGGTTTATTGACTGTTTTTCTGTGCTTTAGTGTTTATGTCCTTAATCCATCTTTCTTTTAGAATTGTTTCTACGTTTAAAACCTTATGATTGAGTTGAACTACTATCTATAACGATTACATTCATTCATTCATCCTCCCCTCTTCAGAAATTATTTGCTTTTTAGTTCTACCAAAAAAATCTTTCCAATTATGCTTAAAAATTTTAAGACCGTATACTTGCAGTTGCAAAAAATGTAAACTTGGAAATTTGTAATGTTAAAAAAAAAGTTTAATAAAGGCATTTGTCTCTTACTAGAATGTTTTAACTAAGCAGTGCATTTGTTAGAGTGCTTTTTTTTTTTCTAATATCATGTATTTTCTGCTCAGGAATATGGTATAACTAAAGCTGAAAAACTGGAGATTGCCAAAGGCTACTGTACTCCTCTAGTTAGAAAAATTCGCTCAGACCTCCAGAGGACACAAGATGATGACACTGTAAATAAACTCCACCCTGTGTAAGAGACTATACTGGTATTTAAATCTATAGCCATCTGTTTTTGCATACTTCAAATCTAATGTTCCTATGAAGAAATCAGGAATGTGTTACTCAACTGAGCAAATAAGGATTACTTAGGTATTCCTAACAGTTAACTTCCAACCAGGGTTCTTTAGGGCTCCAAACTGAGGAAAAACTGAGATGAAAGGGGATATGTGTCATCTTCCACATGGGATCATCAGTGTGTAACCTATTCAGCAGCGTAAATATCTATGAGCTTCTTTAGGGCTATGACCTTTGTCATTGCTATTA
The DNA here is from genome assembly GCF_023065955.2 of Ursus arctos. Taxonomy (NCBI): domain Eukaryota; kingdom Metazoa; phylum Chordata; class Mammalia; order Carnivora; family Ursidae; genus Ursus; species Ursus arctos. Next base: position 82,126,015 of record NW_026623067.1, read on the forward strand.
GAGGAGCTAAAATGACCTATTTACAGTGAATCCGACTAATATTAACTCTTTTTTAACTAATCTCAGAGGTCGCAGTTAGTTCTGGTTAATCTTCATGTTAGAGGAATATCTACAAAGATAGTTCCTCAGTTGTGGTTGGAAGAGGGGTAGATTTACTTATTACGGTCTTTTACTTCTAGTAAGATTAAATTCCATTTTACAAAATAATTTCAATACTTAAGGTTTGACTAGATGGTTTTGTTCTAACATTGTCTGCTACTAACTTTAGGTATTCCAGAGGTGTTCTGTCTCCTGAACGTCATGTCCGTACCAGGTTATATTTTACCAGTGAAAGTCATGTACATTCTTTACTATCTATGCTTCGCTATGGTGCCTTATGCAATGTAAGTAGAATAAGTTACTCCAATCTACTTAACAAATATGGTTCCTTGAATTTGTAATCAAATCACTAGCACCAGTTTTTATTGTACAATTTCAGTAATTGATCATTAGCCATCATTTGTCAGGGGTCTAATGTATACCAAGCAGTGTGCTAGATCTTGGCAATAAAGACGTGTTCTCTTCCTTTTGGAGAAGTTTAACCAAACAATAACGTAAAATATTTTAGGTAATGTTATAGGCTGGTGGTAATGAGATAAAGAGAAGCTGATAAATTTGAGTTTTGGGGGGTTTAGAATGAACTTGGTCTTTGGTTGGATATTGTGCCTCTCATCTATTGTTAGTAGTGAGTCATACCAAAATTTGGCCTAATACAACCATAGTTACTTTTACCTCCCACAGTTTAAAGGATTGACTGTGATATACTTAGGTGGTTTCCCTTTGGGTCTCTGATGAGGTTGCAGTTAGGCAGTGGCTGGGGCTTGAATTATCTCAGAGCTTTCCTCTCATGTCTGGTGCTTGATGCTGTATGTTGGCTAGAACTTCAGCTGGGATTGTTGACCAGAATACCTACACCTGGCCTCTTCGTGTGACCTGCTTGCTTCCTCAAAACATGGTAGCTGAGTTCCAAGATTGAGTTTCATAATGGAACAAGGTGCAAGTGCAAGACTTTTTTGTGATCTAACTTATGAAGTAACATAATATCACTGCTACTGAGCTGTATTGGTTGAGGCAGTCACAGAGGTTCATCCAGGTTCAAGGGATGGGGAAATAGATCTACATTATTACATGTGTGATGTGTCACTGTCACATTATAAGATGAGTACTTGAGATTGGATACAATGTGGTGGCCATCTTTGGAAAATAGGATCTGTCACAATATATCTGTTGGCTACACAATCCATATTTCTCTCATATGCAAAATTCACATAACCTCTAGTCCAGTATTACCCATCTTATTTTATTACATCATAAACTTGACATCCCAGGTTTCTTCATCTAAGTCAAGTCCAGATGTGGATGGGGCTCCTTGGACACAACTCCTTGAGTGCTCAAGAGCATTCAAACTTAATTCAAATACCTATGAACTGAAGAGACCAACTACCTACAGGGGTGGGTTAGGCATAAGATAACTGCTGTAGATAAACTTTTCAAAAGTGGGTGAAATAGAAGGTACACTGTAGTCACTGGTCCGTAGCAATTTTGAAATCTACCCAGGTCCATGTTGCCCATTCTTTAATTAGGGCTCTGTCATACTACCAGGCAGTTGTTTCCAATGGCTCATGGCTTCATAATTTGGGTTCTTGATTGTTTCATCTGGGTCATCCCTCCTTTAAAAAAAAAAGTAGCTCATGTTTGCAGTTGAGTAGTTTTCTTTAACCTGCTTCCTACCCAAAGAAGTTGGGGTTCCAAAGGTCTGTTTATTTTTAGTTCAGAGTGGTATAATTTAAAAAACAAAACAAAGTGGAGTAATTTAGAATATACTGTATTAAACACATCAAACCCAAAGATCTCTTAAGGATAAGCCCTTTACTACCTTGGTTTCCCTATGTGGCTACTGAGCATCTGAGAGACATACTCCTAAGATCCTGAGAAAGTTGTGTGTTTCTTTGGAAGATCTGTGAAGCACCTTATTACATCTTTTGGAGGTCTTAGCAATGTTTTTTATAATCGCACCATGTTTTCATGGCAGAGTCTTGTGTTCCCTTCTTCTCGAAAGGCAGTTGTTAATTACAGCGATCGTTTGGTCCCTAAAAAGGCTGGGAATGAGAAACAGTTTTATTTTTGGACCCAGCAAGCTTCTCTGTAATTGAGAGTTTCCCAGTAGCTTATCTCTCTCCTTGTTTATCACAGGCAGTGAGAAGAATCTTGGTGACATGTTCAGTACTTGTCCTAGAAATCTCCAGAACTAGTTCATTAGATACACTTTTTATTTATTTTCCACTGTCTACAGGCTAGTGTTTCTACACTTTATGCCACTACATAACAGAAGTTCATTTTCCTGTAGTTTCCAGTAACATTTTTCTTACCTTAAATAATCCCTCACCAGCAACCTCCTCCAGCCTGTTAGGCTTTCACTAACACTCTCCTTGAGACCCTTCCAGTGCTCACAGGTATGGACAGTGAGAAGGAAAAGAGAGTCAAGAAAGATTCCCATATCTCTAATGTAGGTAATTTGGCAGATGATCCTACTATTCACTGACAAGAGTAAACTTGGAAAGAAGATCAGGTCTAAAGAAGGAAAGTAATGAGTTTAGTTTTAGACAGCTTGAGTATGTTCGTACGTGAGGATAGAAGTTTGGGTTAAAGGTATAGAGTTAGGAAGCCAACATACTAATGACAGCTAAGGTGGTAGCTAGTAATAAGATTCCCAAGGAGTTTGCATTAGAAATGACAAAGAAAATGACATTGTAGGAATTGGCAATGGAAGTGATCATGTACAAAAGAGACTTAGAAATTTTAATATCTTGTTTGTCAATATACCCAGACCATAGATTACCTAGAATACAATGTCACTCCATTATATAACAAAAGTATATTTTCATCCATCTCTCAAATAGCAAAAAATAAGAATTTTCCTTCAATTTTCTGTGTATATATTGGTGTACACATCCATATGCATCTGTTAACAAAGTGGTTCTTAAAAGAAAATTCAGTTTTGTTTTACCTTTTTAATAAAAGGCAGTTAGATATATAATGAAGATTTCTTACATCTCTTGGTTCTTAATTTTATTATTAGCCTTGATGCATAGTTAATATTAAAGTTACCCTAAAGTTATTTCAGTCCTCTGTTCTCATCAAATTTTCTAATTCATATGTTCTTCCCTCTTGTTTCATTTTCTTCTTTGTCCCATTAAGGAATAGCAAAGTGACATCCCTTGCATACATATGTGCAGTAGTTGAGCTTTAATAAGAGAAATCATAAAAAAAAAAATGACGCTTAATTAACAAGTCAAGAACTTACATATCCAATAGTAATGATGGCATTGTTTGTTTTGGGGGAGGAGAACTACATCTCTTACGTGGTTCCTTTTTGACTCTTACACTTATTTAGAAGGTGAAAGAAGTATGGAAGATACAGGAGCCGATAGAACAAGCCTATGGAGCATTATAGTGAGCAGTGGATGAAATGGCAACAGATGAGGTTGGAGAGCGAGTGCCTTGAGAATCCTAAGGGGATTAGGAAGCCATTTTTTAGCAGGGAAGTAAATGGCTTTGGTTGCTTGTGGACCGCAGATAGTTTGGAGTAGATAGGCAGAAAACAGTTAGGAAGCTCTCTCGCAGTGATCTGAAGAAAGACAGAATTTAGACTACGGGAGCGGGAGTAGAACTAGAGCTTCTTGAGTATATATTGCATTCAGCTACATTTTTCTTTTTTATTTTTTTAATAATATACGTTTAATAATAGCATATGTTATAGAAGTAGTTTTTATGAATTTGCAAGGCATTCTTGTTATTTGTCAAACAGTTTAAATATGTGTAAGATTTTACTGTCAAAAGAAAGGCAGACTGCCACGTGCAGTGCCTCATTTGGACGTTCAGCTACATTTTTAAAACAGAAGCTGAACACAACTCCATTCTTTTAAAAATCTGCTCCAGGATTTCAAAAAAAAATTTTTTCACAGTAAATACATGTAGTGTCTTTAATATCAATATGACGTCCCATTTTCTATTTTAAAAAGTTAGTTTATTTGAACTGTGATTCATTATTGCAGCTCATGTTACCTTCGTAAGACCCTCTAACTAGTATACTTAAAACTTTGTTCAGTCTGTCCCCAGTTGAAATTTTTTATTTTTCAGTATGAACTGGGTAAAATCTAGCTCTCCGTAATAGAATTTTTCAAAAGGTATTTGTTAAGGAAACAAGATTATAAGTAAGATTTCAGGGAATATATTTAATAAGCCTTAATTAAAAAAAAAAGATTTTTATGGATTCTTTCATTTTAATTGTGTTCAGAAAGATGCTACTAAATATTATCTGATTTCATATGTCCATTAGAACAGACCTAGCAGGACCTATAACTGCAACACTGAATTAGAGATTATTAGATGGTGTTCTTATTAATATAGGAGCACAAAGTCTAATACATCTTTTCACCTATTGAAAATTTTTAGTATTTAATTTAAATCCATTATTTATGGTAATTCACATTTACTGAAACTCAAATGCTATGCCAATATTTTCCCTTACCAATTTTGAAAAAATGCATATACATCTTTGCACATATCCCTCCCCCAAATACACAGGCAGACATAGGCAAACACACAGATGCAGTTTTTTCTCTGGAGTGTTGCTTAAGTTGGGAGTAGCTGCTTTAGTGGCTTGGCATTAGAGCATTTAGAGGTGTGGATAGTCATTTATTAAAATGATGCTAAGCACACATGGAAGAATATAAATTATATGACTTATATTTAACTTTACTCTTCTAGAAACTTAAAAAGGGGAATGCTTCCTCAGAGATATGTAATGTCTAAATTTGGAAAGGAATACGTGCTGGTTTTGGAGGGTTTTTTTTGTTTTTTGTTTTTTTTTAATAAGTAATCAACATGTGGTCTTGTAAGTTTAGGCTTTTGTGTGTCAAATTTCATTTTTTAAAACAATACACATTTTATAAAGTCCAAAATACTGTATACTCCTTACTATATGCAAAAAATTGTTGTATGCATTTATTTCTAAAGTTTATGACATAGGAAATGAAGGGAAGGTATCTGTCGTGTAGACCCTGTTGCCCACTGACTGTAGACTTTGTACGTTGAGCAGTTTTACCTTTTCAGATAGACTTTTCTACTTTGAATGCTTGTAGTACATATGCTTTAGGATTCCTTTCTGTTCTGATGCTATGTGATTATATGTTTAAAGAGCAATGATTATCTAGATGAAGATGGAAGAGTGATGAAGGAGATGGTACGATTGATAGAACTTACATACGCCACCTCCTGCTGATTATTTTAAATACTACTGCAGTATAACGAGGTATATTTACCAATAAGCCTGTATTACATACATTGACTATATGATAATGGGAAAAATAGCTCTACTCTTACAGGATAGTATTCAGCTCATGAAGCATGATTCCACAATAGGCACTTCAGGACCTAAGGTTAACAACTCACTGCCCCTTACCCTCAGAATACAATTGTGGGTTCGTATTTCAAGAGATTTTTATTTTCACTTTCTAGAAGCTATTTAAAAAGTTACCATTAGACTTTCTAATACTGCTGATAAGAGATTTTTAAAATAATTTACCTAAACATAAGTAATTTATCAAGACTTAAATATAGTTATTTTGAAAGGTTGAGCACACACGTATTTACCTTATTTGTGTGGTATCACTCAGGATTAAGCAAACTACCGTAATGAAAATAAAGTGACTTCCAAGTAAAGTGATATGAGAAAATGCTTACCATAAACCTTTTGTTCAGGAATCAAAGGATGAACAGTGGAAACGAGCTATGGATTACTTAAATGTTGTCAATGAGCTCAATTACATGACTCAGATTGTGATCATGCTTTATGAGGATCCTAACAAGGTAACAAGAGTTCTTGATTTGTGTGTATTATCCGAGGTAAATAAGTAGCCTGTAGTTTTTCATTTTGGAAATGTTCTGTGATATTTTTTAGGATCTTTCCTCAGAGGAACGCTTTCATGTTGAATTACATTTTAGTCCAGGAGCCAAAGGATGTGAAGAAGACAAAAATTTACCATCTGGCTATGGATATAGACCAGCTTCAAGAGAGGTAATAAAGATGAAACTCTCAGTGTTTGGTCACAGAATAAATATTAGATTTTCCTAATATTTCCGTAAGAATTTCCTGTTAATGTACTTCAATTCTTATCTCAACTACTAAGTAGCAAGACCGTATAAGTTTCTTTACGTATGATTTGGGCAGACAACATTTCTAAGCATACAGGAATTTTATATTTTATTTAGATTTTTTGTATTTTTAAGACCAGTATTGAGAATGGTTAACTATAGTTTTGGTTCTGGTTTTGGTTGTTGTATTACTTGAGGACTAGTGCATGGTAAACACTGTGCTAATAAGCACTTGGTACAAATTATTGTTATTTTAATCCTTATACTAACCTTACAAGGTTAAATATGTATTCAATTTAAAACTTTTTACTAAATTATGATCCATATTGATAAATTATAAGTGTATAGCTTAATGGTGTATTACAGAATGAGCACAGTTATGAAACAGCCAGCCAGGTTATAGGTAGAATAATATCATCATTCCAAAAGACCCAATTGTGCCCCTCCCTATCACAGCCTCCCTGTCTTCTCCTGAAAGATACCTATGATTATGAACTTTAGCACCATGTTTTAATTATGCCTATTTTTGTACTTTTTATAAATGAAATCGCAGAACACATGCTTTTGGGGGGGTGTGGGTGGGTTCGGCTTCTTTCTTTCATTATGTTTATGAAATTTATCCATTCTATTCTTCATTTTTGTTGTCATGTAGGATTACATGGCAACAGTAAATATAAATAAATACAGTGCAGTGTGTTCATCTCTTCCACTTTGATCATTTGTTTTCAGTTCAGGCTGTGAAGATGAGTGCTTTCATGAACATTTTTGTTCAAGTCTTTTGGTGAACATATGTACACATTTCTTTTGGATATACATCGAGGAGTAAAACTGCTGGGTCATGGGGTACATATGTTCAAGTTTAGAAAATACAGTCAAATAGTTTTCTAAAGATACTGCCGTATCCTTGTCAGCACTTGGTATGATCATTATTTTTAATATAGCTATTTTGAAGGATATATAGTGATATCTTGTCATGGTTTAAATTTACATCATCCTCATGACCAGTAAGGATTGGCAATTTTCATATGTTTATTGACCATTTGGATAGGCTTTTTTATGAAGTGCTGCTGGCTTAGACCAGCATGGTGTTGAATAGAAGTGTTGATACTAAACACTTCACTCACAGGGCACCTGGGTGGCTCAGTTAAGCATCCAATTTTGGCTCAGGTCATGAGCTCAGGGTTCTGAGAGTGAGCCCAAGTCCAGCTCCACGCTGGGCGTGGAGCCTGCTTAAGATTCTCTCACTGCCACCCCAAAAATAAAAACAAATGCTTCTTCATTCTCAAACTAAAGTAAAAAGTAATGTTCCAAAGAGAACATTTTGGGGGCGCCTGGGTGGCTCATTCGTTAAGCGTCTGCCTTCGGCTCAGGGTGTGATCCTGGCGTTCTGGGATCGAGCCCCACATCCAGCTCCCTGCTCCACTGGGAGCCTGCTTCTTCCTCTCCCACTCCCCCTGCTTCCGTTCCCTCTGTTGCTGCCTGTCTCGCTCTCTGTCAAATAAATTAATTAAATCTTTAAAAAAAACCAAAACAACAAAAAAGAGAACTTTTTGGGATTTGGCTGAGATTACATAAATTTTGCAGATCAATTTTGAGGGAAATAAACTTAGAGTAGAAGATCTTCTAGTCCAAGGACTTGATATATCTCTGAATTTATTTAGCTATTTTTATAGACTAATACTAGACTGTTGTAAAAATTCGGTTAATATTGATTCATTTGAATCCGCAGACTTGTGTGTGTGCTTCAACCGACTTAACCAGTTGGTGGTTGAATTTATCATAAGATAAATTGCTTTATCTGAATTTTATATGTTGTATTCTTTGCCCACAGAATGAAGGCAGGAGATCTTTTAAAATTGATAATGATGATGAACCACATACTTCTAAAAAAGATGAGGTTGATCGCGCTGTGATACTGTTCAAACCTATGGTATCAGAGCCAATTCATATACACAGGAAGTCTCCACTTCCAAGATCTAGGAGGATGGCCACAAATGAAGTAAGTGTATGTGTCAGAGCGTGTTTTTCATAAAATAAACTAACTATATTTTAATGAAACAGAAAAGAAAATACAGCTTTAATTATGGAGCTTGGGAACCTAACAGATTTTTTTAATTGTCAACTTTGCCTCTTTTTCTAATAAGTATTTTAAAAATATAGAGGCTGTTACAAAAGAGATTAAGTTTTAAGAATAAGGAGCTTTATGTATAGTTTGGTAACAAAGTTGAATAGACAGAGTAAAATAAGACCTTTCTAAGAACTCATCTATTTTTTTTGTCCTGTCCCGTTAGGTTATTCTAATAAAGAACTTTTTTAAAAGACTGATTTAATAGGCAGAGAATAATTTTCGCCTGACAGTAGAGAGGAACTGCCAGAAATGCTTCAACAACAACTGAGTCCAATGACACTGTAGATTAAGATGTGAAATTCTAAGTTGTTAGCCTGATTGCAAAAATCAGTATAAAATTTGAAAATTTGAGGAGATAGTTGAAAATTGTATCCTTTGTATTAAGATCTACAACTAAATAAGGCTAATTCTTATGTTCTCTAGTAGAATAACATTTAAATAACTACTAAAATAAGATTTAACAAGAAAGCTGAACAGTTGGAATATAGCTTGTTAAGTAAATTTTTAAAACCAGTATGCATTTTTATACTTCAAATACCTTTATTTTGGGTTATCTCTATTCTCTATAGGATGATTTCTCCCAGCACTAATTGAGATTAGTGCTTATAAATGTTTTCTAAATACTCGAGTAACAGTATAGAGCAAGATTTTAAGATAGAAACAACCATCAACTTTTACGTTAGAAAAATATTTTTGTTGATAAAGAAATATGCCAAGTCATAAGAGCTAAGTATAACATTTAACTAGCAGTCGTAAGAGCATAAACAACAACAAAACAGAATTATGCTCATTTCTGTTGCCCCAAATTATACAAACAAAAGTGCTTTATGATTCTCAAATTTCAGATAAATATGTGACCCAATTTGACAATGATGCATAGGAAAAAAATCCATCAATAAATAGATCGTGGTAATTTTATAATGGAAATTGTATGCTAGTTAGGGTTTCTATGATTGTGATATTATAAGTTAATTATAAAAGAGGATGACTAACAGCTGTAGAATTTGGGACTGTGTTCTATACAGCTTAATTTAAAAATGGGAAACCTGGGGTTATGTTCAGGTATCTTTAATTTCAGAAAATCGGGAAATGACATATTAATATAACTTAAACTACCATCTGTGTGAGGGCAGTGATTTTGAGGTTGTTGTACAAAGCAAACTGCAAATTAATCAGATTGTTCAAAATTTTGCCATTAAACCTTCTGCACTCCAAAAAGCTTATAACAGTGATACAGCCAAATGTGTTGTGAGTCTTCATTTTGCAACACATTTGTATTTGACAAAATCACTGCCCTTTGTTAATTCTTAAGAGACAGAACACATTTATAAACCTTTTTCTCATAAATACTTACATAGTTGCTTACAAGAGATTATTTCTATGCCATGCTAAACTTTTACTTCCATAAGGTAAATTATTCAAGTAAAACCTTGAAGACTTTTTCCAGCGTCCACCATCTCCATGGATATCAGAAGTTTGTACTTCCAAAAGACACACAGAGAAAAAGACTATTCTCTTCATTTTGTGCAAGTAGATTTTACTCTGTCCTCACTGTCTGAAACCTGAACATGCAAACATGTAAATGATAATGTTTGCTGCATGTTTTGCTTACTGAACTCTATAAATAATCTTTGGAGGGGGTAATCAAATAAATAGCTCGAAAGTGGAAACAAGTGCAATTTGAATCCATCTTACCTCTCTTTTTTTAAATGTCTGGCAGATAGGTTTTCTTTTCTGCATCATATACATTGAAACTTCTTTAATCCTTTGCACAATCCTTTAGTGCTTTGGGTTGGAAGGTTATCCAGTATAGCACAGAACGTCTTGAATATTTAAAATTAAGCAGAATACTTTTATATTTTAAAAATTACTAAGACAGAAAATTGTTAAATCTTTCCAGTTTTAAGAGAGAAGGGACAACTATTAAGCAGTATAAATATTTTGTATATTGAAAATAAGGTAATTCTTATAATTGTAATTCTTATTGTTATCACATACAATTAGATTTCTAAGTCATTCCTATGAATTTCTCAAATATTTGAAATATTTGGCTCCCAAATTACTGTTTAATAGTTTTTTAAAAATTGATAAACAAATGCAAACAAACTGTATTTTTTTTTCTTTCTGATCATTTGGCTCTGTTGTATCTAACTTTGCATGCTCTGCTTTTTTTTTTTTTTTTTTTTTTTTTTTGCCCCCTTTCTCACTTCCAGGAAGAGAGCCCCCTGAGTGTGTCTAGCCCAGAGGGTACTGGTACCTGGCTGCATTATACCAGTGGTGTGGGTACTGGGCGTCGAAGACGCAGATCAGGGGAACAAATCACTTCTTCCCCTGTCTCCCCCAAATCATTGGCTTTCACATCCAGTATTTTTGGCTCATGGCAACAGGTTTTTAAACTTTACTTCATTAAACATTTTCCTACCTGCATTCAGAGCAACAAACAGCTGTCTTTGAGGACATCTAATCCCTTATATTTAAATTCAGAGTAAATCCTTCTGTATTTTAATTTTCAGTTCATTTAAAAATGCTTGTGATACCTGACAATATTTGAGAGAAAGAAACCTCTTACATTGCATGCATTTAGGATTTTTACTGGGAGGCTTTCAAATATCCAGGATTTAAAAATTAATAAATTTTGCATTCCTGGAACTTTAGCGTGTTAATAAAAAATTTTAAAAAGGAAAGAAATCTTTTTTGACAGAGTTGTCCTTTAAAACATTCAGAAACAAAATTACATAATTCGATGCTAAGAAAATTTAATAATCTTTTCCCCCATAATTGAAAAGTTAGATTCCATTTGGAATTTGCTGAGAATATGAACATTTTTTAAAATATCAAAATGTATGTGGTCCTGTGTTAATTAGCAGGGTACACTAATATTAATTGTTTTCTCCCTCACGATTCCATCATTATCTGGAAGTATCTAAGGGATACATACAGAGTGGGGTTTTTTTGAGTTGTAGAATATGTTAATGCTCTCTTTATATGAGGATGCAATGTATAGGTGCCCATCAGTAATATGGGCCAAAATAAAAGGACTTCAGAAGGACTTTCTGTGATGACATTTGGAAATTTAAAAATACTAGGGGTTTTTTGGATTTTTTTGTTCCAAGAATGAAAGGTCTGCTGTTATACATGACTTTTCCAAGAATTTCAGCAATTTCCTTTTGGAAATATAATGCATTTGATTATAGGAAAAGGGATTATGGTATCCATTAAGGCTGTGAATATTTAAAGGTTACTCTGATAAAGCCCATGCATGGATCAGTAATTGTATGGTGACCTCAACAGTCTCTGTCTGTCTTTTCTTTTGTTTGTGATTGTTTTTCCCCCCCCTTCAAATACAGGAGCTGTTTAAGAGTGGGCATTTGGCTTCTTTTAAGAGTGAAATTCTATCAATCTATTAATTGTTTCCTTTCATCTGTCTTGTTTCATACATGATATTTCATTCTGAATGCCTGCTTCGCACCACTTCATTGCAAGGACTTCATATGAAATGGACTCCCTTCAGAAGGGGATCTTGCATGATCTTTCATGTTTTATGTATTTCTACTAATATTTATCATACAGCTTATTAACCTTTGTCTGTCTGGAACAGGCTGCAAATGAAGTATGGACTTTTGAATTGATTTTACTGTTTTACCTCATTTATTTTGCTTTCCTTGCACAGGTTGTATCTGAAAATGCTAATTACCTGCGAACACCAAGAAATCTTGTGGAACAGAAGCAGAACCCTACTGTAGGTATGTGGTCTAAAGGAAATTATATTCCAGACCTTCTTCAACTCACTCTTTTGCACACATGTAAAACTCTTCAGTGATGAAAGCATGACCAAATGCTATGCTTTAGTTTTTATTTAACATATACTAATTTAAAAATGTTACGTTGTACATCTCAAAGTATACAGTAAAGTTTCAATAAAATGAACAAGAAATAGCATTTGATTTGATTTATAACTGTTTTGACTGTCCGCAGTGTAAACTACTTAGTCCAATTGCCAATGCTAGTTTTTAATCTTGTATTCTATAAATTAAAATCCCAGAATGTTTTAATTTAGGATGAAACTTCATTTTTCCCAGTTGATAAAATTGTAAGTATGCTATTGCATACAAAAAAGAACCTTCTTTTCTGATAAAAAAAAATTTTTTTTGAGTGGGGAGTGTTTTAATTAAACCTTTCTCGGTGTATTAATTTTCCTTTTGACTATCTCCTAAGGAAAACCAAAGCAAAACTAATGCATAGGGGAAGTTGTTACTCATTATTGACCTATAGAACATAATTGGTTCTTTGCAAATAGTGTTACAAAGCAACATTGAAAAAGATCTTCTAAACTTATTAGTTTTAAGCTCATTGTTGATAAACTATATGAGATAATAGCGTAGTATTTTCTCTATAAATAGTTGTCTAAATAGGTTTAATAAAAGCATAAATAAGGTTCAACTATTTATGTACTTTAATCTACATACTAAGTATATGAATGTTGACGCCTATTTACTCGAGGATCTTCTTTAGTTAATTACATATAACTTACGTTGATAGCTTTTAATATTCCCACATTATCTTCCTTTATGTGTCATAATGTATTTGATAGAAAATCATTTAAACTTTACCAAGTGGTAAAAGTTTTCCTTGGGTATAAAGACTTTTGCTACAAATTAAGCATCAGTTTATACTGGCTGTATTTTACTTGCTAATAATGTGTTTTGTGGGGTTTTATTAATTAAGATCTAAAGTCATTTAAGTATTAGAAATTTAAGGTGATTTAGGCCTGGATAACCTACAAGGAATTGTTCTCACATGGTCTTCTCACAGATTAGTAGGCTTTAATTTGCTTTATTTCATAACATACATTGATGATTCTTAACTCAGTGGTATCAGAAAAGAGTCTTCATTTATAGACATACATTAAAAAACATTGATCCATTATGACTAGATTTGTGCTAAGGAGGGGTTTTTTATATGACCTGTTCATGCAAACTGACAGAATCCCTTATCAACCTAAATTAATTCCTATGGTAGTATTTTTAATACTTTTAATATGTATATGTCTAATTATGGTGTAGGCATATTATTTTCCTCAAAGGCAATATTTTTATCCAGTGTTAAACACCCTCATTTGTACATATGATAAATGGTGGTGGTGATTATATTAGAGTTGACATACAAGCGAATTGTGAGTCTATTCAAGGCACTGCCAGATAAGTGTGGTAAGCCGTGTTGTTGCATGCTGCATGAATTCCCAATGTGAATGGAAGAACACCCGTTGTGTATGTATTTTCTCTAACTCCCATCAGGGTCTCACTGTGCGGGCCTGTTTAGCACCTCGGTGCTCGGGGGTTCTTCAAGCGCACCTAACCTACAGGATTATGCTCGTACTCATCGTAAAAAGCTGACTTCTTCTGGCTGCATAGATGGTATGTGCACACATGCACACACGGATTCGTATCTACACCCATGCACACACCCATGAGCATACAGTACTTCTCAAAGGCAAGCCTAAGTCCGCTGACTGATTCGAATGGAATCCTAGCACCCTTTGATGACACCTAGCGCCTAAATGACAGTCACTGCTCTCTTATCCATAGCTTGGATCCATGTTTCATCTAAGACTTGATTGTAGTTAGACACACAGTACCTATTCAGTAAATAGTTGGTCGAAATGTGAAATTTACAACTGCATCATATGTATTGGTCTTTTAGACATCAGTAAGCCATATTATAAAGAATAAGTCTTTCTTTGATCTTTTAAACTTTTGTTCATTGTTATCCCTCATTTTACTTACTGATAGTGATCTAAATGAAATAAAGGGAACGGAATGTTTATAAGTAGAAGTAAATATTTTGGCAGTATTTTTATAAAAATAAACATAGGATGAGAATATTTTAGAATCCCTAGTTGGAGAGCCTCTCACTCTTGTTAAAATACCTTAAGTATTAATATATTCAGATTGTCTTTTGAGGCTCATGGAAGCTTGTGCCTTCTGTTAATAGGAGTGCTTATTAGCCCTTTCAGGATTAGCTTTATTTAAAACTTTTTCTCATATATCCACAAATTTACTTAAGTCAGTAAAACATGGATTTACCAGAATTGCTGGCTCATCCTGCTTTTCTTTCTTTTGTATATTTCATTAAACACTTTGCCTCTATCATCAGGCCATTTTACTTTTAACCAGTACCCTCTCTCATTCCCTTCTGCATGTCACCTAATTCTAACCTCCTTATATATTTGTTTTTTCCCTCTTTTTTTAAGTGTTCTTCTTTTGGTAGCTGTTACGAATTTCAGGTACCTGTTTTTCTCTTTCTCAGACGCCACACGCGGTTCTGCTGTTAAAAGGTTTTCTATCTCATTTGCTCGACACCCAACCAATGGTACGTTTTGCTTTTATTTTAAAAGATACTCCCCTGCTTCATCCTTTTTTTATTTTTCTTTTATTTCAAACTGTGGGGTATACAGTATCATTCATTTCTCCATTCTTAATTTCAGTTGGCATATAATTCCAACTTAATCGCCTGAAACATTGATACTGTCTAGCTCCCTTTTTCAGCTGTAATTTACACAATCATTTAACATCACTCATCAAACTTTTTAATGACCACAATGATGATGAGTTTTAATACTCAATTAGCACCTAAAAATCCCTTCTAATTTCTGAAGTGATCAGTCTACACAAATTTTAAAAATATGACAATTAGTATTCTTTGTTTTCTTTTTAATTCTTCATCATTTTAATGTTTTTTTCTTCCTAATTTGTTTTCTGATCACATGGTTGTTTTATTGAGTTACTTAATAAAAATACAGAGCCACAGTTGTCAAATAGCCAAAAGAGATGTATCTTTGAAAAGTTCTTGGGAACTAGGAGATGCAGATTTCACTGTGTAACATCATTTATCTGTGGCTCTTTGTCTAAAGCAAAACTCAGTTTTGGTCTGGAGCACTCTGAAAACTTCATCTAGCATTCACTTTGTTCTCATGTGGCAATATGGTTTCCTATTGTCAAGCAACTGATTTTTTTTTTTGGTGCCACTGCTTTTTGTTAAAATTTGGAGCACTCACAACAGGAAGAAGACTAAGCTAAAAATCTGGAAAGCTAGTTCAATTAAATTCAGTTTCTGAGGCTGAACAGTGAGGTGTTTCATGGCCATTGTTTATAAACTTGAGTCGTTGCACTATTACAGCTTTCTTACACAGAACTTGTTCTTCTGGGACAAAAGGAGTATTTACTGATCATTTTTAAATAATTGAGGATCAAAGAATTTAAAAGAAAACATACTGGCTTTTGCTTTTATTCGGAATGAAGGTACTTTTATCCCCTGGAATTTTTTTTTTCTTTTTAACAGCAAATAAATCTTTCAAAAACTCGAGTCAAGTCTTTCAAAAATGTACGTGAAACTAGAGGATTAAACACAGCTTATAGTCATTTTCCCCTTTCTGGATCCTTTAACAGCACACTTAAGTAACAGTACACTAAATACTTCCTGGAGGTGGAGTAAGAAGATCTCATCCTCAAGAGAAAACTTAGCCTTAAAGCCTAATGTGCTTTCCCTCCTTTGTAGCTCTTTAAATGCTACTTTCTGAAGAAAAAGACCCTTATTTGATACAGCTGCAGCTTCTAAAGAACCCACATACTTAAGAACCTCTTAGAAGAAAAACCAAAGTCACAAGAAAAACAGAAGCCACAAAATTCTAAGAAGAGACATTGCAGGTTTAAGACTGACTATAGTTTTTGTGCGGAATACTTATGTATTTATAGCCAGTATTGCAAGTTTTTTATAGGACAAATCTGTGTTTACTGAAGCTTTAAAAAAAAAAAGTTTGTTAAATTTAACAGAAAATAGAGTGACTTTATATGCCTTTGGCTAAGACTTTTTTTTAAAATGTGGGTTTTCCACACGTGTGACTTAATGCATGTAAAATGCATTCCTTTCAGCTCTAGAAATGTGTCTTTTGGGTTTTCAAGGTTTTTTTTTTTCTTTTTTATACTGTGTTGTCTTATCTGTCCTTTGAATTGTCATTTGACTCTTTCACTTTTTATTTCCCCTAACTTTTATGTTATTTCCATCTTAATACATACCATGGACTTACCCCTCCCTTCATCTTTAGTTCAAGGAACATGGTGAAACAAGTATCTTCTGACAGTGCTTTACCTTATTTTCTGGGCCTCTGTGCAGAACACCTACACCTCTATAGGTGCTGGTCCGTTTCCTCTGTGGAATGTCTAGGCTCCAGTGGTATGTTCTTATAGCTTCTAAACATGACAGCAGGGTGGCTTTTTAAATTGCTGCGCTAACCCTTTCATTGTGCATTAAATACAAAGTTCACTGAAGATAAGTGGGGAAATATGTCACCAGAGGAACTTGTTATATTGTTGTTTGCCTGTTAGGAAATCTAACAGGCAAATGCAAGAAAATAGTTGTTACAAAACACTTAGAAAACATTCTGACAAAAGGATTAAAAAAAAAAAAACCCACATTGTTAAGTTTACTGCAATGCAAAGAAAGGGTTTGCGTGTATTTGCATGAATCTTGTACTTTAAAAAAATGTAATACTTGTGCAAGCCTAATTTTTTTAGTGCTTAATTTAGGTGCTTTAGCTGCTGTTATGGTACAGTTTCTGTTTTGTTTTGTTTTTGAGTATATGTAATGTTCCGTCATGCTTTGGTTTGCACCTGAAAATCAAACATACCAGTTTTATAAATCTTTTGTTATTTTCATAGGAAGATTAGATTCTCTTTCAACCATAGTTTCCCTACTTCAGCCAAGACTTAGGCAGTTCTCGGGTCACTCTTTTCTCCCCAAATTAAGAAAATATCAGCCAATGTTAAAATGAGCACATACCTATTGAATCAGAGAGTTTTGCAGTCTATTCAAGTTTAATTAATTTTTACTTTTTATTTAATAATATTAGCCTTTATATAAAATCTTAATTTAAGTATTAAAAGTATTTCCCTTGAAGGAAGATTAGTTTGAATTTCGGGAAGAATAGATGCAGAAGGACTTGTCATTTCAGTTGTGTATGAAAGCAATTTTAAAAGCCATTCAGTTGAATAAAGTTTAAATGAACAGGCAATTTTTTTAAAAAGCAAATAACCTATATCCTATTTGTTTAAAGAAATAATGTAAATTTAAACATTTTTGTTTCACTGATGGTATTAATATATATGTGCATGATTTGTTTCATGAAGTTTTTGTATTTCTGTGCCATTGTTGAATGCAAACATGTCTGTATTTTGTATTACTTTTTACTTGGCCTGACTTTACTCAGCTAGCAATTTCAACAATAGAATTATTGAATTAATTCAATAAAGGTAGGTAAAATGTGTTTCGAAATTTCATTTTCAGCATAAATGAATGAATGTTGTTTTCAGGTCACACTAGAGAGTATCATTGGCCTTGGTATGAATAGAAAAGCTACTTTAAATCACTCTTCACAAGCAATTACAACATAATTATTCTTCAACAGAAGTTAATTTTAGCATTCTGGCATCAGGGACACATCCTGGTATTAATTTATTCACCTATCAAGTAGACCTGATTTTTTAAAATAAAAACTGAAACAATGTGATGTTTTCTGTTTTTTCCCCCAGGTTTTTTCTTTAAGTATCATTCTTAGATTTTACCAAAATATAGAATGAAATCGTGTGCATGCTGTACTATGTGATTACATTTAAAATGCGATCTTTGTCACATCTTGTTCCAATCCCATATCGCATAGCATCTGGTGTCATGACTTCCGAGATCTCATGTGTTTGCATGTGATAGATTGGAAAGACCTAACCCATACAGTTCTAAGCAATGGTCATCTTCCTTCTTAATTAATGATTTTTTAAATATCCAAATTTTTTTCATTTCTTTTTTTCAGGCTTTGAATTGTATTCCATGGTGCCATCTATTTGTCCTTTAGAGACTCTTCACAATGCCCTGTCTTTAAAGCAGGTGGATGAATTTCTAGCTTCCATTGCTTCTCCATCAAGTGAAGTTCCACGGAAGACCCCTGAAATTTGTAGGAAAATTCTTTTTATTATTATTATTATTATTACTATCATTTTGTGGCAGTAGATATTATCTGAATATAAAAAGAATAACAATGACAAACTCAAGTAGCGGTAGTGAATAGAATTTTAGGAGAAAGGGGGGTATAAAGGAACATTATTTGGAATTCTTCGGTTTAATTACTATGCAGTGTGCCACTTTTCTTGACTCCTCCCAAAAATCTTTTTCCTTCCAAAAAGGAAAAAGAAAAATCTAAGACCCAGCAATAGAAGTCAACAATAGAGAGTCATGGTCTTTTTTTCACATTCTTATCGTGTGTCATTTTATAATAAGCCTTTTAAAAATTACAAAATACCATTTGTCACTAACCCACACATGCACACATGCCCATCCCCACAACACCTTTGTACATAGTCATACTGATTGAGACAGAGCTCTTGGCTAAAGAGAGCAAATTAGAACAAAAGGGTTTTCAAGTTATGTTCTTCAGAAAATATTTTGAAAAGGTTCATTCATTGTGTGAAGAAAAGGGATTCATGGCTCAGTAAGTTTGGGAAACTGTATATTATATCCCACCGCCCTCTGGAGAGAGAGTTACATTAGTGTAGAAATAGCTAGGGTTCTTCTGTAAGGAAAGCTGTATACCCAGATTTTCCAAAACTTATTTTTGAGAAAACACATTTTTGGTGACACATTTAAACATTCTATAGCATTATTGTAAGGAACATCATTTTGGGAAACCTTTAGGGCTACCTTTTCTGGTGTGAGGAGTCAGCCGACTGCTGTCATTCTCAGCTCTATGGGATCCGTCAGCACGTTGGAATTTCCAGTTTAGAAAGCATCCAGTTTGGGGAGAGCATGCTCTGCTCTGTTAAGAATCTTGCTAGAGGGGCGCCTGGGTGGCACAGCGGTTAAGCGTCTGCCTTAGGCTCAGGGCGTGATCCCAGTGCTCTGGGATCGAGCCCCACATCAGGCTCCTCCGCTATGAGTCTGCTTCTTCCTCTCCTACTCCCCCTGCTTGTGTTCCCTCTCTCGTTGGCTGTCTCTCTCTGTCAAATAAATAAATAAAATCTTTAAAAAAAAAAAAAAAAAGAATCTTGCCAGGGCTAGTCACATCTTTGGAAAGTCACAGACTTTCAATGTATACCTTTTTCCTTTTCATAAGGTGTATACTGTACGTCTGTTGCTCTGAAGAACGAAATTGGAGCTCTTGGAATGAAACCCACCTTCGTGTGTTGCTGTTATCCTCTTCCCTTTTCTGGCTACCACACTGTATTATTCTAGAGAGTTCTATTCACACTGTATTCTGTCTGAATGGTGCCCCCTGCATTTCTGCAGTATAGTGGCCTTCCCTTTTCTTCCACTCTGGTAGTAGAGGTCAACATCGAGTCATTAACGGTAGTGGAGAGATATCTGGGCATTCTAAAATGCTTTAGGAATGGTTTTAGGCAGTAGGTTTTCATTTCAAAATTTGCACATGAATGTATCTGATTCTGAGAACTGATAATACTCCAAATGAAATAACTTCTCTGAGCTGTGAAGTCAGAGTTAGGAGAACGAAGCATGTTTGTCTCCCTTTCTTCCCTGTTAGCTGATAGAATGGACAGTGCTTTTCCTCAGAATGGAGTAGAGAACCTGAATGAATTCTCATTTCCCCTTCACCCCCTTTATACTTGATGTTTCACTTCTTCGCTGGGGTAAGGATTTATAATCTTGAAATAGAGATGAAAGAAAGATTCTAAGTAAATTACAATTTAGGATAGATATCAATGCTATTTAGACTTAGAAGATTTTCAGTGAACGACTTAAGGGAAATAGCAGTAATGACATGTTTGTTTTGGAAAGAATTGTGGAATATTCACAAAAAGATCATCTTTGAAGATATATTCTGTGTTGCTGTTAGATTATGTTAGCTTTATTTCTGTGGTTAGTGAATTCAGTTCATCGGAGTATATTATTGAGGTATATTAATGAAATGAAGGACATTAAGTTCCTTTTCCAGTTCACATTAGCTCTTCTCTATATCATGAATACAAGTTGTACCCCAAGCCCTGTAGCTCTCTCTTTTTTTTCCATGTAGCTCCCTTAAAATTTCATGCCATTTCTTACTAAGGGAACTAGATGAGAATGTAAATGCAGTTAATGCAGTTCATAGAACTGAATAAACCTTGGAGTCCGTCTGGTTCATTAGTCTTCAATCTGTATGCCCAAGAGCTTTTGGAAGTTCCATGAGGAAGAGGATACTGAGTGGTTAGGCCTTATGTCTTGCATGGCTGCGCCAACCAGAGTATCTGATTTGCATTCATTTTAAGATTTCATTTAGGAAAAATTTATTGCTTGAAGAAAAAAACTTAAACACCATTGAGGAAATCAAGTAGTTAGTGGTCAAGCAAGACTAAAACCCAGGTCTTTGAAAGTGTATGGTTTTTTAATTCTTTTTGAATAATAAACAAAATAGATGCTAATTATAATAAAAGTTCTCTGAATCCTGTATTTTATACTGTAATGGCAGAATTAATAGTAATCACAGTATATTTACATTATTTATACTTAATTCCCTGAATTGTCAAGGAGTTAGCATCATAATATAGACTATATTGATTTTGTCCTGTTTATATAACGAAGAAGCTGACATTGTTAATCCTCTGTCATTTCAGAAAGGCTTTTCCTCACTTAGGACAAAATTGATCAATTTTGTGGTAACTTGTAGATAACTTAAAATGGGACACTAACCATACCAGATGGGGGGGAAAGTGTGGAAATGCTAATTGGATAAGTTAGAGATTGATGATAACAGGATAAAATATGCAAGCAGGGAAGAGCTTAGTAGTGGTGTAGTGTTTTACATGGTACTTTAGGGATTTTTTTCATGTTTTGTGTATTATGTCATTAATGACTAGAGCTTCTGCCATTGGGATTTATATTCATTTACTGTAGATAGATATCAACCATCTAAGGCACTGTTGCTATAATTGGCCCTCATTTATTTTTCAGAGACATGATGTTCATTGCTATCAGGTCCTCCCCCAAAATTGCAAAAACAGGCAAATCTATTGTTTGTTAACTCTCCACCTCCTTCCAGTTAGGAACTCAGAAGCTCATACCTGTAGCTCTTCTGTTCTGGCCTATCCTTTCCCAGAGGAACTCATACTTAAGAATTATCTCCACTTTTCCTTTTCACATCTCTTATTTGCTCCACCTTGATTAGAAAGAAAAAAAAAAAAATCTTTAAAATTCCCTTGCATTAAACTAAATCTCAGCTAGGTAATAAGGGAAGACAATCTGATTTATTACTTATAATCTATTAGTTTATTAAGTGTAATAGTTTAATAGACCATAGTGTTCATAAATTAACCATCCCTGAATCTCTACTTTGTATTCTTAAGAGAAAAACAATTTGGGACCCTGTCTTTTTTTTTTTTTTTTCCCTTCCCCTTTCTTTTTTATTTTTTCTTTCTCTTTCTCTCTTTTTTTTTTTTAACCAGGCAGTAAAACTGTCATAAGCTCTCTGCCATCCCTTAAGAATCTGAGTTTCTATCAGGGCAAGATAAAATTATGTCTGTTGAACTATTCTTGTTGGCATACCTTTAGCAAATACTGCTAAATGCTTATTATTTATAGTAGAAACAGACCATCTATTTGGCTAAGAGCACGAGAGAACTTTTTATAAGAAAGATGATTTTGCTGAATTTACTCTTTAAACCTTACATTGTCTGTTTTCTCCTGTAATATATATTCATAAGTCCACTAAATATGTCATTAAAAAAATTTTAAATGTAAGGACTTAGCAGGAAATTATTGAACTGCCATATCTGTTTTTTTTTTTTCAGCCTCTACAGCTTCACGTTCCAGTCCAGTAATGAGAAGAAAAATATCTTTAAATACATATACACCTGCAAAGATCCTCCCAACACCACCAGCTACTTTAAAGAGTACGAAAGCAAGCAGCAAGCCAGGTTAGGACTGTGCGTGAATTTCTGGATTCCGTATAGCAGTTAGAGGAGTAATAACAACTTGCTTTTTGAGTTCAAGATCTGTTTTTAAGAAGGATCATTACAATTCCTAGAGTTAGAAACTGTTATTGTAGTCTGTTGATGTATTTGTATTTTTTATCTGTTGTCTCTCCCACCCCTGTATCTGTTAATAAAACATATTTCATACTTAACACTTTTCTGCAAACTAACTTAGGAACCCTTCGTGCTTTTCTTTTGAGCCTAGGCATTATTTTAGTCATTTTATATGAAATTTTTTTCTCTTTCTTTACAGTATCTTAATTCTCCATTCTCGGTCTACTGATATGAATACCAAATTCAGCTATCTTTTATCAACTTTTTTTCTTCTTTTTTTTTTTTTAAGATTTTATTTTTTAAGTAATCTCTACACCCAACCTGGGGCTTAAACTCACAACCCCAAGATCAAGAGTCATGCTCTACCAGCTGAGCCAGCCAAGCACCCGGACTTCTTTCTATTTTTACTTTTTGGCATATGTGATTGATCCTTCCGGAAATCTTATCTTGTTCTGACTTCTGCGATGTACTGTGTCTTGGTGCTCTTTCCTTTTATCTGATTCTCCTCCTCTTCTTGCTTGACGGTCCTTCTTCTTCCTACTTTCCTGTGCCAAAAAGGACATTCAGTGGTTCCCTTTTTTCTTACCCTATACTTGTTTTCTTCAGAGAATTCTAGATAGCTCCAAGGTTTTGACTGTATCCTCCCTGGAAATCTCTTAATTCTTTTCCTCATGTCAGTGCTTTCAAATATTCTTTTGGTTAAGAGTTTGTGCTTGGGAGTGGGAGGAACCTAGGTTAAAATCTCAGCTCTACTACCTGTTAGCTATATGATCTTGGGTAAGTTACTTAACTTCTCTGATCCTCAGTTTCATAGTCATAAAATCAGGGTAATAGTACCTCTTTTAAAGGTTGTCAGAAATGAATCCAATAATATATGTAAAGTACTTGACACACACAGTAAACACTCACTAAATGTTAGCCGCTGTTGTTGTTATAGTGTTGCCACCTGTTCTCTTCACTTCCCCCCAGATAAATCCCTGTGACGCTCATGTCATTTTTCTTCTAAAATGTTCTCCCCTTACTTCCCATTCTTCCAGACCCAACCTAGCCCCCTCCACTGGTGATGTATTTATATGATTACCAAAACAAGAATTCTGATGACACTCTACTACTGACCTGATATTTATACCTAATTATAGCTCTGTCATATTATCAGGCCTTATAAGTTAAAGGCAATATCTTAAGTATATTTAAACTTAGTACATTTTAAATGATCAGAATATGCAGGTACAGACAACTTAAGTATCTTAAGTATAAGTTATGGTGTATTCCATATACATTTCAAAGCTAACATTTATATAGTTTTTTTATGCTGCAAAGCACATTTTTACTCTTACATTTCTATACGTGGCCCATGGCCATGCCGTTATGGATGAAAAAGTTGCAGAGGTTGTGACTTATCCCTGTTCACGTAACTAGTAATTGGTAGACCTAGGGTTTGAATACTGTTTGAATCATGGTACATTGTTGTTCTCTAATTTCGTATTAGACACACAATAAATGCATTATTTCATTAGCATTTTTAAATAATAACGGTGAAATGGCATTATATTTGACTTTTCAAATATAACGTAAGCCAATAAAATCCAGTCTTGCATTTCTGGGATAAACCCTTTGTGGTCATGATGAATAATTTATTTATATGTTGCTGGATTCAGATTGACTTGGAGGATTTGGGCACCCGCATTTGTGAAAGATAGTGATTGACCCGTAGTTGTTTTTGTTTTCTTGTTTTTAGTTTTTGTAATGTCTTTAAGATTTTGGTATCAGGTTGATGTTGGCCTCATAAAATGAT
The DNA here is from genome assembly GCF_023065955.2 of Ursus arctos. NCBI lineage: Eukaryota > Metazoa > Chordata > Mammalia > Carnivora > Ursidae > Ursus > Ursus arctos. The sequence continues at coordinate 82,150,190 of NW_026623067.1, forward strand.
TTGGGAAGTATTTCTTCCTCTTTCTATTTTCTGAATGAGTTTTTGTAAGATAATGTTTCTTAAATTTTGATAGAATTAATTTTCTGTTTCATTTTAGTGATGGCTTTGATAACTTGTATTTTTCAAGGAATTTATTCATTTTATCTAAGTTGTCACCTTTCTTGTTACTTTATTATCTTTTTAATGAATGTGGTAATAACTTCCATTATTCATGATACTGATAATTTGTGTTCCGGTTTTTTTTTCTTCATTACTTTCACTAGGAATTTATCCATCCTGTTGGTGTTTTCAAAGAACTAGATTTTAGCTCTTTGTTTTATATTTCATGGATTTCTGCTCTTGAATATTTTCTTCCTTCTACTTACTTTGGGTTTACTTTTATCCCGTTTCTAGTTTCTTAAATCACTTTTTGTTAGACATTTCTTTCTTGTTATATAAACATTTAAAGCTGTAAGTGTCCCTCTTTTAGCTTCATCTCACAAAAGTTACATTTTATTTTCATTCTCATTCAGTTAAAAATATTTTCTAATTTACTTTGTGATTTATTGTTTGAGTAATGGAGCATTTAGAAACATATTGGTTAATTTCCAAATATTTGGGCGTGGGGATTTGAATATCTTGTTACTAATTTCCTTGTTTCATTGCACTGCAGTTACAAAACATACACTGTTTTGTAACATACACCGATTGCACTCTTTTAAATGTGAAACTTTTTTTATGGCTTACCATTTGGACTTGGTACATCTTAAATCTATCAAGAGCACTAAAAAAGAACTTTTATTCCTTAGTTCATTGATATAATGTTCTATCAGTACCCATTAGGTCAGAATTGCTGATAATCTTATTCAGATCTTCTGTGTCTTTTCCGTTTTGAAGGGTGGGGACATATGCACGGGAGGAGAGATTCTCATTGTTGTATCAATTGCTTAGAGAGCAATTTCCACTCACAACTGTGGAGTTGTCTGTTTCTACCTTTAGTTCAGTCAGTTTTTTTTCTGTGCTTTGAAGCTTTTTTATTAGGTACATTTATATTTGATATGACTTCCTAATGTATTGACCCATTTATCATCATGAATTTTCCCTCTGATTCCTAGTATTGCTTTAAGTTTATTTACTCTGATATCAATTCTGCTACTTCATGTTGCTTATGCTTGCTGTATGCATGGAGTATTTTCCCAAACAGACTGTGTCTTCATATTTAAGGGATTTTTTTTTTTTGTAGGCAACATACATTTGGCTCTTTAAAACACCCATTCTAACAATATCTGCCTTATAGTTGCAATGTTTACAGTTCATTAACATTGTAATTATTGGGGCGCCTGGGTGGCACAGCGGTTAAGCATCTGCCTTCGGCTCAGGGCCTGATCCCGGCGTTATGGGATCGAGCCCCACATCAGGCTCCTCCACTATGAGCCTGCTTCTTCCTCTCCCACTCCCCCTGCTTGTGTTCCCTCTCTCGCTGGCTCTCTATCTCTAATAAATAAATAAAATCTTTAAAAAAAAAAAAATTGTAATTATTGACGTGGTTAGGTTAGATCTACTATTTTCTGTTTATACCTTCTGATTGTTATTCTTTTATTTTTTTCTGCCTTGTTTTGTATTAATTTACGATTTTTTAGTATTTTATTTTAACTTCTCTATTAACTTTTTAGCTTTATCTTTTTGCATTATTCTTTTATTTGTGGCTGTAAATATACATCTCTTACTTTTCATGGTCTACTTGAAGGTAATTTTATACCAATCAAAGTAAAATACAGAAGCCTTGCAACTATACGTTCATTTACCTTCCTCTCCTCCCACGCTTAACACGTGGTTATCCAGGGTGGTACTTCCACATATATTACAAAGGCCACAATACAGTGTTAGGGTATTTGCTTTAAACAGTCATATGTATTTTAAAGATAGTAGGAAGAGAAAAAAGTCTCTTATTTAGCCAAACGTTAGCCATCAGTTTTTATTCCTTTTACTGAGTCTTTGTTTTCATCTGGTTTTATTTGCTTTCAACCTGAATCTTTTTAGCATTTCTTATACTTCAGGTCTGTTACTATACTTGAAAAAGTCTTTATTTTACCTTCATTCTTGAAAAGTAGTTTTGCTGAATAGACAATTCTAGGAAGAAAGTTTTTTTATTTTTTTTAATTTTCAGCACTTTAAAGGTGTTGTTCCTGTTTTCTGGTTTCCACTGTTTCTCATAAGAAGTCTTTGTTAATTTGAATTGTTCCAATGTATGCAGTGGGCTAATGAATTATTTTTTTCTACCTGCTTTCAGTATTTTCATTTTATCTTTGACTCTCAGCAGTTTGACTATACCAAGCATGCTTAGGACTTTTTTTGGTAATAATCTTAGTTGATGTTCACTTTTACCTCTCCATTTTTCTGTTAACCTATCTAGTGGATTTTTATTTCAGATATTTATTCTTTAGTTTTAGACACTTTTTGATTCTTTTAATTTTTTTTCTTCAGAGATTTCCTATATTTGTATTCGCTATAAGCAATATTTTCCTTTGTTCTTGAGTAGAGTTAAAGAACTTGCTTTAAAATTCTTGCAAAACTAATCTGGCTGATCTCAGGATTGGTCTCTATCAATTTATCCATTCTCAAGAAGAAAGATGTTTTCCTGTTTTCTCATACATGGAGTAATTTTGGATTGTATCCTAGACACTATGAATGAGATGTTGTATAAACTCCAGACTGTTATTTTTGTTATGTTTCTCCCAAGAGTTTTAAGTTGTTTGGGTTCTTTTAAAGCAAAGAGTTAACCTTGGCTGAACTCAGATTACAAAACTGTGTCCCTTGAAGTTATTGGCAGCTCAGATCTCACTTCGTTTCTTTTAGCCTCAGCTGGACTTCTCGGAGCTTACTACTCATGCCATAAATGTGATCAGGGTTTATACAAAGAATTGGGGGCTTTCCCTTTCTGGGCTCTCCCACCTGACTTCCAGCAGCTATAGTTGCTCCAATACTTATCTTCTAGTTCTTAATGCTCTAAGAATGAGTTTTATGTTGGAGTTTTAGACATTGCACGTGGTTCAGACTGGATACTCTGGATACTGTCCTTAGGCCAAAAGTGGTTTTTTGTTGTTGTTGTTGGTGGTGGTTTTTTTTTTTTGAGAGAGAGAGAGCGCCTGTGAGCCCCGAGCTGCAGGCAGGGGGATCAGAGGGGCAAAGGGAGAGGGAGAGAGAATCCCAAGCAGACTCCATACCCAGCACAGAGCCCAGCCTGGTCACAGCCCTGAGGTCATGACCAGAGCTGAAATCAAGAGTCAGACACTCAACTGACTGAGCCACCCAGGCACCCCATTTTTTAAGACCAAAAGCTTTTTAAAAAGTGTGTATGTGTTGGGGGAACTCAACATGGGTTCCTTTCTTCCAAGTGTTGATTTTTTTCAGTATACGCCTGCTTTTGTTTACTCTTCAGTGTCTTCAAATAGTTGTTTTTCATATTTTATCCAAAGTTTGCACTTCGGACTTTTTATTAATTTATTTATTTACTTATTTATTTATTTAAAGATTTTATTTACTTATTTATTTGGCAGAGCACAAGCAGGGGGAGGAGCAGGGGAAGCAGGCTGCCCACTGAGCAGAGAGTCGGATGCGGGGCTCGATCCCAGGACCCTGCGAGCATGACCTGAGCCGAAGGCAGACGCTTAACCGACTGAGCCACTCAGGCGCCCCACCTTCGGACTTTTTAAGTAGTGGTGACATAAGAGATAGAGGAGAAAATAGAGTTTATAGGGAAATGAGAAGTTCAGTTTTAAACAGATTAAGTTTATGTTTCCTGTCAGTTATCTATACAGAGATTTCTAGTAGGATATTCAGGATATAGATTTTGAAGTAAAGGGAAAAGACCTGGGACAGAAGCGTATGTTTGAAGATTGTTGGCACAATAGACGGTAGTTAAAAATGATGAACAAATTAGTTTTCCAGGAAGAATGTAGAGAGAAAAGAGAAATTTGTTTTGTGAACACATCCCATTGACATTACTTTTTTGTATTGGTATTGAATTCTAAAAAGTTAAAAGATCAAAAGTGCTCTGTTGAATGATTACAGTGTTTCATTTACATCACAATTATAAAGTAATTATTTTTGTCACTTAGCAGTATTATTTGAACATGAATTGCTTGTGAAAATCTAAGCAATAGTTTTTCTTTTTTTGTATAGCTACCAGCGGACCTTCTAATGCAGTTGTTCCTAATACCTCATCTCGAAAAAAGAATATAACTAACAAAACAGAAATGCATGAACACAAAAAAACCACTGGGAAAAAGAAATGAAATCTTAGCAGAAGCTGGAAGTCCTTAAATATATAAAAATCACGTGTTCAGTAGAAAAGGACACATAATAAACCTTGACTGAAAACTGTCAAAGCAAGTAGTTTATGTTTCTCCTAATACATCTCTGAATTCACTTTAAAATATGTTAAATCTAGAGAATTCTTTGTATATATTCAGGTAAGGAACTTTTCTCATGATCTTGAAATGTTTAAGACAATGCTTATTAACATTTTATGAGCGGCAAAAGTTATGGTGATGAAGGTCTGTCATTCTTAATGTTATGTTTACCATGTGCCCTTGGTGAAGACAAGGACGGAAGACCCCAGCTAACTTGTACCAGTGTTACACCAATAATGCTGTTTACTCAAGAATCTGTGAGGAGACCTCTATATAACATTTTCATTTTCATGGGATTTTATCTTAGCTGTAAAAACCTATAGCTTGGGTTAGGATTTTGACAGTCAGGATTACTGATCGCAGATTTTTTAAGTGTATTTCCAAAGAGATTTCATTGACCATTTAGATGAGAAACTTTCCCCCCCAGTTGCTAGAATTACATATATGCTGCAATATTTAATAACTGGAGTATTAGCATATGGGTTATTTTTTTCAATATGTGCTTTGAGTTTTTTTATTGTGTGTTATTTAAAATATTACATATACAGCTGGGATAATTACACCTTTATGCACATAAATTTCTATATTAATTTGTAGAAAATACTTTCTTTATATATTTCCTGACCATAAGGTGCTTTTGCTCTTCAGGAAAATTTTGCTTCATGTGTTGGGAAGAAAGATATCTTTAGATTTTTTTTTTTAAGAGATATAGTTGACAAGTTTATAAATGTTACACTTATTTTCAGAGTTCTTTTTAGATCTTAAGGAAATCAGTTCAAAAATGGATATCATCAATGTGGGAAGAGTGTCTGAATTCTGTAGTTAGTAGATATTATGTATAGCACCTCTTTTTAGCATTTCCATTCTTATCTCTAGTGTATCAGTTGATCTCACTAAGAAGGTTTAAAGATTGAACATTTGAAATAAATGCTCTTTTGAAAATGATTAGATTTTGAAAGGAAATTGAGATCATTGTTTTGTGATTTCATCTATGATGTGAAAAAATATTTATTATCCTTGGTGCTTTTTTCCCCCTAATGCACAAATAATTATAAACCACTTGAAATGACTTAAACTGTAAACCAAACAGTACAACGTGGTAAGAATTCCATGCATTGCCAGTCAGCTCACTTAAATTGCTGAAGCTTTAGTTTGAAGCTTATGTTTAGGAAATTATTGAATTCTCATATGAACACAACTATTAAAATTCTTCAGGAGACTCTCCTAACTTTAGATCATCATCTAAGAATTGACTTTTAGAAAATAAGCATATTACGTGTTAGTTTTTAAAGTACCAGATGCAAGTCACAAATACATACAATTATAGAAGTTTATACACTTCACGTGAATGTAGTTGTATTATGTAGAGACATGTCTTGTAAGCAATTGAATGTACCTAAGCTTTCTGTATGTGAAAATGGTAATGTGCTCAGTGTGGGAGTAAGAAAGTACTTTTATTTTTTAAGTGGAACTGAATTAAAATATTTTATTTCCAGAATCAGAGAGTGACTTAAATGGCCAATTATTTTTTATTCCTATTCTTTATCTCTTTCCTTTTAGCTTTCAAAGTAGAAATCAATGAAGAAAACCATTTGAGTATTAAACCGTGCTCAGATTTGAAATAAAACTTGCTGTTGCCCGTACACATTGCAATATATTTCCTCGAAATTAACTAGGAATTTTCCTAGAAAAGTTCAACACAGCTTGCTTTTTTTCATTGTTATATAAGAACTATGATTTCACTGTAGTCACTAAACTCAGTAATATTCTTGTGTAGACTGGACAGTCTTATTTGAAAGAATCTTTGAATCATTTCCTAAAAGAACAGAAAGGCTTATCCATAAGAGCAAGAAATTATAGTTGTCACTATTTAGTGGAAGTTTGACTGAACTGTTTCTCACATGATTCTGTCCCTGGAAGGTATATTTTTCGTTTGGTTTAAATACTGGAAGATATTGCTTCTTGCAGCCTCATCGTCCAGCCAGCGAAGAGATGAGAAAGCGCAGCCTGAGGAACTGTGCAGCCGTTCTAGGATGTTAGTCTTCAGAGCACATTATTCGTTCTTTCCATCCTTAACCGTCCATCTGAACTCAGACTAAACTTTGCCCTTGACGTTGTGCTGCCAGCTTTTGCTGCCCTGGTTCTACTGGTTCTCATAATCCATCGTCAACACCAGCAGATAGTTTGGGGGTGTTTTACCAACCTCGGGTTAAGGAGAAAAATGTAATGAACAGCTTATCTCCTGTTTCCTTTGAACAGGAAATGGAGGCAGAAGAGAAACAGTAAAGGGACAGAGAGCTTGTGACAGTGTGCTTAGTATATAACAGAGCAAAAGGGCAATAGATGGCCATGAAGAGAGAAAAACTAAATATATGGTTCTTCAAGAAATACTTAATTCAAACTCTTCAGACAAGAGAAAAGTCTGTTTTGAACAGTATTTCCCAGATTTCCCTCCAGGTTTTGCTGACTCTGGTCTGCATGTCTACTCTTACCTAGTTTCATGCCAGTTTGAACTAAGATTTTACTTTTTTGTCTTGTGTTCATACTTTAGTGGAAAGTCCCCGGTATTTCCTTTTGTGCTTATCAAAGTTTGCTTTCCATATAGTGCTCAGCAGCATTACATCATTTTATCCGTGACCTCTCTGGGCAGCGTAAACCGCCTGTATTCTTCTTAGTCAGGTAGAGATCACTTCTGTGACGGCTCAGCGTTCCCTCTCCAGCCCCTCTCCAGTTCTCATAAACTGTACCTAGAGCTGTCACCGCCAGCAGCATTCTTACCCATGGGGACAATTTTTATATTCCTTCTGAAGGAGTCACTTGTCATAAGGAGTCCAACTAGAAACAGCTCTCCCTTTGTACAGAATCATGGATACCAAACTATTGCCATGTGAAGTTTTCTTTATATGGGTCAACTTTTTTGAAGGCCTACTCTATTTTCAGAGAAGGAGAACTATATAAGATCTATTATTTCATACCCTATGCAAATTATATTTTGATTAAATACATTATTTAATTTTCTATAACCTTTCCCATTGGTCCATGTGCTGAGTCATGACTTGAGACAGAGGTAAATGAAACGTTTCAGTTACAAATTTTCTCCTTTTGTTGTCTGGTTGTTCTGGGTTTTTTTTTCCTATTGTATGTGACTATGTTTTCCGTTGCATATGAATTCATGACTGCTAGAATTCCAGTGTGGGTAATACCTTTATCATTATAACAATATCTTTTGTTGTTGTTCTTGTTTCACTGGATACTTTTGTCCTGTAATTTAAAATGTCAGATAATAAGATTATGTCTAATTTTGGGGTTTTTTTTCATTTTGTTCGGTTAGCCACGGTATAGTACATCATTAGTTTTTGATGTAGTGTTCAGTGATTCATTAGTTGCATATAACATCCACGAGCCCTCCTCAATACCCATGTTTTAATTTAGCTTGCATTTGCTTGATTTATTCATCCCTGTATTTTTTGTATTTTTGTCACTTTGTTTAGGTATTTTAAAATAGTATATAGTAAGTTTTGTTTTGTGATTCAATTTTAGGATTCCTCTTATTCATACATTAGTGTAGTCTTTTTATATGTAATATATCTTTGCTTTTAGGTTAATGCTTTCTATTTTTATTGCTTTTGTTAGTTTTTTTAAAATCATTTTTGTAAGAGATTCCAAGTAAGAAAAACTCCAGTTGAAACTTAAAATCATAAGGAAATTTTTAACACATTTCTGAAAGTCCAGAGGTAGGGTGGGTTCCAACCACAGTTCTCTCAGTCCATACTGTCTTTGAGGACCCCCCAAGGTTCTCTTCCTCACTCCTATAGCATAGTACAAGCTTTGTCCCAAAGTTGTTTTCCCTCATGTTCACAAAATGGCTACCCGTGGCAGTCAGGGTTGTATGTTCCCTTGTTCATGTCCAACACAATAAGAATTGAGGAAAATTCTCCCTTGACCATGGAATAGTAAGTTTTTCATTTCCATGTGATTGGGCCAACTTATTTGGTCATCTATCCACTCCTGAATGAATAACATCCTCTAGGAGAATTCCATGGGCTTGTTGGCTCTGAAGCTAGTGATAGGGTCAAGCACCCCCAAAAGCCTCAGCATTGTGAATAGTTTGGACCAATTAATGCTTTATTGTGGAAGGCTCTTCCGTGCATAGTAGGGTGTTTAGCAATATCCCTATGCTAAGCTTCGAGAGTTGAGGTAGTCAATTAAGACGAGGAGCCAAAATGAAAATAATAATCAAGTCTCTGTTTACTTACTGTGATAATGTAAACAAGAGGCCAGAAAGAACAGTAGTATTGGCTCTTCACTGTTCCTCCTCCCCTCCGCCACCCCACCCCCCCCACTGAATGGCACTGAGCAAGGATCAATCACATGACATGCAGTGCAGATGGAGGAAATAGTCTCACAGCTGAGCAGCACAGAGCAAAATATTCCTGCCATTTGATGAAGCCAGGGGACAGGACAGGGAGAGAAGGAAAGGCTAGAAGTAGAAAAAAACAGAGTGGAGAAGTGTATTTTGGTCAAGACCTCTCCCCAATAAGAAGGTCTAAGTGGAGACACCTGAACATTGCCTTAGCCAAGGTCCCCTGAGAAGGAAACCTCTGGATGGAGGTGCCAGGGCTAAGAATGCAGATACGAATGTGAGCACGGTGGCCCGAGTCCTTGACTCTACCTCCCTTAAAAGACTGTGTGGGGAGGACAGCTTTCCCTCATAAAGCCTACCAGGCAAAGCTTTTGTAATTGCCCATGATAAGGCCTGAAAGATCGTACATAGGATTTTGGCCTGAAGCTGGCCTCTAACCTAAATGCCAGTAACTCCCCCTAAAAGAGAGTCAAAAATGTCTCTACGTATTGCCAAATGTCCCCTGGAGAAGCAGAATCACGCCCAGTTAAGAATCTCTCCTTTGAGCACATGATTATGTGAAGAAAGGATGGACATAGGACCAAAATTAGGGTTCCGTTAGGAAAGAGGGGTGGAGGGGTGAATAAAGAATAAGTGATCAACCATATACACTATATACTGCACTTTCATTATATTATCCGTGTTTGCTCTAGTTTCCTTTGTTCCCCGAGTGGTTCTCTTCTTAACTGTAATTTTGATTTATGTGTTTCATTTTTAGATGCTATTGACTCCCTGCTATGAGCAATGTCCAATTAGTATACTTTTTTTCTGCCTTTCCTCTTAGCAGTTTTAGTTGGCTGTATTATTTCCTTGATTCTTTATGTGCTTAGCTTTACACCTATAAATATTTTATGCCTTTATTACATGCTTATCAATTTAAATGCCATATTTTGAACCCCTGATTAATCAAGATGAAACCGTTTCCACCTTATCCCCTCTTGGCCTTCTGTCAGTTTCACTCACCTCTTGTATTGCATCTGGTGTGGCATTGTTTTGAGGATGACTTCCTCGCTTTTCCATATCTTTCCTGAACGCTGTTCCCTCCTTTTGCATTTCCTTTGGTTGTGTTGCCACGTGGTTTCTGATCGCCTGTATCTCTGGATGAACTTTGTGTTTCGATACGTTGAGTTACGACAGTATATTTGGTCATATTTCATATGCTCCGGGGATTCATTTTTTCTGTTGAATGGTTTTATCAACAATGGTTTTCTCTGCTATTACTTTTCCTGTCCCTGTCCTCCTTTTCTTGGAGTGTTTGTGCGTGTACCACACGGGTTCCTTTCCATTTATCACTCATCTTGAAATAAGTTTCTGGCTCCCCTATTCGATATATGCCCATGTAGTAGGTAGTACAGCATTTTGGACTAACAGCTCTTCTTGGGTAATAGGGAAGCTGCTTATGACGGGATTGTGACTCTGCGAGAGCTGTTTTAACCTTTTCTTCTCTCCAGCAAACAATAATTGACAACCGCAGAGCTACCCCTCTTGGAATCTCTTTCCTCCACTCTTGTCTCATCCACAGACGGCTGCTTGTAAGTGACACGTCTGCATCTCCGCCTTTGGCTTTGCCTCTCTTGCTACTCTGTGGTCCCAGGCAGTATCCAGAAAATCCCCGACTGCTGGTGTGCACCCCATTTCCATTGTTTCAGACAAGGAATTGTTTGTGCCCCTCAGATGATGTCAGCTATTTTGGAGTCTCCTTGTCTGATGACTCTGAGGTCTGGAGCTAGAAGCATCCTCTGCAGGCATCTTCCTGTTAGACCTGTTCTTCATTTGCCAGCTCTTCTCATCAGTTGCGTCTGAAGTTACAAGGGTTTTCCAGTTTTGTTGAAGACAGTTTATATCTCTGTTTTCTATTTGGGGAGAATCACTTTTATTGAGAAATGATTTCTCCATTTTCAAACAGGGTATCACTTCTTTTTTTGTTACTATCGTTTGACAAGAAGGAAGAGGAGGAGGAGGAAGAAGTAAAGGAGAAGCTCCTGTTTTCATAACACAGTTAGTATTTTTTAAATGAAGTTAATGCCAGTTTTGCATAAAGTCCAATGTTGTCAGGATCAAATGAGATGGTAACTTGGTAAACCAACAGGAAGAACAAATTTGAAGGATTATTTGTGTTCTTTTGTTGTAATAGAGTTGTATGTAATCCAAATGTCAACCAGGCCTCTGTTTTCAGTTGCGTTTCAGCATTTTTGCAGTCAAGGATGTTCTAGACCGCTCCCAATACTCTTTTATGGTTGCTTTTGTTGCCACGGGAACAGCCTGCCTAGTAACAATCTGACCAAAAAAAAAAAAAATCAAGGTTATTTTGGCATCTTTTCCATTTATAAAATCTTTAAAATAAGACAATACATTCCTTCTTAAAGCAGGGTTTGAAAAAAAAAACAACCCACAGTATTTAACAAAACAAAATGAGGTCTGCCCTCCTACCCATCCATCTCCTGTCATGTGCGGTGTGAATGACACAATTGTGTGACCCTAGTGAGATAATGGATGTATGGTTTAGGTACCCATTTTAAAGACCTTGCAAGGATGTACCTGGAGGAAGAAAGTAGGCTACTTATTTATCATTCTGTGTAACATGCTTCACGAGTACTTGATATACAAAGGGTGATTTTTTTTTAAAAGATAAAACCAGTATGCTTTCTGAAAGTGTTTTGCTACTTTAAAAAACTAGGTTTTTCTGGGGCGCCTGGGTGGCTCAGTCGTTAAGTGTCTGCCTTCGGCTCAGGGCGTGATCCCAGCGTTCGGGGATCGAGCCCCACATCAGGCTCCTCTGCTATGAGCCTGCTTCTTCCTCTCCCACTCCCCCTGCTTGTGTCTCTCTCGCTGGCTGTCTGTCTCTGTCAAATAAATAAATAAAAATCTTTTAAAAAATTAAAAAAATAAAAAACTAGGTTTTTCTTAAACTAGTCAATACAATAGAATGCTCAGTGTTGGGGCACCTGGGTGGCACAGCGGTTAAGCATCTGCCTTTGGCTCAGGGCGTGATCCCGGCGTTATGGGATCGAGCCCCACATCAGGCTCCTCCGCTATGAGCCTGCTTCTTCCTCTCCCACTTCCCCTGCTTGTGTTCCCTCTCTTGCTGCCTGTCTCCATCTCTGTCGAATAAATAAATAAAATCTTTAAAAAAAAAAAGAATGCTCAGTGGTAAAGGTGGATGGATGGATAGATGGAAAAAATGAAAAGGAAGGAAAGGTGAGGCAGAGAGACTAAAAGAACATAGGCTCTACTATTGTATTGTCAAAAAACATTGCTGATATGAAGAAATTGGAAGCCAGATAATTAAAGACTGTCTTTCACTATATGTAGAAAGGCTAATTTGTCCTATAAGAAAATGAGACCTGGGAGTCCCAAATGTTATAACTCGCAACAGTTTTGTATAACTGATTCTTCACTAGTCATTTAGAAACCTTTTTGAAGGCTTCTAATATGCCATCTGCATATCTACTTCCTTTTTGAACACTAATTTAGCTAGAGAGCATAACTAAAACAAGACTTCGTGGTACTGATATCCAGGACTACACCTTCTTGCTCCCCAGAGGCTCTTTTAAGGAATTTACTGTTAATACAATTGATGCTACAATATTTGTGATTATAATTTTAGAATTATCTACTCGAGAATATTTACTAGCTTCCATTTATAACCCAGATTGCATTTAGTTCTAGATATTGGTTGATACTGTAAATGCAAACTGTCTTTTCTATTAGCCTGAACAGTATGGAATATAGTTAGAGAAATGTTACTATAGCAGGAACAAGAAAAAAGTTATACCTAGTGTATTGGTGATGTGGTGCTATAGTATAGTATAAAAGCAGATGACTAGTGGGAAACCTTCGAGTGTATAGAGTATGTTCTTTATTTCTGCGGCATGTGCATTACCTTGCTTGTTTGCTTAAACGGACATCTGCAGTTGTTCTCTGAAATGCTCATCGGGGTTCTCAGCTCTCTTTACTGTCTGCGATGATGTGATTCTAAGTTATTTTCCGTGTTACTTTCTGCCCTCTGTATTCTAACCAGTGCTGCAACCACAAATAAGTATCTGTCTTGCTGTATGAGAAACAGTAGACCTGGTATCATTTCATCATAACATGGTTACAACTCATTTGATCAAAAAATAAATAAATTATCCCTAAAAATCTAGTTACCCCATAGGAATCAAATGACCTCATATTACTGAGTTGGGCCAGGAGGCGACTACATAAGCAGGAAAGTTGGTTGCTAAGTAAGGAATGGGAATTTGGGAGGAATCTATCCGCTCAAAATCTTACCTCCTTGCTGGATACAGTGTCTGAAATGTCAACAGTGGAGATCATAGGGGAAAATCATTAAGAAAGCTCAATGAACTCCCTGCCAAACACAGAGATAGCCCCTTTTAAAATGCAAATACACTTGGAAGGCTTACATCATTAATCTGGCCATTAACCCCATAATTTATCAACTGCTTTTCTCACAGTCATCTGAGAAAGGCATTCCTTCACCAAATGTGTGCTGGATGCCGATTATAAACCCATTACTGTGCTAAGCCCTGGTGATATGAAAGTCCTGTTAGCATTCTTCAAGGAATTTACTGTCTTTTGTGGACCAAGTGCTTTAAAGCTATCACAGAAAGCATGGCAAAATGAATAATTAATTCTTATATTCCAAACACTTAAAAATTCTGGATAAAATATTTATTTTGGAAATGCATGTAACAGCTCAAAAATAAGAAATCAAAACCAGAAGGTATTGGAAACAAAAGAAAGCAGTGTCTAAATCAAGCTTGAAGTCTTTTTGTCTAAGGGATTCAAAGGGTACCCCAATCCCTGATTTTTCAGGGATAATTTATTTGATCAGCATAAGCTATATAGCTAAGGGTACTCTTGAGGAAGTATGATAGGGATTGAGGTTGCAGACTGTATGCATGGCAAGTTGCTGGAGCTGGGCTCCATTCATAAAAGACAGCAGGAAAGGCTCTATAATGTGTGAACCGGAATTGTAAAATCTTATACCTACTCATTGTCTGGGAAAGTCCACAAAAAGAAGCAAATGCTGAAACACATCTTTGGGACCCTTTCACAATCCAGGGCATGCACAGGGAACTCCCACAATAGAAGATCACACTGAAAAGAATCTCATCATTAAAAAACAACTTGCAAATCCCATGAGAAAACCACAGGAGACATTTGGCATCCTAGGAGAATTTTTATCTGAGGAAGTAGATGGTGATGTGTTATTGTGGCATGAAAGGAGCAGAGTAAGGTTGGGGCAGGAAGAGATATTTAGAGGGGAAGGTAGGAAAGACAAACAATGATGACATCATAAGTGTGCCTGGGGTGGCATTGAGTGGGAGGCTTTCATTTAAGAGGCTTAAAGAATTTCATTAACGTTGGAGTATAAACTACTGGAGACAGGGATGGTTTCCATGTTAATACAGTCTCAAAGTGTATACTCGGAAGTGGCATTCTGTAAATTGTAATAGCTTTTCAAAGTAAGTAATGTCAAGCTAATAGTATAACAGGAAGTTAAAAAAATTAAGTCATTTTTATTCCATCAACCCTGTAAGACTGTTTTCATTTTTTCATGCTGTCTTCCAGTTACTATCCTTAGGTATCTTTACATAATTGTAATTATTGTGCCATAAACGAAAATTTTGTTTTTCCTGGGTTCTTTACTCCATATCACATGACATTTTCCCATGATCCATAGTATTTATCACGGTCATAATTATCACTTTAAAATTCTGTCACTTAAAAATTTTTAGAAGTTTTATTAAAGTAAGATACATCAGGTCAAATGTTACTGAAATGAAACAAATGTGCTTCACTTTCCTTCATCTTTTTTTTCTTTTACCTCTACCCATGCCTACCCCAAGTCTCATTTTCTAAAGGCATCTCCTTACACGTTTTCCAGCTCTTTCTTCAGATATTCACCTCCACATTTCTATATTATAATCTTACACAACTGTGTTTTGTTGTATTCATTTAGCTACTATCTCTTGACTTCTTGTTATGGTAGATAAGCATTTAACTTTCTAGACTCTGCTTTTCCTTTCTACCCTCTAATAAGGTTGTTAAATCATTAATCAGTGCCTACAGTATTAGTGGCCGTGTAAATATTGCTTATTGCTGTGCCAAGTAGTATGCTCTGATTGTTCCCTTTCTAGTAAAATACTTGTTTCTTCTTGAAACTTTCATTGGTTTCCATTCTGTGGATGTATTGTGAGTTCTTTAAATTCTCCAATGAATATGTAAAGCAGAGTTCAATATTATTTTCAACAATCAGGTCACTACTTAGTTCCATGTTTCCCCCCTGATTAGCTCCTTGTTTCTTGTCAGTAGGATGACTTAAGAATTTGGACACACAAAACTGGACAAAAAACAATAACAGATACTCAGAAGTCAATCCAATGACTTCTTTTTTTTTTATTTTAATGATTTTTTATTATATTATGTTAGTCACCATACAGTACATCCCCGGTTTCCGATGTAAGGCTCGATGATTCCAATCCAATGACTTCTTACTATACCTAAGAGTTGTATGGTCCCACCAGTCAGGAAAAATTTGAAGTGAATGAAGGATTCATAAAGTTCGGTTTTTAAAGTTAGATAGGGGAATATTTTTACTTAAAGAAGGGCCAACGAAATTCAAAATCCCATCGAGCCACGTAGCCAATTACATAAAGGTGGCCAACTTAATGACTTCTTCGAGTAGACAGAAAAATTAGGTAAAGTCGATTTACAGTCTAAGAGATGCAGGCTACTTAAAAGCCCCCTCCTTCTTAAGGTTGTAGCATGCTTAGTATAACAGCAATATACCATGCTCTGTAAGCCCCATCAAAGTTGAAGGCAGGAATCTCATCCTTGCCTACTCCCGGGTCTTCTTGGTACAGAAAGAAACTTTAAACATGCTAACAAGGTGGCCGCTAAAATGGGATGGTAACTTCAATGTTTTGTTGGTGGGTAACAGTTTTTTCCTTAGTGAGAAAGAACCATTTATCTTTTAACCTTGGGAAGACTTAGAATACAGTAGAAAAATAGTTAAAGAATCAATAAGCAACAAGATTTTTTGTGTTAAGAATCTCTGTGGTTTTGAGTTTTATGTAATTGTAGTATTTAAGAAAACTTGGATACACAACTAATGAATCATCGAGCCTTACATCGAAAACCGGGGATGTACTGTATGGTGACTAACATAATATAATAAAAAATAATTATTAAAAAAAATAAAATAAAATAAAATAAAAAAAGAAAACTTGGTTAATTAGAGTTAACAAATCAGCCTTGTGATTCTAATTTTAAGGTATGTAATTGATTTAATTTGATTTTAAGTTGAAATCTAACTTATTACATTTATAAGAATTTATAAATTCTTGGAATATTTGTCACACTAAGTATTTAAAATGCAGTTTAAAAAGCTTACACAAGGGGCGCCTGGGTGGCTCAGTAATTAAGCATCTGCCTTCAGGCCCGGGCGTGATTCCAGGGTCCTGGGATCGAGCCCCACATCAGGCTCCTCCGCTGGGAGCCTGCTTCTTCCTCTCCCACTCCCCCTGCTTGTGTTCCCTCTCTCGATGGCTGTCTCTCTCTCTGTCAAATAAATAAATAAAATCTTAAAAAAAAAAAAGTTTACACAAGTCTCATGAGCCAAGCTACTAAATGGGACTGAATATTAATAAAAGGATCCCTCAAAAGTGATTGAAATTTACAAGATTTACAAACACAATACTATTATCTTTAAGTCAACTGAAGTGCTCAGGAATTTTGAATGTATAACTTTACTAAATTGAGCATTTTAAAAACCAGAGTGCTCTGTGAATAATCGTTTTTGTGCTCCCAGGTTGCCGGTGAGGGCATTACAGAACTGGCTTAAGAGAGTCCCCTGCCCTTTGCTGCATTCTGGACCCCTTCTCTCTGAGCCCGCCTCCCCTGCTTTCCTGTGTTAGCTTTCTGTTTCCCGGATTCTTCACCCATGTCCTCCTCTGAATCACATGGCCGCATGGTCACACTCAGAGAAGGACTCCACGTTCTTCCAGGAAGGAGAAGGACGCATATAGAGTGCTGGGTGAGGAGCAGATGTTGAAGAGAAAACCCCTGGTGTCTGTACACAGCCTTTCCCCCAGGCCCCATCCCATTCTTGCCTCCCACTGAACCATATGCCCCAAGCCCTTCCGGGCTCCCTGGAGCGGCTGGTTTGCTGTACTTTCGTGTCCCCATCTGTGGCCTTGCAGTTGCCTCTGCTCTTTCAATCCGGTAACACAGTGCGATGAGCTTTCTACTTTCCATAAATCTCTTGACACCTCTCATCTGATGTTCTTTTCATTCATACTCGCTTAATGGTTTATTATTTTTTATCTTTCCCTTTTTGTCATTGTAGAGTGGTTAGGGAAGGAAGTGGAGATACATTGCAAGAGTTCAACTTTCATTAAGAGGAAATCTCGTTTTCACAATAGGTCAATAGTCTGTTAGATCATCTACCATAATTTGTTTAAAGGTTTGTTACTATCGAGACCTTAAATTCCTTCTTTTTCTTTCCCGTCAGCTTGTTGTTGTTGTTTGATCAATTATCTCCTTGCAGTAAATTACAAGAGGTGGAATTATGGGATGGAAAGTTAGAAAGCGATACAATGTGGGGTAGTAGAAAAGTGCGGGTTTTGGTATATAGCTCAACTTCTAATTCTGCTCATCGTTGTGTGATAAGCAATATATTTTTTTGACCCACCTGAGTCTCAGTACTCAAAATGCAGATTCAGACAGACTCTTTATTCCAAAAATCAAAATACTCTGCAAAGTAAATAAAGTAAAATGAAAGTAAATAAAATTTAAAATAGCTATAAATCTGGCTTGAAAAATAAAAGTAAAGTAGACTTCTTGGTGTTAATACCCTGCTACATAACCTCCTTAACAAATTTAATTCCATTATTTGCCATTCTCCTTTCTTAAAAAGTCTCTAGGTTTGACAATTTCTATGCATCAAATCATTTCTAAGTGTTATCAAACTGTCCACAGCCTCAAGGCTTTCTAGAGTAGACATCTGATGGTGGAACAGTGTTTTCTGCACCTAATTAGAGCTTTGCAAGTGTTATTATAATAAAAACAAGTTCTTTTCTCTAACAGCCTTTTGCAATTCATATAAAAAGTTATTATACCTTTCTGGACTCTTGCCAGCTTTTAGAATTTGACTGAACTAAGTGCAATTGGGAAGATAGTTTCTTTGCTCATTGTCCTACTTGCATTACTAAGAAGTTGTTTGCCAAAACTACACAGAATAGATTCCTACCTTTTCTGTTTCTGTTTTCACTTTGAAGAGACCAGTTTACTACAGAATTTTTTCAGATTGAAGCCTGCCCAGTTTTTGGTTCTAACTTCACTCTTCTCAGACTACAGATGAGATATTAAATATTTCCTTGAGTATATATTCCACTTTTCAATTGGCACCTTTATTAAAAAGAAAAACACAAGTGAGATCAGAGTAAATGGGGGTAGTCATTAGAACATCAGAAAGGAATATACAATTATTTATATTTTCTGGAATGTTTCACATGTTGCCAGAAATAAAATACACCATTTTAAGAATGCTATATTATTCACATGATTTAAAGAGAGCAGAAGTTCTAGTCAAGTAATTCAACTACAGTCATTTCATTTGAATGAGACATATTCTTTTCAACTTCATCATAAATTATTTTGCCAAGCTCTTTAAAGAGCCTGGGGAGGTGAGCAGAGCATGTAGGATTCTTCTTAGCGACAGATAAGGAAGTTGACATCCGGAGAGTTTGCCAGAAGAAACACAGTAAGTCAGTGACATAGTTGGAAAAGGAATTCAGGTGCCCGAACTCCTGGGCACTTTAGTCTCACAAAACCATCTCTTGATGATCGGCTCTCTTGCTGTTTATTATCCTGCTAACCTTGCTGGTTGACTGAAGTTCTCAGGGCATACCGTTTGCTGCTTGTAATTCATTATGCAGTTACTGAAAAAATATTTCTCAAATCAGAAGTATTTGCACAGAAATTCTGGTATCTTGACTAGGTTTCAGAAGTCTTCATTCAGGAAATATAGCTCAATCTTGTCTTTTATTTATTCAGTCTATATCTCAACCCTGACTGCAGTGTGGTTACGGGAAGAAAATGGGTGAAAGTCTGAGGTCTGTCTGTCTCGGCTCTGTCCTCCACGAGCATGTCTCCCTGGTCACCCTCCTCTAACCTCCGTTGCTTCGTAGGTCAAACTCAGAATACTATCTACTTTTACTGCCTTCCCAGGCTTTTTGTGACTAGCAACACTAAGATGGAATACGGGAGGGTGCTTGGTAGACTGTAAAGCATACCACCAAGGGAAGTTACTATTGTTTCCTCAATCCCACAGAACAGGGAAGAAATACCTCTTAGGTTCATGGAACAGAGAAAAGTGGGAGGCCATTTAAAAGGCATTTCAGCCTGAGCCGTTGTTAGGATTTATTTGCTTGAATGATACAAGTTGACCTTTAGTAAAAATTTCTGCCATGAAAGCAATTCGAGGATGGCAGTTTACAATAGGCTGCGTGTCTCTTTACAAAGTACAAAAGTGCACCGGTTAGAGTTAGGTGAATTTCCTAGTCTCCGGGGGTGAGAGTAATAGGGAGCAATCTGTAGGATTAAATCCTTGTTCACTATAATTTGGTAGTTTACGGATTGTTTTCCGACTTTCTATCTGGCTACTGGATTTTCAAATTCTCTTATCTTAAGTAAACAGTATTTTCGGAAAGAGCAGTAATTTAGTAAATCTGTGTGTATCTGTGTGCCTGGAGGTACTCCTATGGGCAAGAACTGAATGTGGTTATGATACAAGTTTAGATTTAAGCTTTCTGTTTCAGCTTGGTGGAGAGGGGGGGAGCAGAGTCTGCCGGATTAACGTGCGTCTGTGTGCAGGGTGTATCTGGGGTTGTCCAAATGTCCCAGCGCTTTAGTTGCCCTGAAGATACACATCAGTGTGTCCGTTTCTACCCACTCTGCCTGACTTCTGAAGTCCCTTTACTGTCGAGTTCTGAGATAAGAAATTTGGATCTTAAATAAGCAAGTGAATAAGAGACAATAGGAAAGAGGGAGAAAAGGAAAGAGAATTGATTTTTAAGTCAAAAAAGTACCATGGAGGGACGCCTGGGTGGCTCAGTCAGTTAAGCGTCTGCATTTGGCTCAGGTTATGATCCCAGGGTCCTGGGCTCGAGCCCCACATCAGACTCCTTGCTCTGCAGGGAGCCTGCTTCTCCCTCTGCCTGCAGCTCCGTCTGCTTGTGCTCTCTCTCTCTGACAAATAAAATCTTTGAAGTGCATTCTCTTTGCCCTTTAAAAAAAAAATACCATAGAAAATAATCATTAATTTTTCCAATTTCAAGATAACTTATTTTCTAATATATTTGAACACTCTCTAGTATATTATTGGCCCTTTAAGAAAATTACATATGAGACACTGGTCAAGTCATTAAGTGATGACGTTCAGAAGTCCCTTAAGCATATAGCAGGTTTGCAAATGATGTCTCTGCCTCCGAACAGCCACATGCTCTGGCACTTATTAAGTAGAAAAGCAGGCTTGATTTTTCAGTTTTCTGATAATTCTTTATGATTAATAAAACCAATGTGAGAAATTAATGCCATTTTCCTCCATTAAACACATTTTTTTTTGACAATGGATTGTGCTACATGTCTCACAAAAAAGTTCAGAAATGATTCTTACTTGCATGGCATTTATAGTGTAGCAAGTATCTTTGACTAAGAACTAAAAAACAAAAGCAAACACTATTTTTGTTCTTTCATGGCTACTCTCTTGCTCTAATCTTTGCTAAACTCATCCAAAATACAGCCTGTCCTCATGTAATATTGGTACAATGAGGCCTTTTTTGAATGGTTGGTAATGTGCTGTTCATTTAACACCGAACAGTATTAATTCAGGTCCTCTGGATGTTGTTAGCAATTACTTGGGGAAAAAAGTTCAATGATTAATTAAATCTAGAAATAAGCTTAGATTAAACAAAGTTAAATGAGCTTCATTAATGCAGGAGTCCTTCACAGCTTTTAAAAATGATAACAAATTTGTGATTCTTTCAATGGAGAGTTTAATAGACAATGTTCCCCAAATGCATTTGACCTTAAACGTCTTGTCTCATGAAGGAATCTCTTGGGAAAGAAAGATAATTTAGAAATTGACATTAGCATGGGTATTAGGAAAGCCTTTAAAATGGTCTGGCTCTGGATTAGAATCAGACAGAGTTCTAGTCCTTGCTCAGCTACTTATTAACTATGTCCCTGGACATGTCACAAAACAACTTTCTGAATCTCAATTTCCTCATCTGTAAATGAGAGTAAAAATACTTCAAATTGTAATTAGGAGAATTAAAAAACAAAAAAAACCAAAAAGCTATGTGAAAGTGCCCTGTAAATTGCAAGACATTTTAAAGATAAAAGCGTCACAAAAATAATGGGTATAACATTAAAAATTGGTCTCACTAAGAATGTTTGACCCACTCATTTTTTTAAATTACCTCTGACATTAGATGAATAATACATAATTATCAGATTTCCTGATTCCGCAAAGGAGAGTTGTTCTCTTTCAAACCATTCAGGTAGTGAAGTATTAACTTTAGGAGAAATAACTATAAACTAATGAGGCAAACATCTCCATGTGGGTCATTATTTTAGAACTATCACATGTGAATTCTTGCATAGTGTTTATTGAACTAGAGATGAACTAGATGTTGGAGAGTAAGCTTCATTATGGCTGATGAAATACCAGACTATAACTTTCTCACTTGGATTGGCAGCAAAATACTCAGAAATGAGGAAAAGAAAATTATGTGAGGAAATAAGATGGTTTTGAGTTTCCATCTAGCATCACCTAGATGGCTGGTGGAGATCATAATAACCCCATGAAATGTCAACAAGCAGGTTGGAGAAGAGCAAGGAGGCAGAGGGACTAAGACATCTAACATTACTGAAATAGAGTGAAATTGGTTTTCCTCTACTCGAGAAACATGACAATGCAATAAAAGAGTGAGGTTTAGAGCTAGGTAGCCTGGGATCAAGTCCTGGTCCTGTCAGTGTATAAGTCATCTATAAAATGGGTATACAGGGGTGCCTGGGTGGTTCAATCAGTTGAGCATCATACTCTTGGTTTCAGCTCAGGTCATGATCTCAGAGTCTTGAGATCAAGCCCAGCGTGTGGCTCTGTGCTCATCACAGAGTTGACTTAAGGTTCTTTTCCCTTCCCTCTCCCTCTGCCCCTACTCCCACTTGCACTCTCTCTCTTTCTCAAATAAATCAATAAATAATATCTATATTTTTAAAAATGGGTATACAAATAGTACCTATTTCACAGGGTTGTTGCGAAGATTAAATGAGTTAACTGGATGTAAAGTTAAGTTTAAACCATGATCTAAAAGGTGTGTCATGTTAAACTTGCAATTCATATATTCAACGCCAGATGGCAGTATGGCCATCCAAGGTCAGATCGCCGGGTAGTGCGACAGACGAGCCTCCGTGAGTATCTGAAATACAGGGTAACCAAATTCTAGATTTCTATGAAAATAAGATGAATTTAAAGGCTCTATGAAAATGCTTCTATATAAGGTCGCAGAAATACATATAAAAGAAGAGCTTTAAAAAAAGAAAAGCTTAAATAGAATACATCTGCTTACCATTAGTTGCTTTCCGTCACTAATTATTCAAACCATGGCTCCGTGGTTTACCCGGTGAATAAGCTTGGACAAGTTACTTACCTTTTCTAAGCCCCAGTTTTCTTATCTGTAAAATAATACACGCATTTAACAAAATTTTGTGTGTCAGGCATTGCTGTAGGAGCTGCAGATATCTCACTTTTTAAAAGGACAGAAATCCTTGTCTGTGTGATGCTCTCCCCAGGACCTAGTATCTAATGAATCATCAGAGGACCTCTGTCATTTAAAATCAGACACTGGTGGTATACCGGGCTGTTAGAGTGAGACTCTCTACCTCCGTTGTCACTGAATCCCCAAAGGTCTAGAACTAAATCACAGGTTCAAAGTATCTGCATAGTCAAGAGGCCACTGATAAGAGTACCTGCATGAAGAGCTGTCAACCACGGCAAACCTCAGCTTAGTACCTACCTCAAGCATGTCAGAGAGCTTGGGTCGCTCGAAAGAAAGAATTGTCTTAAAAGAGGATTTCTTGGAGATGGTTGTCGGAGGACTGAAGAATGGGTAATGTTCCTTCTCACCTACATGAGAAAGGGACCTTCAAGAGAAGCCCTTGGGGGTCTTGACACGAGTCTCCTGGGGTCGAAGCACAGAAAGGGCATTTGAGAGGCTGTGGCTGCTTCCCCCTGAGGTGGCAGAGCTGAGCGAGCAGAGCTGAACTGCGCTCAAAGTACATCTCTATTGCTGACTAGCCGAAAAGCAGGAATGTTTCTCATGGGCAAGATGTGAACTCCAGTGATGTGAAGAATCCCTATCTGGAAAGACTATCTGACACCCACTGTTGAAAGATAACCTAAGGCACATTACAGTTTTCAAGAGTTTGTTTGAGCAAGCATGGATTGTTCCGAAGAGTGCTGGGAGCACTCCACAGACAAGAGGTGGGGGAAAGGCTTCTATAGAGCAGACCTGGACGTGACGCAAGGGAATGATTTGAGTGGCTGTAGCTTAAGTGGCTGCCTTACTTAGGAACAACCAGTTGGCTGTATGTGATTGGTTGTTCTTAAATTTCGTTTTCCTTCAGGGAGTGCGCTTACAGGAACTGACCCAGACTTAGGTTTGTGCCAACTTACGTAGGCTACCAAGACACAAGAGGCAGCTCAGTCTCCTGGCTTCCTTGTTTAATTACTTTAAAACACCACAAAGGCCACCAAGTAGACGCCCAGGACAGGAGGGACGAAGCACGAGGACCACGTGAGGCAAGGCCCGGGGAGCCTCAGGCTGGGAGGGCCCCAGCAGTGTCTTTGAGGAGCTCCGCCGGAGAGGAAATCACTGCTGGCGGTCCACCAGCCCAGGAGCCCCAGGGGCCGTATCTGTGCCCCTGCCCCTTTCCTCTCCCACCCTCACCACACCTCTGAAGTAAGGACAGGAGGAGTTGCCCACACTGGGACAGGGAAGGAGCTGGAAGAAAGGTGGGAACAGTAGTTATTACAATGCACTGAGCATTTTAATTATTAAAATGAGAATATTTTTGTGCCTAGAAGGGATTCGAGGATGTATGTTTTTGTTAAGATTCTAAAAATGATGGTACCTGCCTGACATTTCAACCAGGGACAGGAAAATACTTAGCTGTCCAAGTGGAGTAAAAGCGGATTTAACATAAATAAAGTGCCTACCGTAGTAAATATCTTCAGTTTTTGTCACTGTTCGTCTTATCAGCCTGTGGAACTTGTTGGACTCTAAGTTGTATGACCTTTACATTGAAGACTGAACGAATATTGCCAAGGACACTAAAATGGTGTGCCGTGAAGAGCGGGCCAAGCAGGGCTCACAGCATTGTTTAGTTCCTTCATCATCCATCCACACCTCGGGCTGGCTCTGTTCTTGAGTGCCCTAAAGGATGGGGAAAGTCTCTTACCTGAATGTCTGATTCGTATTTTCCAATCTTCAGCAGTAGTCCTGGTGAGCTGTCAGGTAAGGCTCTGTAGTCCCCACCAAGGAAACAAAGTCAGAGCCGCTCATCCAAAACAGTTCCTGCTATGCAATGGGCCCTCCATGAAAATTTGTAGAATGAGCACAGGCCTGAAGGCCTGAGGCAGGCTGAGGGGGATTGAATCACTTTGGGGATTTTGATGATGAACCCATTCTGGCCACCCAACGCAAAATGGTGTGATTTGAATGGTGTCTTCAGAAACATTTCTTTTCCACGAGACTGTGGAGTGTTTTCACCACAGAGTGTCCCTCCTTTCAGTAAAGACAGATGGCATTTTTCAAAGTGGGGTTCTGCCAACTTTTCCACCAGTTAATAGGAACATTGAGAAAAAATTAAAGTTTCCACCAGGCAAATAAGCTTGAGAAATGGTACACACTTTGTCTTCCCCACCAGGACATACACGTTAGCATATTATAGAGTCCTCAAAATTGCATACATTAATTTTGCTAAACCGAGCATATTTACTGACTTTTTAGGAGCTCAGAACACCATTTCCTTTTCTCTTAACACACTTGTCAACATCCTTCTGACCACTGTTCTTTGTCACACCACTCTGGATACATAGGATTGAGGCATTATCTCCAGAAAGGCCCTGTGCAAAGGAACACATGTAAATAAATTGGTGTGGATTGTCCCCAGCCATGATTCTGGAAAGTAGAAAACAGGACTGTAAGGATGCAGGATCCACAGGGCAAGGCAGCTTTTGAGGAGGTGATGGAAGATAAAAGGTTGAAAACTACTGTATCTAGAAGACTGGGAGGTCAAAGGGAGAAGGAGCCCAATAGAGAAATGCAATGTGTTTCCCAATTCTGTGTATGACAAGATACAGAAATAGAAATAGTACTCTCTGTTACTCTGAGGGACAAGAGACTCGCCAGATTCTCAAAATGACTATAAAGTAGGTACCACTATTATCATGCCCATTTCACGGATGCGGAAACTAAGGCACAAAGATACTTACTAGCTCAAGGGCTGGGACTCAGGTCCAGATCCTGTCTTACAGTCTATGCTCCTAATCTCTGCTCTGTGCTGCCTTTGTGAATCCATGAAGTCAAATGGAACACTGCTGGAAGTGAGCCCAAATCATCTAATAACTGCAAATATAAAGGGAAAACTCCCCCCCCTTCCAGGTCTTCCAGAATGGGAGGAAGTTCTCCACTTTAATCAAAACTGACTGACATTAATGTTTGCTCCTGTAACTTCTTGATACGACCTTTCATATACCCAAGATGAAACTAAAATTGATGTGAGGGAGAGCGTTCCAGGTAAAACAACTTAAGTGATAAAACTTGTTACCTCAGCAATGCTGCCCGAGGGGCAGACTTAGAGTTTTCCTGGGAGATGTTAGGCAGAAGGTCCTGATGCCTTTTCATGCACCATTTAATCAGGTTTCGCTGGGGAAACAGGGAGAGATGGAAAGCTCTATTTTTCTTTTTAAAAAATAGAACTCCTATTTTTAGTATAAAAGTAATTCATGCTCACTATAGACAACTTTGAAGAAACATTCATTATAATTAAGAAAATAAAAATTGTGCGTGACTTGACCACCCAAAGACAACTACTTTGATGTATTGACTTCGGTTCGTTTTTTTCTGTGCTGAATATACATGTGTGTGTTGAAAATAATTATGGTCATTCTGAATACATTTTGAATCTTACACATTTTATTTAACATTATGTTGTGAACATTTTTGCATTTCTCAAAAAATCTAAAATCTTTAACTAGGATGTTTGTTTTGTCTGTCATGTTGCTTTCAGTTTTTTATTTTTATGTTTTGGTGCCATGTCCTGTGTTGTCTTTCAATATAAGGAATATAGTTCTTTTGCTTTTGTCTTCTGCAGTGATTTGTACGGTTTTCACTTCTTGCTTGTACTTGCATTAAACAAACAGATCTCTAATTATGCAAGTCAAGATTGAAACTCAGTTTTATGACATAGCCCACTTCAATGGTTGGGAAGCTTTCTGTGTTTCTATTGCTTCGTACCTGTCCTCCTCCACTTCTTGATCTTTGCTTGCATCATTTAGAGTTTAAACTATTATTTAATGTTTAATATATTAAAATTAATTTATATTAATTAATATTATATTGTGTATATTTATATTTTAAGTGTTTAATGTATTTTTATATTCAAAGATATCTTTAAAGATGATTTGTTAACATTTATAATTCTTGTGACCATATTTATAGTGACTTTTCCTTTACTTTTTTATTCAGAAATAATTTCAGACTTTCAAACTATTGTAAAAACAAAAAGATGTAGAAATATTTTTGAAAGTACAAACAGTCTTACACAAGATTTGAAAAAGATTTCAATATGTACTTGAGCAGAGAAATGTAAAGATGGCAAAAAAGCACACAAAAATTCAAAAAAATTACTAGTCATTAAGGAAGAGTAAATTAAACCCACAATGAGATACAACTACACTCTTGTTAGAAGGAGTAAAATTAAGAATACCGATTGTACGACGTGTTGGCAAGGATGCAGAACCATCAGAGCCCTCATCCACCGCTGGTGAGAATGTAAAATGGTATGACCACTTTGGAAAAGAGTTTGACAACTGTGTTAAAAATTACACATCTACTTATCATACGACCCAGTCATTGCACTGCTATATATCCACCCACAACAAATGAAAGCCTGTGCGCACAAATTCTTGAACCTGAATGCTCATAGCAGCTTCATTTGTAATGTCTACAAATAAGCAAATGGGTAAACAATTGTGATATATCCATACCATGGAATACTATTCAGCATTAAAATAGAACGAACTGTAGATACATGCAGCAACGGGAATGAGTCTCCATAGAACTGTGATGAGTGGGGCGCCTGGGTGGCACAGTGGTTAGGCGTCTGCCTTCGGCTCAGGGCGTGATCCCGGCGTTCTGGGATCGAGCCCCACATCAGGCTCCTCCGCTATGAGCCTGCTTCTTCCTCTCCCACTCCCCCTGCTTGTGTTCCCTCTCTCGCTGGCTGTCTCTATCTCTGTCGAATAAATAAATAAAATCTTTAAAAAAAAAAAAAAAGAAAAAAGAACTGTGATGAGTGTAAGAAGCCAGGCAAACAAAAGGATCCACACTGTATCATTCCATGTGCGTAACATGTTAAAATATGAAAACAGATCTAATGCCAGAACAGATAGCTGGCTGCCTGGGTGGAGGCGGGGTGGTGATGCAGATCACTGTGGAAGGAAGGATGACGAAGGCTCGAGGCAGCCCTGGACTGATGGATACTGTCATTATCCTGATCGTTGCGATGGCTTCACAAGTGTGTGCATATATCTGTACCTATCAAATCGTACTTTTTAAAGAAGTGTGGTTTGGTTTATTTTAATTATACTCCAATAAACCTGTAAAAATCCATAATAGACACAGAGTATTTTTTGTGTATCAGATACTGTTTTCTGGCTCTTTGAAAAGATTTAAAAGGTAGATAAAAGCAGTTAACACTCTAGTAGGCAGTTACAGGAGAGACTTGATATAATTTAGTTGAAAATAAATCTGTTTAATATATAATCCTTTCTATGAAAATGTTTGGTGTAGAATAAAAAGTTTACCTCTGCTTCATGTAGAATCATAGTTTCCTTTTGACATATTTTTGGACTAAACAACAAGAAACAATATATTTTTGGACTAAACAACAAGAAGCAGGTTTTCTTGGCCCACGGAACCCAATAACAAAGCAGCGAGAACAAGAGCCATCATCTGCTCGCTCTGTCTCTAGATACGCAGATGTAGTCTGCACATGTGTCTATATATGTTCATGCATAGTACACACTGAGAAACGTACAAACTTAACTCCATCCAAGAGGATTTGATAGGTTTTTAGAAATCTATTCATTGGTACCTGAATTCAGAGATTTCAGAGTCAATTTATGAACAAGATGCCTTAAGCACTGTTGTGTTCAATAGATATTTTTTAAAAATGAATCAATGAACAACTTTGTTTTTTGAATTACTTACATATTCACGTGAAAGTTTAAATGAAAATAACTTTCAATATTTTATGTATTTATTTTTTGAGAGAGAGAGGGAGCATGTGAGTGAGGAGGGGCAGAGGGAGAGGGAGAGAGAGAATCCCAAGCAGGCTCCACGTCCAGGGCAGAGCCTGGTGCAGGGCTGGATCTCACGACCTGCGATCATGACTTGAGCAAAAATCAAGAGTCTGAGGCCTAACCAACTGAGCCAGCCAGGCAACCCAACTTTCAATATTTTTTTTAAAAGGATTTTATTTATTTGAGAGAGGGAGAGAAAGCACACACAAGCAGGGGGAGCAGCAGAGGGAGAGGGAGAAGCAGACTCCCCGCTGAGCAGAGAGCCTGATGCCGGGCTCTGAAACGGATCTTGGGATCATGACCTGAACCGAAGGCACATGCTTAACCGACTGAGCCACCCAGGCGCCCCCCAAATTTCAATTTAAAAAATTAGTTAGTTTTGGTCCTGTAGCCCAGAAAGTTGCTACTATTTGTGAAAAACACTACTCTTAGTTTCTAATTGAAGATACTAAAAAAAATTAAAAACTGCTTCCAAAAGTATTTTGACATTGAAGTTAGCATGATTTGTCTAACACCGACTAGAGACAACTAAAAATGAAGATAATCATGCAATGGTTGAAAGTTGGAAATGCAAAAATAATACTTTGTTTTCTTGCTTACTTTTTTATCATTTGAATATCCTCATGCTGTTATTACTTACAAACTCTGGTTTATCAAAGGCCAGAGCTCTTTATAGAGTTAGTACTGTTTTCTAATAATAAAGTTAAGGTGTTAAGGTAAACAGAAAGGTAGAGAGGGAAGTAATATGAGGAAAAGGAGGTAGAATACTGAAGTTTTCTACTATTAAGTATAAAAGATTACTAAATATGCATACCAAATATGGAATTTCTAAAAACACCATTTAGCCTTGAGCTGATATTTAACTAGCTCGTTAATAATTCAATATTTATTAAACTTCTATAGTTAAGGAACTATGAGAAACACCATGATAGATGTTTCTTAAAGCTTCAAGAAAAATAGTGCATAAAAAAAGTAGCATATGGCTGGAAACTGGACGTTGGGAAACATCTTTATTAGGGATGTGGAAGAAGTAAACCCACTGGAAAAACAGAAAAAGAGAATAAAAAAAGCTAAGAGGCGAATCTGTGCAGCGTGTCATCTTGGAAATGAAACTTGTATCATAAGCACAGTGACACAGCACTGAGAACATGTGGTAGACATTTCCAGAGCTCATCAATATCCAATCTCCTCTCCTTTCGGGGCATATGGACAACAACACCTTCCAGCCCCCCTGCAGGCAGACCTGGCAATGTGACTAGTTCTAGCCAATGGGCTTTCAGCAGCAGTGGCTGGCGTCAGCTCTGCCGAGGCACAGAAGATCCGATTTAAGATGTCTCTTCCCTCTCTTCTCCCACCATATGTTGGCTCAGTGGAACGTCCATCAGCCTGTGTCCTTGAATGACTACACGAAGCAGAGCATTTTTATGGTGATACATAACATGCAAGAGAAACATTAACTTGTGGGGTGTTAAAGAACTGAGATTCAAGGGTTGATTGTTTTTTAAGCGTACAGCTAGCTGTCTTGACTAATAAGGAAAGCCAGAAGTTAGCACTGCTATGTATCCATGCAGCCAAAGTAATGTCTGCCAGCCAGATTTGGGTGGGCCTGTGGTGGTTTACAAATAGGCACGATGTGATCTTAAAGGATTTTTCTCTTTCTGGATCAGAAAAACAACATAATCATGTGTCTCAGATGGAAGAGATAAAAGAAACATGGCCACGTTTTTTGGTAGTAATGTATAGATTTACCATTTCCAATCTCACATCTGTAATATAGTTTATCATGGAATCCCAGTTACATGCCTGAAAGTGCCGCATTGCATTATCCGCACATTGAAATCAAGCATCTTACCACTGTGGGCCTATACAAAATGTGAACAGCTTTTATGAAGCACTGGATGACTACAAAGGATTTTATATGGAGTTTGAGTAAAGTCAGTTTTAATCACGAGACATTGTGCCATGAAGCACCACGAGGTCACTCCCCCAAGATCAATGCCAGTGGAAGTAGAAACACCAGGATAGACGTGAAGCTGTCAGAAATTCCTGGGCAGACTGAGGGCTGTTTTGAACTGTTGTGTGAGGACATGTTGGTCCAAGTCTAGGACATTCTCTACCTTGCTTCAGGGCCATCAGTGGTGCCAGGATGCACACTGATGCAGGTGGAGTCAGGTGTGAAATCTTGGCAGTCCAAATATTGGTTAGGAGTTTCCAAAAAAGCAGGTGGGGATTGATAGTTCTTGTGTGGTCACTTTTCTTCTTCTGCCTCCTCACCCAAACCTCCAGGACTGGTGACGCAAACTAAGATGTTTCTCTGGTGCCCACAGCACTTCACCTCTAGACTCATACCTCTCTCCTGCCCTGCAAACAATCCAAGGACATCAGGTCACAGCTAGACTGGAGTTTGACCCTTGGCCTTCCCCCGTATATGTTGCTGGATAGAGCAATGAGCACTCCAACAGGAATATTAACTGATAGGTTAAAATGAGGAGATATCTGAGGAGCACGGTTTTGTTTGTTTGTTTGTCTGTTTTTTAAGAAAACAGCAACCTGGATTACAGAGTCCATCAAAAGAGTAAGTTTTACAAGTGATGGGACAAGGATTCAAAATAGACATTGTAAATACAGTCAAATAGATTAGGAACGATATTACCGACATGAAACCACAATAAGAAAATGTAAAAAGAAACAGGTGGAAATATTAGGTGTAAAAAAGGATGAGAGTTGAAATAAAGAGCGCAATAGATGGGAAAAAAGTAGAGTTGGTACAGCTGTAGAATGAATGAACACCTTGGAAATTTGATAGAGGCACTTTCCCATAGGAAACAGGTAAAAATAATGACACAGAAAATATAAAAGAAAAGTTAAGCAATATGGAGGCGATAAGCAGAAAGGCTAACTTCTGGATATTAGGAGTCCCAGAAACAGGGAGGAGTTAATATGTGAAGAAACAGTGGAGAGCAATAACCCAGACTGAAAGATGAATGCTTTCAGTGAAAAAAACTATAGTGTGACAAACATGAGAAATAAAGAAAAAGTCACATGTAGGCATATTCTATGAAATTTAAGAGTATCAAGACAAAAAAAGTTTAGTAAATTTCAGGAAAAGCAAGCGAGATAGCTCTAAACACTGACAGCTATTCATTTGCGTTGGTTCTGCTTATCCCCGAACGCACTGTTCAGAAGAAACTGCTACATTTCTAAGCTATCAACTTGTCTGCAGTTGAAACAAAATAGCACCTGTTTGCCAAGGCTGATTATAAAGATAATCCAACCTGGTTTGAGGATATGACTAATTAGTAAAAGAACAAAACAACTTATTCACCATGGCCGGGAAAAATATATTTTTCCTTGAATAGATGCAGTATTTCCTTTGACTCTTTTAAAGTCCTAAGCAATATTCAGAATAAACATATCACCATGCTTCACGACAACTCTGAAGAAGTATATACAGATTAATACTCTAGGGGGATAAAATTATAATAAAACTAATCTTACCTATTAGAGTGTTTATCATCATTATCATATTGCAAAGTAATTTGGCTTAGATAGAAATAGTTCATGTAAATGATTGTAAGTAATACTATTATAACCAATCAAAAGTTTGTTTTCTCCTCATTTTTTTAGTCCTCCAGTTAAAAATTAGTAAGCTTTAATAAGAATCATCATCATCATCATCGTTGTCATCAACTTTATCATCACCACTCTCATGTGTATTAGTAATTTTACCCTCTCCCCCATATATATAAAACAGCAGTCTTGGTTCTGATTGTCGTAAGTATTAGGATTTCCTTGCCACCAACCCCCTTATATCATGGCTTAAAACATAAAATGCCCAGTTTTTTGCTGGATCATTTGCAAAATGCCCCTTCCTTCCTTGCTCCCCTCAATATTTATTGAGTACTCGCTGTGTACTAGCACTGAATGATGGTGATAAAAGAGAAAAAAAATCTTTGATCCCTGACTTATACTTTCCATAAGACCTCAAGACTGGTGAGCAGTTGCTCCCTGCAAATACAGTTCTGTGTTGAATATCCTGGGGACTAGGGGATTGGAGGAATAGAATCTGGACCATGAAGATATTGAAGATATTGATTGTATGTCCCCAGTACGCTCCCAGGATATCGGAATGAAGAAAATTCTCATCCAGGATTTGTAGCAATGGAAAGGCAAGAACAAAAAACTGTGACTACATTAGTATGATTAAGTTAAGCTAGTTTTAGGGGGGGGAAAGGGTGACCAGCAACTCTTCCAGGAACGTAGGAATGTCCTCTCTCTCTCTGTCTCTCAATCCTCCCTCCCTTCCTCCTTCTTTCTGTCTCTCTCTCTCCCTCACACACGCACATGCCCCAGGTTTGATTTAAGGACCGAACTTAAGCATGCACAGTGTGATTTTAAAAGCCAACTCTTTCTTTCTGACTCTGACGATTTAGCACAGAAAAACAAAAGCTTTCTTTTGCCTGGTAACTATGCTAGAGTTAATAATGTAGCATCCTTGAGATGGCTTTGTTACTGAGGAGCACAGAAACCAAAGAGCAGATTTATGATTTCTGGCTGATGAGTCAATAAAAATGGACCTAAGTTTCAAAAATAATCAATAAAGTGATAATGCAGAAATCACAAAGCCTTACAAGGAAGTCATAGTCACCCTATTGTTTGCTTATGGTACTTAATATAATAACATGTTGATTAGACTCACCAAATTGTGGTGGGTGGAGATACCACTTCCTCAAAAAACCAGAAGCTGTCAGATGTTTAAAAAGAGGTTAACACAGAGAGGCTTTCTCTGTAGGACAGCCCTGGGGGGCTTTTCCAGGTAAATACTTAGATGTTCAAAGGACAGAAGGGGTAGCTTGGAGAAGTGGAAATCTAGGCTTGAGAACCATTTAGAGCTCCTGTCTTCAGGTTGCCCAGGAAAGAGATGTCCAAATGGACCCCAAAACAGACCTGGACCATCTGACCCATACCTATGATAGTGTCTGCAGTTCTTACTCCAGTTCTAAATAAGTGGGCTTCTGGTATCAAATTGCTTTCTCTACCAGGAAGAAATATTTCCCTTGAGCATGATTAAATGGACTTTCTGCTCCAAATTTGTCCTATAGACTGTGGGTAGTGAATTTTTCCAGGAAACGGAGAACTTGATCTTTACAATTGGAAGATCATCAACTGTGGCCTAGGATGAGAGAAAAGAAACTACACAATGCTTTTTGAATATCAGCTTATCCTTTACAGATACATACTTCTCGGCGTTTCAAAACCTCTGTCATGTGCAACAGAAGGAGAGTCAGTCTCATAATAAGACTATCTTTTTTTGTAAATGAACATAGAGAAGCAGAGATTAGTGACCAATGAGATCTACGCCATCTGTCCCTGTGAGTCTTCTATTCATAAATTCTCCTGAATACTTAGGTAGGATGATAACGTCAATATAAAAATCTCTTAGAATTCCAAGAAGTCCAAGAAATGATAATCACCTGTGCGGTGCACAGTGATGTCTGTGTAATATTATAGAAACAAGGCTATGAAAGTTCTGTGATTTGACTGTCCTTTTGGCTACATTAGAGTTTGAACAAAGAACTTACTGTATGCAAATTGTACATCAACAAGGGCAGAATACTTGGAAACGTGAAGGTTAAAGTTACATGTTACTGTGGGGACTTCAAAGGGGCAACTGGAAACTTACGGGAAAAGTTGTATCTTAAATATTTATTCTCTACCTGCAAAGTTTCAGAAACACATCTGACACATGTGGCTATTGAAACAATATGGAAACATAGAAACGTCAAGGGAATGTCACTTGGAGAGTCACAAATTTGAGTCGATGTGCCCTAGGTGAACGTCTTCTGGAACCGCGGCTCTGTCTGCTGGCCTCGACGAACGTGGACCCCCACGCGGATACAGTGTATTACTGATGTTAACCCACTGATTTAATAGGAACTAACCTCTTAAAACGGGCTCAGATTGATTTGTTGTCTTATTTCGTTAGATGACTACACAGCTGATGATTCTCTGACACTGGAAGTTTGTTCTAATGAAAGAAAGCACCCAAGATAAGGGAAGAGGCTTAGGTGGGAACTGGGGTTCCTCGTGTGAAGGGTGGTCTCCATGTTGTGAGAAGGGCTATGTTGTGTCTACTGAGTGTGATCTATGTGGCCACCTCTTCCCATCTCACCAACTCTTTCTCTTTGTGAGATCTGCAAAGGAGAAAGTTCATTTCACACCCACCCCTGAAGCCTCAGCTTGGCAACTGCTCCTCCCCAGCGTGTCCTCTCCACTGGAGGCTGCTACCAGCTGCAGCTCCCTCCTTTCCCCCCACGCTAGAGTGCTGGCCTGGAACCCATGTTCCTGCGGTTGGAAATTCCACACTTTGTTTGCTTCCTATGTAGTCTAATTCCCCAAAAGCACTAGCAGTCAAGGCTGCATGGGTGAGAGTTTTCTCTGAAGAATGAGGAATCGTTAAAGAAAATTAATTGCAACCAAAGATAAGAACCTTTAATATTATACCCCAGGTATATCTGTTTCCCTAATCCAAGAGAGAAAAAAAGAGGCAAGTTCAGCCCCTCAGAAGGGGTCACTTAAGAGCACACAGTATTTCTGTCTTGTTCTTCTGCCTTCTTTTTCCTTGCGGCCAATGTTCTCCCTCCTCTTTTTAGGAAAATCCTACTGCCTGCCCCACAGGGATTTACCTCGCCCTTGTTTCTATCCCCCCCTCCAAGGAGTATAATCCAGAAAATGAAATCATCTTCAACCATATTTTCAATGACATATTCAATCTGGAACAACATGAAGGAAAGTCCAGGTGGGCTTGGCACTCAAAAGGTGGAGTGTCCTACGGTTTAAGATTAAGCTCTGCCTATTCATCCTTCCTAGCGGCAACTAACGAATAACACATATGGAGAAAAAGAAAGACACAGAGACAGAGAGAGAGAGAAAGAGAAGGCCCTGAACAGTAAGTGTCAGTGCAGAAAAGTTAAAATTCGTATTAAGGAATAGAAACATTTTCTTAACTGTAATAGAATATGGGAGGTGACGTGTAAGAGAATCGATCTTTATCTCCTACCTTCCTTGTTATTTGGGTTAATTTCTCCAGGTCAAGAAAACTCCCCAAAGTCCCATCCACCTGTAAAGATCTCTTTGGTGGTTGGGTTTCTGTTGCTGTGTTTAACCTGGGGCCAGGCAGCCTCCGGGGAGCTCAGAGGATTCATCTCACCAGCCCAGGACCACAGGGCCCACAAGGGTGACTACAGTGACAACACGCCCTCAAGGCCCATGCCAACAGCAAGGGACAAGGCCAGGACTTTGGCACTTTATGACTGTCCTCGCCACTCCTGAAGGGTTTCGTCCAAAGGAAATGCTGGTTACTGAGTTAAAGAGATTTGCCTCTTCAGCTTGAGAAACTGGCAGGACTGAGTGTCCCAGGACCCGCCTGTCACTCTGAGGCGCTCCCCTGGCCATCAGCCTTTGGAACCTCCCAGATGGAGGAAACAGACCCGCGATGCTCCCTGCCCCGGCGGCTGCCACAAACCGGGTCCAGGCTGCTTAACCAAGACACCTACGGAGGGAAGACTGGGTTCTCCTCCACCAGCGAAGCCGCTGGGTTCTGCGTCCAGTGAACTGCAACGCAGCAAAACTGCGGCCTGACGGCAGGTGCTTTTATCCAACACGCCCACCTCTCAAACCGTCCCCACTACTGTTGTTTAAGTTCAAGCTGATTTCTTCTTCAGTAAGTGGGCTTTCAACGGAAGGGAAGTTTAGAGAGAAACGCCTGTTTTGGAGCCCCTTCCGTGGGCCGAAGCGACGGCCGCCCCTAGCGCCGCGGCCTCACCACCGCTCCTGGGGAGCCGGCAGCCCACCCCCCGGAAAGGGCTCCGTGGAGCACTGCGTGGAGAGTCAGGCGGCGGCCTGCGCCCCGCTTTGTCGGACTCCGAAGCCCACTGGCGCTGCTTTGTCTACACGTGGCCTCTGTTCGGGGATAAGCCCGAGGGACAGCTTTTTACACAATAACCATGTTCCCGAAAAATGTAAATTAATTTCTGTAAATGGAATTCTATTTCAAATGTGTGGGGAGGCACTTTATTTTAAAGCTTTATTGCCTCACTTGTGAAACGATTAGAAGGAGGTGGTTTTCGCTACTGGTTCTGGTGTTCCTTCCAACTTGAACATGTGAGGACGTCAAGGCACGCGCCCAGCCTGTACGAGGTCGGTCTCGGTCACGGACCCTGTGTCCCGGGAGCGCGTAAGACACTCGGAAATCCTACATCACAAGGCAGGACAAGACCGCTGTCAACCAATACTAGCTGGTTACATGGTTGGACGCAGAAGACAGAGAGAGAAAGCTCCACCCCATTTTTCAGGGCTCCCTCTATCACCGAGAGAGAGACATTTCATTTAGACTTTTAGAAATCGAGACAGAAAACCCAGGAGCGGGAACATTAGAAAAATCTGGATGTGTTTTAAATCTAAATAAACACTAGATTTAGAAAACACTGTAAAATCTCATTCAAGCTATCATGTAAGTTGTATTACATATTTGGTCAGATGCGTTTCTTTTCAAGCTTTGTAATGCATTGAAAAAACATATAGCTGACCCTGGAAGAACGCCCTGACACCTTGCTGTCGAAAATCTGTGTATACCTTTCAATCCCTCAAAATGTAACTACTGATAGCCTCCTGCTGACCAGAGGCCTAACCAAAACATAAACTGTCAATTAACACATATTTTGGGTATGTATTATACACTGTATTCTTACAATAAAGTCAGCTAGAGAAGAGAGAATGTTAAGAAAATCACAAGAAAGAGAAAATACATTTACAGTACTGTACTGTATTTTTTTAAAAAATCCTAGGGACACGTGGGTGGCTCAGTCAGTTAAAGGTCATGATCCCAAGGTCCTGTGATCAAGTCCCGAATCAGGCTCCTTGCTCAGTGGGGAGCCTGCTTCTCCCTCTCCCTGCCTTTCTCTCTCTCTCTCTCTCTCTCATTCTCTTTGACAAATAAATAAATAATATCTTTAAGAGTAAATAAATAAAAATAAAAATAAATCCAAGTATGCATGGGCTGGCATAGTTCAAACCCAATTGTTCAAGGGTCAGCTGTTATTTTTCAACACCAAAGGAAAAATCAACCTAAAACTTCATTCTGGGTTTGAAAGCAGTGAAGTCTTAAAGTTATTATCCAGCTCTTGCCCTGGTTCTGATGTGGAATCTGAGGAAGTGGTCAGTAATTTCATAGTCAACGCACTGCAGTAACTACAATAGTAACAAAGAGCAACACAGATTTTCCCATAAACTTCTTTTTTTTCTGGAAAAGAATGAACATATTAAAGTGAATTTTCATAATTAAAAAAAGAAGGATTTGGCTGTTTAGGAAGAACAAGAAGTTGTAATCCTGCATTAGGTTACTGATTGGAAGGGTAAAAAAAAGCCACTTCCCGTAGTTTCTGAATAGAAATTAACAGATTGATCAAAACTGTTAACAATTGGAAACCATCAGGCTTTGATTGGTTGAGGAATTTCAAAACCGATACGTGAAAATCAATTTTTTAAATAGGCATTAATTTCGCATCACTCAAAACTCAAAATATACAAAAGAATGTATACTAAAAGGATTACCTCCCACTCTGTTCCCCAGCCACATCTTTTCCTCCCTGGGGGCAATTCATATTTTCCACTTCTTGGCTATGCTTCTAGAGATGTTGTCAACATGCACACGTGCTGCTTTTAAACTCCTTCAATATTTTAAAGCTTGTTATTTTGAGTTATTTTGCAGTTACAGGAAATAATACAGAAAGATCCCATGAACACTTTACCCAGATTCCCTCTTGGTAACTTACAGTAGAGTGCTACAGAGTACTTACTCTACCGTGGTGCACTCTCTCCGCCTTAACCCCTGGCAACCACTGTCTGTTCTCCAGTTCTCGAAGTTTGTCATTTCAAGAACGTTCTGTAAGTGAAATCATACAATTTGTAGCCTTTTGAGATTGCTTTTTTCTCTCTGTATAATTCCCTGCAGATTGTTGCGTGTATCTGTAGTTTGTTCCTTGTTATTGCTGAGCAGTACTCCGTGGTATGGGTGCATCACGGTTTCACCATTCACCCACTGAAGAACATCTACATTGTTTCCTGTTTCCGACTCTAAGGAATAATGCGGAGTACTATTATTATTATGAGAGCCCTAAGCATTCACGTACAGGTTGTGGGTGAATGTAGGTTTGCATCTCTGGAAAAAGTGCTCAGGAACGTAATTGTTGGGTCATATGTCACTGCATGTTCAATTTTTTTCCAGAGTGTTTTTCCAAATTGTTTTCCAGAATGGCTATGCCATGCTCCATTCTTTTTTTTTTTTTTTTAAGATTTTATTCGTTTATTTGAGAGAGAGTGAGAGAGTGAGACGGTAAGAAGGAGAGCATGAGCAGGGGAGAGGGGCAGAGGGAGAGGGAGAAACAGACTCCTTGCTGAATGGGGAGCCCAACATGGGGTTTTATTCCAGGACCCTGAGATCACGACCTGAGCCGAAAGCAGATGCTTAACTGACTGAGCCACCCAGGCATCCTGCCATGGTCCATTCTTACTAGCAATGTGAGTGATTTACTTTCTCTACATCCTCACCAGCATTTGGTGTTGTCATTATTTTTTATTTTAGCCATTATGATAGTTGTATAAGTAATATCTCACTGTGTTTTTACTTTGCATTTCCTTAATGGTTAGCGATCTTGAACACCTTTCCATGTGCTGATTTACCATCTATGTATCTTCTTTGGTGAAACATCTCTTTGTATCTTTTGCTATTTTATAATTGGATTCTTTGATTTTTTTTTCACTGTCGAGTTTTAAGACGTTTATAATACATTCTAGGTTCCAGTTCTTCATTAGGTATATGGTCTGCAAATATTTTCTTCCACTCTTTAGCTTGTCTTTTGATCCTCTTAACAGGGTTTTTGGCAAAGCAAATGTTTTTAATTTTAATGAAGTCCACTTTATCAGTTTTTCATTTTGTGCATCATGCTTTTCATGTCGTAGCTGAGAAGTTTACCTTTTCCTAAATGTTTATGGTTTTTATAGTTTTATGTTTTACATTTACATTCATGATTCACTTTTAGTTAATTTTTGTATAGAGTATGAGCCAGGTTTAACTTCCAGGTTTTTTTTCCTAAAGATGTCCAATTGCTTGGAGCAATATTTGTTTTAATGGCTATCTTCCCTCTGTTGAATTGCTTTTGCTTCTGTGTCAAAAATCCGTTTGTCATATTTCTGTGAGTCTATTTCTGGGTTCTTTATTCTATTCCACTGGTCTCATTTAAAATAGTTATATAGTAAGTCTTGCAAAGGGGTAGACGGATTCCTCCTGTCTTACTCTTCTTCTTTTTTCTTAAACAGAGAGAGAGAAAGCACAAGCATGAGTGGGGGGGGAGGGTCAGAGGAAGAGGGAGGGAGAGAATCCCAAGCAGGTTCCACACCCAGTGCAGAGCCCGATGCAGGGCTCAATCTCACAACCCTGAGATCATGACCTGAGCCAAAATCAAGAGTCGGACGCTTAACTGACTGAGACACCCAGGTACCCCTACTCTACTTTTTTAAGATTTTTTTTTTAAGCTGTTCTGGGACTGTGTCTTTCCATATAAATTATAGAATAAATTCATCTGTGTCTACATAAAAAAACCTTGCTGGGATTTTGATAGGGATTGCATTAAACCAGTAGATCAATTTGGGGAGAACTAACATCTTTACTAGGTTGAATCTTCCAATCCACGAACACAGTACTTCTCTCCATTTATTTAGATCTTTGATTTCTTTCATCAGCATTTTGTAGTCCTATATTTCATTGGTTAGATTTAAACCTAAGTATTTCTCTTTTTTTCAGGGATTGTAAATGATACTGTATTTTTAGTTTTAGTGTCCATATATTCATTACAGGTACACAGAAATACAGTAGATTTTTTAATGTACATCTTGTATCTTGAGGCCTTGCTGAACTCACTAAATAATCCTAGGAACTTGTTTGCTTGTTTTTGTTTGTAGATGTCTTGGGATTTTCTATAGAAAATCAGATCATCTGTAAATAGGGGTAGTTTTATTTCTTCCATTCAAGTCTGTTTGTCTTTTCTTGCCTTATTGTATTGGCTAGAAATTCCAGTACAACTTGAATATGTGTGGTGAGAATAAACAATTTTGTCTTTTTCCCAGTGCTTAGAGATCACATTGGTTTTCTTCTTGAGTCTATTACTATGTGGATAATATTGATTTTTGAATATCAAACCAGACTTCTATCCCTGGAATAAACTCACTGTCATGGCATCTATTTCTTTTTAGAGATTGCTGATTTTTATTTGCTAATATTTTGTTGAGTTTTTTTACAACTATATTCACAAAGGATATTTGTCTGTAGATTTCTTTTTAAATAGTGTCTTTTTCTGGTTTTGGTATCAGAGTACTATTAGCATCATAAAATGAATTGGGAAGTGTTTACTCCTATTTTCTGGGAGGGACTGCAGAGTTGGTATTAATTCTTTAAATGTATGATAGTTTTTCAGGAGTTCTCTAGACCCAAATATTGCTTTTTTGGGAAGTTTTAAAATTATAAATTAAATTCCTTTAATAGTTACATGGCTATTTATATTATCTACTTCATATTGGGTGAATTGTGGTAGTTTCTATTTTTCAAGGAATTGGTCCATTTCATTTAAGTTGTCAAATTTATGAGGATGGAGCTGTTCATAGTATGTTCTTATTGTCCTTTTAATGTCTGCAGGGGCTACAGTGACATCTTCTGTCTTGTTCCTGATTTTGATCATTTGGGTTTTTTCTCTTTTTCTTAGCTTTGCTAGAGGTTTGTGAATTTTATTGATCCTTTCAGAGAATCAGCTTTCCATTTCATTCATTTTCTCTATTGTTTTACTGTTTTCAATTCCATTGATTTCTGTTCTGATCTTTATTATTTCTTCTCTTCTGCTTGCTTTGGGTTTATTTTGCTCTTTTTTTTTTGTCTTTAGATTCTTTTTTTTTTTTTAAGATTTTATTTATTTATTCGACAGAGATAGAGACAGCCAGGGAGAGAGGGGACACAAGCAGTGGGAGTGGGAGAGGAAGAAGCAGGCTCATAGTGGAGGAGCCTGATGTGGGGCTCGATCCCATAACGCCGGGATCACGCCCTGAGCCGAAGGCAGATGCTTATCCGCTGTGCCACCCAGGCGCCCCAGAATTCTTTTTAGATTCTTAAGATAGGAGATTAGATTATTAATCTGAGTTTTCCTCTTTTCTAATGTACACATTTTAGTGCTGCAAATTTCCCTTTCCATACTGCTTTACCTGTGTCTCACATGTTCTGAAGTGTTGTGTTTTCATTTTCATTCAGTTAGATAAATGTATTTTAAAAATTTCTCTCAAGAGTTCCTCTTTGATTCATGGATTATGCAGGTGTTTGTTGTTTCATTCCAAGTGCTTGGGCATTTCCTGGTTTTCTTTCTGTTCTTGATTTCTAGTTTGATTTTATTGTAGTTGGAGAAGATGCTCTGCATGATTTAATTGCTTTCAATTTGTTCAGATTTGATTTATGAGCCAGGATATTGTCCTTCTTGGTATTTCATGGACATTTGAAAAGATTGTGCTGCTTCTGTTTATGGGTGGGCATAGATGTCAACGACATCCTCTTGGCTGAAGATGTTCTCGATCCTTGCTGATTTCTTGTCTAGTTGTTCTATCAGTTCTTAATAGAGGGATGTTGAAGTCTTCATTTGTATGTTTGCCTATTTTTCTGTTCAGTTCCACCAGGTTCTGTTTTACATAATTTGCAGCTTTCTTACTTGGTGCATTATATGTTAGTCTTTTGGATATGTTGACCATTTTATCATTTTATAATGCCCCTTTCTGTCTGTCAGTTTTCTGTGATCTGAAGTCTACTTTACCTAATATTAATGGAGCCACTTTTACTTTGTTTTCAACCATGTGTGCAAGATACATCTCTTTTTTCATTCTTAAACTTTCAACCCTCCTGTGTCATATATTTGATAAAGGACCCTAAATACAAATGACTGATACTGTATGAGGCTTAACAGCACAGTCTGAGACCTTAGAAATATTCCCTGGCTCCAAGTGTGGTGTTAGAGCAGGAGAGAGCTAAAGGGAGGGTTCAAGTGCGTAGGACAGAGCCAGCCCATCTCTGGACGTGTTGTACACAGCAGCATGTTGCTGTAGGT
Organism: Ursus arctos; assembly: GCF_023065955.2. NCBI lineage: Eukaryota > Metazoa > Chordata > Mammalia > Carnivora > Ursidae > Ursus > Ursus arctos. Next base: position 82,192,838 of record NW_026623067.1, read on the forward strand.
GGTCGCTCTGGGAAGGGACACTAGAACTTCTGTGGACAGATGCATATAAACCAAAGGACTTCCTCCCACTCCTTGTCATCACCACCTACGCATAGCCTGGCATGGAACTCTTGGAACTTTGACCCTACGAGGGAGTGGGGGGAAAACTTTAAGGAGAACTGAAGCCTTGAAAGTGAAATAAAAAGATGTGTCGATTCAGGGCCTGTTTGCCCTCGTTGCACATTCCATGCCCTTCCCGTTTGCCTCTGCGTTGCAGAAGGGCTAACCCTGAAGGGTGTATCCCTGGTTCTCAGAGTGGCTGGGACCTAGATTTGGCTGAATGTCAGGCGCTGGCAGGAGACGAGAGGGCACGAGGAGAGGAACATCTATGGTACATTTTCCCCCTTCCCTTGCCATAAATGACTTCTTTGGCAGTAGCTATTTCTCTTCTCTGGCTGCAGCTCCCAGGTTGACCCTATTGCCAGGCCCCTGGGCTCCCGTACCTCAGTCTCCTCCCTTTATTTCTCCAGTTAGGGGCCATGCTTGCTAATTTCTCGATTACCTCACCATCCCGCTTAGCTTCTCAGTTCTTCCATTGTCTGTGTTATCTTTTCCTTGCGCTTAGTTGTCTGTTTGTAAATACTTGAAGTGGTTTCTATTTTCCTGGTTAGTCCCTGATGGAAACAAATGGGTTTAGAGGAAAGGCTGCAATGTGGTATTTCTTATACACTTGGCTTTGTAGTTTATATCCACCATATTATTATCAAATCTACCTATCTTGTTCTCTCAAGCTGGCTGTTGGCTAAGTGACACTGTTATATCCAGATATAAGCGGTCTCAGGCAACCATCATTCTAAAGTGATTTTTCTGGGAAGGGTGGCTTGAGGCAAAGAGGTAACTTACACAAGGGATCTTTGAGATGGAGTGTCGGACTCCTCAGATTCAGGCCTTTCAGATCACAAGGTCTTTTTTTACATTGTCCCTATTGTTTATAAGCTTGGCGTTTTTCTTTATAGATTGAATAGATCTTCACAGAACACAAAAAAGCTCTGGGAAGAGCTTCTGCATTCCCCACCTCCCTCAGCCACAGCCCCTACTAAGGCACAACAGATCTGAATTAAGGCAGTACCCAGTCAGGTACAGGTAATAACACATAAAGTTATTATCGGTCATTAACTGCCTCATGAACTGGTTTATTAGGTAGGTGTTCTTTGTGATACTCAAAAACTGACTGAAATTTTGATGCGGTGAGGAGTTAAAGGTAGGCTGGAAGCACCACCCAGAGAGCAAGGCAATTTGGAGACAAAGCCCTTTCAAGATGGCTAGCCTGGAGCCTAATAAAGCGAAGGGCAAACCAGCACTTTATTGCTTTTGGCCAAAGAACATTGCCAAACTTTCAGAGCAAAGGGCAAGGACAAGTCATTCTTCTGAAAGGTTATAGGATTTCAGACAGGACAGAATGAAAGGAAGTTTCCTAATGTTAAATAGACAATATTTTGGAAGTGATTTTATGAGAATGATCATCACAACAATTCACTACTGTGTTAAACAGATTATAATCTGAAATAACTTTCAATTCACTATTGTGTCGAACAAATTAGAATCTGAAATAATTGATGCAAAAAAATCCATTCATTTATTTATTCAACACGTGGTATATTGTGCCAGGTTCTCTATTTGAGAAGCTACATACCTATCTATGTTGGAAATAAAACAATTTATATTTTCTAAAATTGTTCTTTAGAGAATATTCTTCAAAGTGTCCTTCTCCCTCTACCTTCCCATACTTACGTTAGTGCACATGGAGGTAGTATAAAATGTCTTCTAGTGGAGACAGCGACAGGCATCCCTGTTGAAATAGGGGTGTTCAGATTTATTTGCCTTTATATTATCAGAGGCATACGTAGATTTCGGAACAAGCTTGAATCAAGAATTATTTAAATTTGTATTAATTTACACCAAGTTTATGCCTTTTATGTTCAGATAAAGTATTTTGTTAAAAAAGAAGAAGAAACAACAGTAACAACAAACTCTCCTGGATTGAGACTGGAACATAAATTATAAATAACACTTATAAACCATTTTGTGGTTCCACTCTCTGGGTTCAGACTCAGCTCAGGCACTAACTAGGTGTGTGACCTCGAGGAAGTTAAACTTTCCAAATCTTTAGACTGTGGCTCATAATTGGTCACATCCTTACAGAAGTGAGAGGTGTAAATTTGGAAATGCACGTGAAAAGTCTTGGCACACAGTGAGAGCTAAACAAATGTCATATTCTTATCGCCGAGTTTATTGGCTTGTTTGGCAGAGGAAATGCATATTAATTGAGAATAGGAGAGTCTGATCAAAGAAAAGAATTTCTTACAAGAATGGAAAGACCAAGTCTGAGGATTCAAAAACAGCGAATCCAATCAGAATCTAAATTTGAATTCACCTCACCCCGCAATTTTCAAGATTGACCGTAAAATCTGTAATTTCATGGGCTTCCAGTCTTCTCGACTTCTGCTCAGTGCTGAGTCCCCCAAGCAGAGACCCACAAACGACAAACATCCCCACACCACCTAACTGAGGAAACCTGAGCGTAGCCAGGCCTGCGAGTCGGCGCTCCCCAGCAGGAGTGCCGGTTGGGACTGGGAGGAGGTGTTACGACTCCTCCTCTCCTCCCTAGTCCGCACCTCCCCCGCCCCCCGCCAACTACTTCAGGCCTCTTAGCGCCTTTCTCTCGCCGGCCCGCCCTTCCTCGGGGTGTCGGAGCTGGGCGCAGGAGGCGGGCCCAGCGCTGACGGGCTGCGCCTCCGCAGCCAGAGGGAGGAGGGCGGGAAGGCGGGCGGGGGAGGAGGAGGAGGCGGGGACTACGCCGGGCGGTAGCTGGCGCCGAACGCGGTGGGAGAGGAGAGGGTACCCGGCTGGCTCGCCTGGCGGCCTCTGCCCGGATCTCGGCGCCGCAGCCCTGCGCCTCTCCCGCCCTTGCTCCGGCTCCGCGGCCCAGGCACAGCGGAGGTGGCGGAGCCTTGGGCCACCGGTAGGTTGCACGGGGACGGCGGTTCCGCCTGCAACCTTTTGTGCTGCAGAAAAGGTGGTGGTGATGGGTGGGTGGGTTGGGGGGTGCCCCAGTCACCGAGCCCCGGTGCCAGCCCCAGTCGCGGCACCGCCCCTTCCTCCCTGCCTCGTGTCGGGGCCGGGCGCGCGGTGTCCGCGCGGTGCTGGGGAACCCCGGACGGGCGGGCCTCCGGGAAGGGCGGCGGGTCGGCCCCAGGGGCCCCGGGCCTCGGCAGGCTGGTCCTTGGGCGCCCGAGCAGGAGGCTGGGGTCTGGTGAACTGGGTGGGGCCCTTGCGGGGTGCGGGGAGCCCGCGGCTGCTTGGCACAGGGGTGGGGCCGGAGACGCCGTGAGTGTGCAGCGCGTGTGAGTGTGCGGGGGCGTGCGCCCCCGTGCGCGCGCGGCGTGCGCTCGCCGGGGAGGTGCGGGGACTCGGCGAGCCGGAGCGCCTCTCCCGCGGTGCGGCGGTGCGGAAGTCGGGGCGCGTTGGCGCGCACGTTAGTTCCTCCGCCAGCGTGCCCGCACCGTGGGGCAGCCGGCCGCGGAGCCCCATTGAGAAGTAGCTCTTTCCCGGGCCTGCTGCGCCTCTGGCCGCGCGTCCCGGCCGCGCGTTCGGTGCGACTGCCCCGGCCAGATAGCGCCTGGGGGCGAGTCCTGACGGCCTTATCTCGTGGGCCCTCCTCGCCCGAGCTGCAATCCCGGGGGTGAGGCCGCCCTCGAGCCCGCAGCCCGCGTCCGCTGCGCTTCTGCCGGTGCAGCGGGGGCGAACGGACCGGCAGTGCCCGGGGGCGCGCGTGTAGATTGGGGCCGGGCGCTGGCCAGAAGCGAAAGTGGCAGATTTGTCGTTGGGCATCTCCGCCCTCTCCCCACCTGTCGCGGGTGGACTTTGGGGCGGGTGGTAACAGAGGAAAGGGGTTTCCAGGCGGGCGGCAGTCAGACGTTGAGCAGGCGGCCCCATTGTGAAGCTGCCAAACTCTCTCTAGTGGTGGAATCCGCAAATCTGCCGGCTAGGCGATGGGAACATGAAGGGAATGATGGCCCCGTCCTTTTCCCCTTGCAAATGTTCCACATCCTTAGGGTCTTCCTGCTTCTCCACCCACATCAGTTTGCACCCGGGTGGGTTAGTGATCTGTGTCGAGCCAAGATGCTGAGAGTGTATGCTTATGGTTGTAGAGCACAGGTAAAACTGGGGCTGGGAACTTTCCAATGATTTGAGGAAGAATGGAGAGGCAGTAGCATTTTATTGCATGCTCGCTACTCCTAGCCGAAGGAACAGTTCTTGCACAACATTTCTGACGTTACTAGAACTCTTTATTTTACATTGTTTTTCTCAGATGAGCCACCCTACAATTTAGAGTTGTTAGTTGCTTAATGTATTTTTTTTTAACCCTGTAGAGGAAGTTACACACTAAGAGAGAGAGAGAAATGATGTCTTCCCAAAGTTTATTTTCTCAGTGATTTCAAAATATAGCGTTGGTTATTACTGCAGAAGCTTTTGGTACTTTATTCAAGACCATGATTTATGCTTACACAATTATGTTTAATGAATGTTTCACAGATTTCAGTGTTTCTATCATGTAGCTGTGTGTGCATTATAAACTTAATAAAATGACCAGGATGAAATATAAGGATTAATAAGCCGTAGACCTCTTGATTTGATAAGAACGGTGTATACTACATGCTTCTGTCAACATTTTAGTTAACCACAAGTGAGACTGTTTAATAGTGACTATTCTAGGACATAAGATATATAGGGTATTTATTGACCTTGGGTAATGGTCAGCGAATTTGTTTACTTTGTATAAATTTGTATCCTTTGGAGAGCTCTTGTACACCCTTGAAAGTATTTAGTGTGGGGGGAGTAATAAAACTTTATATACAGGGTTGAAATTTGCTGTGCTGTTGTGGATTTCACATCCTCTGGGGGAAAAAAATCAGCTCTTTTCCTCCAGAGAGAACTCTTGATTCCGTCACCAGCCTATCAAAATACGTTCCTGGATTTAAGCTTTCATGTGGAAGGTTAGCCACTTCCACCGTGCGCACCTGTCCGATTTCGGTTATGCTTTCCTAAGAGGCAAATTTCTTGTAAAGACTGCATGTAGATCTGCAGTTCCAGTTACTGTCTGTCATATTTGTAGTGAAACCAATTTTTTTTTCCTAAAAGTAGAACGGTGACTTTACATAATAGACAACATTGGTAATCTAGCTTTAATTTCTACTAGCAGAAATAGAGGGGAAAATGAATGCTGCACTTTCAGGGGGTTGCTATTAAAAGAACTGATACTAGGAAGAGAAACACATTTTTTTGTCTTACTGAACTGATTATGGGTTGTCTTACCCCCTTCGTGAGGTTAATGGTTTGTTTTTGAGATCCAGGATGGTTTCAGAAAAGTCACACCCTACTTAACAACTCTTCTTAAAAATTATTGATGATTTAGTTTTTATGAGTTACAAATGGAAAAGTGAGATTGAAGTAATCTCTGCAAGGAGCATGTAGGGTGGGTACAGCTAAGCATTTTGTTTTTATTGTGTATGTTGTATTTTGGCACTTAAACCATTTTATTTCTGCTCAGTGTTCTGTTACTGGAGACATGTTTTGGTCCTTATCTTTTTTGTTTTTAGAGTAATGTTTGAGACTAGTGGTCGCAAAATATTTTCATTAGTCTGAATGCAACTTTTAAAAATTGCAATTTTTTTCAAGTGCTTTTTAAAATTATTGATCTCTCCTTAAATAGCTAATCTGAGAAATAGTGCCTGTTTCCATTTTTTTTTCTTTGTGTTTTGGGATCTAGAATTAGAACCCATGACTTCTACACTACCATTTTTCTTTGCCTAAAATTTTATCTTGTTTTCCATAATATACTCTTTAATGATTAGTGGGATTTATTTGCCAAAATTCACAAGGGCTATTTGCTGGCCTTCATATTTATAACCATATGATTTGGAAGTGATAGATTTTAATTTTTTTCTTTTAAAAAACCTTCTTTTTTAAAGTAGGCTCCACAGTGGAGCCCAACACAGGGCTTGAACCCACAACCCTGAGATCAATCCCTGAGCTGAAAATATGAGACAGACCCTTACCGACTGAGCCATCCAGGTGCCCCTAATTTTTTATTTTTTATTTTTTATTTTTTTTCTTCCAAACTTATTTAAATTCTAGTTAGATAACATATAGTATAATATTGGTTTCAGGAGTAGAATTTAGTAATTCATCCCTTAAATATAACACCCAGTGCTCAGCATAACCAGTGTCTTCCTCAATACCTGTCACCCATTTAGCCCATCCCCCACCCCCTCCCTCTGTCAACCCTCTGTTCTCTGTCCATTAATTTTTTACTTATTGCTATTTTGTTAGTGGATCTGTGCTGAAGTCTGATACTTACGGCTTTTTTGTACATAGGGATTTTGTGTGGGCTTGAACATTTCCGTGTGGAGCTTTCTGTATTTGGGGGAAAAATACTCCCTTCTCTGGGTTCCCGGTACCATTCAGGTTTACTGTTCTACGTAATAGATTTCCATGTATTTCCGTGTCTGTCTGTTTTTCCTTCTCGCCTGGTCTCTGGCTTCACTTTTGTATTTGCCCCAGTGCCTGTACAGTGCTGGGATATAATAAGACTCAAGAAATAATGTTGAATGACAGAATGAGTAAATGAAGAATTGAGTGGCTGAGTGGATACACCCAAAGAAATACTCCTCAGATCTTTATGGGAAGCCACTGGGCAAGCAGAGGGGTCTCTCCCCCCCCCCCCCACCAGTGTTTCAGTTCATTGCCTTTTCATTGTTAAATATTACTTTCGAGTAGGATAGCAATGTAATTGCCAAACTGGGACAATTTGGAGAGATAAAGGGGGTGCTATAAATAATTATGCCGCATTACTGGCTGTGAACTGAGACATATGGCCACCCTACTTTTGAAGGACAGTCTTCTTTATTTACCTGTTTTGATATCTATCACCCCGACTGAGAAATTTGACACGCTTCCTGGTTAATGTTTGCAAACTTTCCTATTTGGAGAAGCTTCATTTGCAGTTGTATGTTGGGTGTCTTTTGCTTAGTCACTCATGGCTTCCTTATCCAGAGGCCTGCGGGAAGACCTTGGCCATGCTGACTTTTTCCTATTTTCATTGCTTCCAGGATAATGTCACCGGGTTTTCTGTTCATTTCAGCTGTTTGTAGCTGGAAGCATTATATATTCTAGCCTCTGCTCTGTTTACTTCAGTCTGTTTTTCTGCACAGCGTTTAGTCCATCTTGTAAGCATTTCACATGAGTTCTTTTCCTTCTTCTGTCTTTGAGAGGAGATCTGTTGATATCTTGCCAAGCCTTCATGGTCAAAACATTGGCCAGAATCAGCTGCAAATGTTAGAGATTTATAGATTTTTAAAGTATTCTAAAAATGTTATTTCAATCTATTCTAGATTTGAAAGCAGGGGAATCTTAAAGTGGTTATCTACTCTTGCCCTGGAGCTGAAATGGAAATTTAGGAAATGGTTGGTACTTTCATAATAAACAAGTATATTAACTCATCTTCCCTATTAAGCCAGTGTCCATGGGCTTTGGAGTCAGACTGGTGACATTCAGATTCTTGTTCTGACTCTCAAATAGTGTATTACTTGGTCGAATACTTTAATTTTTTTTTTTTTTAAAGCTTGTTATTTCAAGTGTTGATTTTTTGTTTTTTAAAGATTTTATTTATTTATTTATTTGATGGAGAGAGAGACAGCCAGCAAGAGAGGGAACACAGCAGGGGGAGTGGGAGAGGAAGAAGCAGGCTCATCGCAGAGGAGCCTGATGTGGGGCTCGATCCCATAACGCCGGGATCATGCCCTGAGCCGAAGGCAGATGCTTAACCGCTGTGCCACCCAGGCGCCCCCCCCCCGGTCGAATACTTTAAAATGGGGATAGTATTTTCCCCGTGGAGTAGCTATAAATTGCTTATAGCTTTTGGCATAAGGAAGTTGTTCAAAAATATTGGTTTCTTTTTATTAAAAATACAGTTCTTTGGGAATTTTCATAGCACAATCTTCATTGTTTCTAGCAGGACATGGAGTAAAGGCCCTTACTGTAGTTTTTCTCCCCCTCCCCCCTTTTTAAACTAGATTCCTTTATAGGCAGTCTCTTCAAGAAAATATATTCTTATACGAGTATCTGGTCTCGTTTCTTAATTCTTTCTCTTTCTCATCATCTCTATCCTCTTCCTCTTAGCCCCTGTGCACAGATAGCAGGTGGTTACACACACAGCAGTAAGCAGAGTCAGAAATGATTAAAAAATGAGGCAGGGAAAGGAACTCCCGCACAGTGGTTCGCCTGGGTGGCTCCGTGGACTCTGTTTGTATTCTATTTTTGGCCTGGCACTGCCGCAATAGGGATAATCAGTTACTACACTTTGTTTACTATGAAATTACCGACCATTCCTAGACTTCCACATCAGCTCCTGGGCAAGAGCTGGATAATTACTTTAAGGCTCTCTGTTTTCAAATCCAGAATGAAGTTTTGGGTTGATTTTTCTTTTGCCCTTGAAAAAAATGTTGGAAAATATGTTTTTTCAATGCATTTCAAAGCTGGAAAAGAAACGCATCTGACCAAATATGTAATACAACTTACATGATAGCTTGAATGAGATTTTACAGTGTTTTCTAAATCTAGTGTTTATTTAGATTTAAAACACATCCAGATTTTTCTAATGTTCCCGCTCCTGGGTTTTCTGTCTCGATTTCTAAAAGTCTAAATGAAATGTCTCTCTCTCGGTGATAGAGGGAGCCCTGAAAAATGGGGTGGACCTTTCTCTCTCTGTCTTCTGCGTCCAACCATGTAACCAGCTAGTATTGGTTGACAGCGGTCTTGTCCTGCCTTGTGATGTAGGATTTCCGAGTGTCTTACGCGCTCCCGGGACACAGGGTCCGTGACCGAGACCGACCTCGTACAGGCTGGGCGCGTGCCTTGACGTCCTCACATGTTCAAGTTGGAAGGAACACCAGAACCAGTAGCGAAAACCACCTCCTTCTAATCGTTTCACAAGTGAGGCAATAAAGCTTTAAAATAAAGTGCCTCCCCACACATTTGAAATAGAATTCCATTTACAGAAATTAATTTACATTTTTCGGGAACATGGTTATTGTGTAAAAAGCTGTCCCTCGGGCTTATCCCCGAACAGAGGCCACGTGTAGACAAAGCAGCGCCAGTGGGCTTCGGAGTCCGACAAAGCGGGGCGCAGGCCGCCGCCTGACTCTCCACGCAGTGCTCCACGGAGCCCTTTCCGGGGGGTGGGCTGCCGGCTCCCCAGGAGCGGTGGTGAGGCCGCGGCGCTAGGGGCGGCCGTCGCTTCGGCCCACGGAAGGGGCTCCAAAACAGGCGTTTCTCTCTAAACTTCCCTTCCGTTGAAAGCCCACTTACTGAAGAAGAAATCAGCTTGAACTTAAACAACAGTAGTGGGGACGGTTTGAGAGGTGGGCGTGTTGGATAAAAGCACCTGCCGTCAGGCCGCAGTTTTGCTGCGTTGCAGTTCACTGGACGCAGAACCCAGCGGCTTCGCTGGTGGAGGAGAACCCAGTCTTCCCTCCGTAGGTGTCTTGGTTAAGCAGCCTGGACCCGGTTTGTGGCAGCCGCCGGGGCAGGGAGCATCGCGGGTCTGTTTCCTCCATCTGGGAGGTTCCAAAGGCTGATGGCCAGGGGAGCGCCTCAGAGTGACAGGCGGGTCCTGGGACACTCAGTCCTGCCAGTTTCTCAAGCTGAAGAGGCAAATCTCTTTAACTCAGTAACCAGCATTTCCTTTGGATGAAACCCTTCAGGAGTGGCGAGGACAGTCATAAAGTGCCAAAGTCCTGGCCTTGTCCCTTGCCGTTGGCATGGGCCATGTCACTGTAGTCACCCTTGTGGGCCCTGTGGTCCTGGGCTGGTGAGATGAATCCTCTGAGCTCACTGGAGGCTGCCTGGCCCCAGGTTAAACACAGCAACAGAAACCCAACCACCAAAGAGATCTTTACAGGTGGATGGGACTTTGGGGAGTTTTCTTGACCTGGAGAAATTAACCCAATTAACAAGGAAGGTAGGAGATAAAGATCGATTCTCACAAAGATAGATTCTCACACATTACCTCCCCAGGTAAGGGGAAGGCCTGGAGGAGAAGCTTGAAACCTAAAGCAATGTGAAAACTCTAAAGGAGTGTTGTTCCCCTCAAAAAAAAGTGTTTTCCAAGGCCTTTCTAATCATTTGCCTCAGAGCAGTCTTATGAAGGATTTTTATTATTGCTGTTTTACAGCTAAGATGAGTAGACACCAAAAATTAATTGCATAATAATAACATCACACGTCTCTAAAGGGCTTTACAAGGAGCAGAACACGTTCCCCTGCCTCATCTCATTTGATCCACTTAACAACTATATGAGGGAAGAAGAATGGTATCGTCCTCATTTTAAATATTGCTCTTTATGCACGGTCAGGAGACAGAGTTCTTAGCAAGGCCGTGGCTAGGCCCTGTTCCTTTGACCCCAGCCTCATCTTTTTTTTCACAAGACACTGTGAATCTCTTGAGTACTTGAAGAGAACTAGGGTGGTGGAACCACCATTAAACCCCCCATGTTTGTGTGTCTCTTTATTCAGTCCAGTTAGCTGCTCTTAGTCTGGAGGTAGAATTTCAGCAGCAGAATACAGAGGAACAAACATGATAAAATGTTGACAGTTTAATTTAGTTGAACAAAGTCAAATTGCTTTAATTAAATGAATTAATATTGCATCCTCTATAACCTGTACCTGATGTTAGTACCCCCTGCTAGTTCCATCCTGTGTTGCAGTTAGAATTGTTATAATTGCTTTATAAGTTGTGTTACTTGTTAAATTAAAGGTTTATTTTTATATTCCATGTTTAGTATCTGGAGTAGAGCAGAAAAAATATTATGCCTGTGTGCCCTTGGGACTCATTGGACATTGTACAGTGACGTCTCCTGGGATTTAGTCTGGTGAGTTCTATTTTGCTTTTTCCTTTTGTTAGCCCATTGTATGGACATAATATCATCATGTATTTTAAGGACTGCATAAACAGATGAATGTGAAATGTCGAGATATTGTTGCAAATATGTATACTACAGTAATGAAATTTTTAATGATGGCAACTGAAATTATTGTTGCAGATTGCTAACATTATTATCCTGAAATGTTTGCCTTATCGATTGCGTGGGGTTTTTCCTTATTCCTGTGAGATAAGGGGGTTTTATGGGATAATATTTCAGGATAGAGTGGATAAGAGGTAGTTGCTCTGATTTCAGGGAAATTTTAGTAAAATGTTAATCCCTAGAGATTGGCAAAATAATTTGCAAAAAGTTCAAGTGTATGTTACCATACGTAAAGAATGGCAAACAGGTGACTGGAGGGAGCATCAGTTTTGCTCGGTCATATAGCGGTTCACTGCAAGTGTGACCTTCCTTTTATTACACCATGAATTTAAACTTGTTAAAATTATGCAGTGCTGTTGTCTTTTCGTTGTCTTTTTTCAGTGCGTCATCTGTGTATCTGTGCTAACAGTTATCCATGTGGCTCCATGTGTTTGATGGTGAAAAAAATTTAATAATTATCTTTGTAGCTTTTTAACATTTCAAAAAGTGTATTAGTGTGAGTTCGTGCTTTGGTATCTCATTCTATTTGGGCAATATCTTTGTAGGTCCTTGCTTTGAATTAGGGTGGTCAGAATCCTTGAGGGGAAAAAACTTGGGGAAAAAAATTCTGGAAAAACTTCTGGTTTCATAATAAGTGATCTCCAAATTAGCAGTCAGCAGCAGAATGATTCGAAAGAATGGTGGGGAAAACCAGACACCTTTGTTTCGTTAGGTAATATAGCGTACCGGATTTATGACAATGTGTTTTAAAACATTGAGAAAATGGAAACATTACTAAATTTTCAGTTTTGAGGAAAAAAGCAAGACGTTTGAAAACTCTAAGTACAAAATACTTTTAGAGGCTATTGAGCAAGAAATAATGTGGCTGAGCTAGTAACTCATCTAATTTAAATAAAGCCCAAGACTAGAAGCAGTGAGTGGAAGTTACAGGAACGTGTGTGTGTGTGTGTGTGTGTGTGTGTGTGTCTGTATCTTTCTCTTCAGATACGCATGTGTATATGTAAGTATGTATACATAATTATGGATATAGTTATATATGTAAATACAAGGACAGTCTAGCACAGCTGCAAAGATGAAATGAACAGACTTGAGAGGTAGTGAGTTACGTGTCATTGGAGGTGTTCAAACATGCACTGAGCAACCATTAAGATTCCGTCTGACTCTGAGATTAGATAATTTGTAGAATTTTAAAATTAGGAGGATGGTCAAAAACTTGGACATATGTGATAGGCTTCTTTTAATTTTTTTTTATTCTTTTTTTTTTTTAAAGATTTATTTATTGATTTGACAGAGAGAGAGACAGCCAGTGAGAGAGGGAACACAAGCAGGGGGAGTGGGAGAGGAAGAAGCAGGCTCCCAGCAGAGGAGACGATGCGGGGCTCGATCCCAGGACTCTGGGATCACGCCCTGAGCCGAAGGCAGACGCTTAACGACTGAGCCAACCAGGCGCCCCTTTTTTTTATTCTTAAAGTCAGACTTCAAATTGAAGAATAATTTGCATTTGGTAAAAATCACCGTTTTGTATAGGTTGATGAGTTTTGACAAATGTATCCAGTTGTGGAATGCCCATTATAGTCAATACATAGACTGTGTTAGTCACCCCGCCAAGATTCCCTGTGCCCCTTTGTAGTTTTGTCCCCTCCTCCCAACCCTGACCTTTTGCAGTCATCGATTGATTACTGCCCTATTAGTTTTCCAGGATGTCATATAAATAGAATCACACGTACGTAGCATTTTCTGTCTGCGGCTTTCACTCTTGTAATCCTAGTTTGCTCCTTTTTGTTGCTGAATGGAATTCCATCATATGGATGGAGCACAGTTTCTTTTTCCATTTCCCTGTTGATGGACATTTGGATTGTTCCCAGTTTTTGGTGATTATGAATAAAACTGTTAAAAACATTCATGTTCAGGTCTTTGTGTAAACATACATTTTCATTTTTCCTCGGTAAGTACCTACCAGTAGAGTAGGTGGGTTGTTTAATAAACTTTTATTTTACTGTGTAAGTAATTGGCAGACTCTTTTGCAAAGGGCTCTACCTGGCACAGACTTCTAAGAAGCTAAAGTAACTGTACCAAAGTGTGTGCAGGTGAAGGGCCTGTTTCTCATTCAGCAAAGATTTATTTTTATTATATATCCAGTTTTAACAAGTTTGATTAGCACATACTTTTTAAGCCCACAGTGGATTAGAAAGAGTAAGTTAGAAGGCGTTAGGGACAGGCTGTTAGCAATTCGAAGCAGCCGAAAATCCAGTAATAGGACAGTAATCACTGATTTAAAACAAAACAAAACAAAAGGCAGGGACTTAGAGGAGTGAAATTTTTCTATCTGGTAAGTTCTTTTTTTTTTTTTTTTTTTAAGATTTTATTTTTTTATTTGACAGAGATAGAGACAGCCAGCGAGAGAGGGAACACAAGCAGGGGGAGTGGGAGAGGAAGAAACAGGCTCATAGCAGAGGAGACCGATGTGGGGCTCGATCCCATAACGCCGGGATCACGCCCTGAGCCGAAGGCAGACGCTTAACCGCTGTGCCACCCAGGCACATATCTGGTAAGTTCTGACAGCTTCCCAAACATGTCTGCAGAGTAGAATCTCCTGGAGATCTTTTGAAAATTTCAGAGCCTAGGCGATGGCCCAGATGACTGAAGCCAGAGACCTGGGGTAGAGCACAGGCATCAGGAGTTGCTGAAGCTCCTTGGATGCTGTTCGCGTGTATGCACAGAGAGGACCCATGTGCCCCAAGCACAGCACGGTGAAGTTGTCGGCGCCGGAAACCCGGCCCTGCCTGCCTGGCCCCAGGCAAGCCCCTGCCTTGACAGCTTCAGTGTCCTCTTCTTCATAGTCAGATGCTCTGCATAGGTGAAATCCAAGATGATGCTGCCATTGAAACTAGGTGGTTCTAGATATTACTAGACTGACAATAGTCAAGCTTAGGGAGAGTCCATTTGCCAAGAGCCGGCTTTATTCCAAATGGATCATTTCTTGAAAAGGATTTTGTTCACATGGTGACATTTTTGTTCTGTATATTTAGACAGTTATATATGTTTTCTCTTAAATGGAATTGCTGTGTGTTACTAAAAACGGTTCAAGCATATGGGATAATTTTTTTGATTACTGATGGTGACTTTTTTTTTTTTTGATAAGCCTGATGTAAAAAAAAAAATATTCCCAGAATGCAGTACTTCTCAAAAAGAATTCTTTGTAAGGCAGTTGTGAAACTTCTCAGCTACTTTCAGAGCTGGTGTGAGGCACTGAGGCACTGAGGCTATATTTTTTAAATGCTCCTTGTGCCAAATGCTTAGGAGGTTTGACCTCCTGGGGAGTGTTCGGAGCCGAGCAGATTTTACACAGGTGAAGGTCTCTTGAGTGCGCTCATTCAGTGTACCAGGGTCCCTTACACGTGTGTGTTGTAGTTTGGACCTGCTGCTGTTAGTTGCAGCCAGAATTCATAATTGTGTGCCGTACCCCATGTTTTTTAAAATAATGCTCTTTGTACATTTTTCTAGTAGATATTAAGGTGTTACCTTGTCTAGTCTTGTTGAGTTTTGAATCCTCCCACATTTCAAAGAAATACAGTGGCCCCTGTGAACACTGTGAGGTCTTTCTCGTTTTGTAAGTCTTATGTCACCACCTTTGTTACAGATTAGATTGTGAAGAAATTTGATACTGAAGACCCTTAAGTGTCATTTAAAAAAACTATATATGTTCTTGGGACTTGTTTAGGAAACTCAGTTTTAAAGGTATTAGTCAACTACAAGTTGACTTTTCTATTCTCTTTTGTATTTTTTGTTCTGGACTCTTCTATCAACAGAAGTTTTTCTGCTTCTGTTATTATAATAACAATACTTCTTCTGTTTTCTGTTTCCGGTTTTCATTTTTGCTTTAAAGTACATATGAAAAGCATTAATGGAATCAGTAAGGGTGTTGTTGCTCCATGATTTCCAGCGGTCAGCAGTGCAGAAGTTAGTCGGCGTCGTGCCTCGTTTCCCAGTTCATGTTTATTCTTATTGATGCAGTGCGAGTGGGTGCCTGTTGCACATACCCACAGTACTTGTAAGAGTTCCTCGTAATCTTTTATCTTGGCAGTATGCATTTATGAGGCATGGTTTATTTTAGAATAGGAAACAAAATGCTTCGTCACGAATGGTTTGTTAAGAATAATAAACCTATAAGCAGATTCTGCTGAACACAGACCATCTCCAGTTGTCGTCATGGTAGCCATGTTTCCTGATCAGTGCTTTTATTTATTTTGTATTTATTTTTTCAGAGAGAGAGAGAGAGCAAGTGAGTGGGTGGGGTGGGAGACGGAGAGAGAGAGAATCTGAGCAGACTCCCACTGAGCGTGGAGCCTGACACGGGGCTCAGTTCCACGACCCTGAGATCATGACCTCAGCCAAAATCAAAAGTCAGACGCTTAACCAGCTGAACCACCCGTGTGTCCCTGATCTAGTGCTTTTAGTAAGACATTTTGCTCTGTGAAATACTGTACCTCCGTCTTCGGCATCACTGTTTCCTTTTGCTTTTTTTTTTTTGGTAGAATTGCAGAATTAGAAAGTAGCTAGGCTTCTTCAGATGTGTTCCGGTACTACTTCTGCTCATTTACGAGGTCACCTGAGGAAGTTGATCCTGTAACTGCTCCCAGGGTCTTGCTCCAGTATTTAAATCCAGGCAGGAAATTCTCAGGAATTTAATAGCATAAGACGTTTGCTTTCGTTCACATTGAAGCATGGAGGGCCTACTGTTTAGTCAGCATTCCACCTACCGAAAACCAAAATATTTGCCAATCAGTGTTCTCTTTTCTGAAACGCGGCCCCCACCTAGCTTTCTCAGTGGTGTATGCTAGGTGCTCTTTAGAAGGGCACTCAATATATAAGTAAAAAGGATCCTTTAAAAAAAAAAATCTAAGCAGTTTGCAAGAGTTGGGTTGTTGCACCATTGACGTTCCTACTTGAATATCAAGTGTGTCACCTAGTGTGGACTGATTGCCTGAGTGTCATCACCTGGGTCATTCTTGCGTGGTTACCCATCTGTGTGTACAGTTGACAATGCACTGAGGAAACCAGTGAAACTACCCAACAGAGCTGTTAGTTTTGAGACTGTCTTACTGTTTGGAGGAGAAGCCCTGATGTTTTTATAGCTAAAACGTGCAAGCAGATTTCCCAAGTTTACAGTTGTTCATCAGAAATTCCATAGCTTGCAGCTATGTATGTAATATTTAAAACAAGCGTTTTTATGTTCCAAGACAGCGAGGCCGTAATTCAGAAATTTGACGTAGAGTATGGACCCTAGTTACCAGGCCACATACTTGTTAGAGTGTATTGGAAATGCTTGTTGCTTTAACTTGCCGGTGAGGTGGTGTCTTCTAACAGGGAGTGTGTTGTTTACTTCAGCAAAATTTGGTAGGTGTCTTACACCAGGCTGCTCGGGTGGAATTTCCAGAGCTCTTCGACTACATCTGTTTCTTTTGTTTGACAATCAGGGTGAAATCATTATCTGTCAGGTAGGTACCTGAAGATCCTGTTAGGTGGTTTGGCCCAGCCCACGTGCTAGTTTTTATGATGTTATGGCTGCTGGAAACCGAAGCCGTGGTGGGTACTCATCTCAGTGTTGTCCTACTATCTGTGTCGTGTCCCATCAGATTGTGACCTTTTTATATCACTTCACTCATTCTCTTCAGTTTTCTCATTTTCGAGGTGCTTATTTTCTAGATAATAGATACTTTCTGCCTTTTCTCTCAAACCTTTGCGTCCTGACGTCCTTTATCCTCCTCCTCTAGAGATTCTGAGAATTCCTGGTGGGCTGCCATGTTGCAGCAGAACGGGCTTAGGGTAGGAGCAAACTTGTGATGGTCCTGTTGACCACAGAAGCCTGTCCCTGCCCTTCTTACTGTATTTGTCCGCGCTTCCCTTGCTTAGCCATTTCGATCCCTCAGAAGCACAGACGATGACTTGAGCCTAGCCTCTGTTTGAATTATTACCCAGATCCCAGTGGGTGGAGTGTGAATGCACGGATTTGGGCACGTTGTTAATGCACCAGATGAGACCACAGCGAGGTGGTCTGTGGACTGTCATGGATTCCCAGATTTGGAAGAGACCGAGACGAGTGTGTCACCTAGTGTGGACTGATTGCCTGAGTGTCATCCCCTGGGTCATTCTTGCGTGGTTCCCCATCTGTGTGTGCTCCGTTTCCTCCACAGCCTCACCGACCCTCCTCACCTTGTCTTCCAGAATGGAGTGTCAGAGACACACTTGCTGCCTGTAGCTGCCTGTCTGGTTAGGTAGGTTGGAGGCCTTGGATCTGTCCTCTTGTGCTCTTTCTGGGTATCTAGAATTAGTGAGAAAGGAAGTATTAGATTAGTGTGTCATTTGGTTTAGAGGAAACATTTGTTTATTCAGCATAAGGTTTGATGAAGCTTGGGCCCTCTAAAGTTTATTAGATAGAGATCTTCAGGTTTCTGTATGCTTATCAAAGTAGCTGACCGTCCCCAACTATTCCTGTCCTCTTAACAGAGAAATAAGTTACACAATCAAGTATAAATTTATTTTTACATTAATAATGTAGAATAAAGCCAATTACCTTAACTCTGGAAGGGTTGAGGGGCTACTATATTTTGATTAAATTAAATTTGGAACCACCTGGACTAAGATTTAGAGCAAGACGTAAGTAAAGCTCTGTGGATCCCTTTGTCGTGTGCTCTATCTCAGGACTCAGTGTTAATGTTCATTTTCACCTGTGCTCTAGATGTGGACTGCAGTGAGGACAGGATGGTCTCAGGGGACTTCTTCCCAGTCTTGCTTTATTTCCTAACGAAGGAAAGTATAGCACGCAAGTGAGGGGATAAGGTTCTTTTTTTTTAAGCTTTAGAATTGCTTGGATTTTAAATGAATACCCAAACTTTGCGAAATGCCTCAATCAGGAAAAGATTATTTGTTTCGCAAAAGGATTGATAAGAATTATTTAATATAACAGTCTTTTCCAATAAATTTTTCATCTTAAAATTAGTTACTATTTGACATCATTTTGGTTGGCAATCTGAAATACTTAAAATTGTGTTTTCTGCTCCTCACTGATGCTTAATTAAAAATAGAGTTTCTCTGAATGACACTGTCACTCAGTTCCCCTTAGTACTTTTCATTTTCCAAAATTTGACTTATCGGCAGCTTTCTACAAACCTGGCCATTATTTGTGGTACTTCTTGTCAGGGGGTTTCCAAACTGTGTAGTGTCGTCCTCGTGATGAATAATACCAGCAGTCATTGAGAATTGTTCTGCCATTTATTAAACTGTTCAAAAGTGCAGTGTCTCGGGTATTGCAAAATAAAATAACTCACAAATCAATGGCGTATTTTCTGATTAAATAGTCAAAGTGCATCTGATATTTTATAGATGTTCAATATTAAAAATGACCTGATTTCTTGGATTTAGGGTTTATGTTTAAACTACAGAATGGTTTGCTCTAAATAATTCATTGGGGACATGGGAGGAAGAACATTTGCAGAACTTTCCGTTGAGACTGACTCTCCTCCATACCTTAAAAACATTTTGGGGGCCTGTATTGGAACCTTTGCAGAAATTGATCTGTTTTCATCTCTCATGATGTGCCCCTTAAACGCAATTGAAAAAAATGTGTAGGTGTGTGAAGAGCTGAGTACTTATTTTAAATGAACAGTTGGGAAATATAAAGATGTAAGTTTTCAAGTTGGGAATATTTGGTGGATCCTTGTGGCACTGTGTAGGATATTTTTATTGGCCTCGTGTTGAGATCTGTATTTGATTTGCTTACTATCCTCTCAAGGAATAAACTTCGTGTGATTGAACGGAGTGCCTCATTTAGAGAAAGTACAGTTTTCTGTTGCCTTCTCCATCTGAAAACTTTTAGCGGTCCTCCGGACTTTAATTTAACCTGCCTTGGAGTTCGTGCAGGCGGAGAAGTCGTAGTCATTTTATGCCTGCTCTGGAATGCTGTATAGACACAGATAAACGTCTGGCAGTTGGACAGGGGCTGTTTCTCAGGCCGGCGTCGTTTCGTGCGCCCTGAGCCGTCTAAACTGCTCCAGCTCGGCCCAAGGTTCTGTGCACGATACCGTTACGATCTGCGTCTGTTTGCTTTCAGGAGCGTGCCGACTGGTGCCTAAAATGGAAGTCGACGTCAATGGAGAGTCCAGAAGTACCCTGGCCACGCTGCCCTTGCCCGTGGCCGAGGCGAGCTCCCCGGGCAAGGCGGAAGCAGAGAAGCCCCGCTGCTCCAGCACGCCGTGCTCGCCCATGCGCCGGACTGTGTCGGGCTACCAGATTCTCCACATGGACTCCAACTATTTGGTTGGCTTCACAACTGGTGAGGAACTCCTGAAGCTAGCCCAGAAGTGCACGGGAGGCGAAGAGAGTAAGGGAGAGGCTGTGCCTTCCTTGCGCTCCAAACAGCTGGATGCAGGACTCGCGCGTTCCTCCCGCTTGTACAAGACCCGAAGTAGGTACTACCAGCCGTACGAGATCCCCGCTGTGAACGGCAGGAGGCGAAGGCGCATGCCCAGCTCAGGAGACAAGTGCACTAAATCTTTACCTTATGAACCTTACAAGGCCCTCCATGGGCCTCTGCCTCTTTGTCTTCTTAAAGGTAAGAGGGCTCACTCCAAATCCCTGGACTACCTCAATCTAGATAAAATGAACATCAAGGAGCCAGCCGACACAGAAGTGCTACAGTACCAGCTCCAACACCTCACCCTCAGAGGGGACCGAGTGTTCGCTAGGAATAACACATGAGTGACTTGCAGAGAGTGTAACCAGTTTAGGTCAGCCTCCGCTTGGCCGGAAAAACCCACTGTCGTACTCTGTACAGGACTCTTCCCATTATAGATGGTTGTATCAGCTAAGTGTTCCTGGAACATAAAAATTGTTTGGGTCAAAATTTGAATACAGGAACGAAATCACAGGTACTTGGGGGGAAATCATTCTAGAGCACGCAACTGCAAAGAAAACAGAATGTTGGCCGTTAGTTTGTATAGCTTTTTAGCTAGGAAAAAAAGGCTTTGGTACAGTAATACCATCTTTATGATTCTGACACTCAGATTGGGAATGTTATCTGCTTGGTTGTTGCTGACTTGGTATGATTCATTAGAAATTTCTATCTTTAAGTACTCAAGTACTTCTTTAATCTCTGTATTTTACTATAAAATGTATGTAATGATTTGTTTTATGAAATTTAGAACTTGAACATTGCTGAATTGGACCACTTTTTATTTTTAAATATTGAGTTTAAATATTTTATAACTGGTTTTGCACTGAAACAATTAACATTTCAGATTGACAAGAGAATAATCTTTCTTCACTTGCCTCAATAATACTATTGAGCAATGAATTTTTTTATTTCCGCATGGAAAGTTATTGATCTCTATGGCTGTAAAATATTTCTTTATAGCATTATTAAAGTGTGTCTTAATACAATTAAATTTGGGATACAAAGTATTTATTTTACAACGGGTGGGGGGAAGCTTTTCCAGAAAGTTTCCAATATGAAGTTTTCATAAGTTAAAAAAGTTTCCTTAGTGCTTACTTTCTAAGTTAAAAATTCATCTGGAACTTTAAAATGGAAAGGATTCTTTTAGTTGTGGATGATAGGCATAATACTGTTTGCATCTGAATGTTCTGTAAGTGAATGAAACTTGAATAGAAGGACTCACGATTTCTACTATCGAATGCTTAAACTAAGTATGAAGTGATACCATTCAGCATGGCATTGGGTCATTCCAGTTTTCTGTGCAGCTCAAGCACTCGTTGAAATTCCAGTTTCTAGGATTAGTGTAGGAGCCTAAAGTGCTTCTACAGTTTTAATGGGTTAATCCTGGATTACTTAACAATTTATGTCAATTGCACTGGTTTAATTTGTTGCTAAAGGAATAACGCCCTGGCTTTAGTAACAAATACAGCTCAACTATTCTTGAGTATATTTTGAGAAAAATGTATGTAACTTAACCTTTTGTAAAAGTTTCTATTTCTTTTTTTCTTTTTTGACTCTTGAAGGTGCAATTTATTACTGAATTGGCATTTCTGGCAGCATAGGAACTGCTTATTTTAAATTTCAGTTTGGGGGCTGTGAGTTTCTTAGGTGTTAGCAATCTTGCTTATAAAATATGAACACCTTTTATTAATGAGTGGGTCATTCCTGGTGCAGATATGACTTTCCTTTAGCCAGAATGAATGGCAAACTCTGTTTAGAGCAGAATAAGTATTAGGAAACCCTAGGAGCTCTTCATCCACATTTATCATGCTTTCACTGAGGCAAACCATGTGAAAGCGCCTTGGGGAAGTTGACCCATATCTTACTGAGTTGATCAGATTTCTTGGTGGGCTGGAAATTTTCAGCTGTTGTATATTTTCAAGTAAATTGCACCTTTGTAACATATTGTATTGACGAATGATCGCTAAGATTAACTCTATCTATACAGTCATTAGTTTGACAAGAAATAGAATCCTGTCAGATGCCAAAGAGTTGGGATTTTTACGTTTAATGATTAAACACCGTTATTTATTGATGATTTACCCTGTGGAACTGTATTATTTCTAACTATGAAATAAAAGGGTCATGTAAACACACATCGTTGTGTGGTGCTTTAAACAAGGTCCGTCATCGACAGGCTAGTTGCTGTTCAGGAATTACGCGTAAGGAGTTATTTTTAGGCCCCATTTTTGTTAAAAAAAATTTTACTTATGTTGCTCATTCGCGTTTCCGGGTAAAGGATATATTCCTGGCAATGGTATGTATTCAGTCCATGAGGAAACACGGCTGTGTACCTGTGAGATCTGTCCCCTGCCCGTGCCCCTACGTAATTTGTTGAGCTAAATAAAAATATGCAGCTCTTTTGTTTTGTTTTGTTTTTACTTAAAGACAAGTGAAGCTTAGTGGCAGAAATGAAGGGGTTGGAAGTTTGAGATATGGCATGTGTGCAATGATCTGGTTAGTAAAGAGAAAAAAATTTAAGTTCGGTTTTCCAGAAAGTTTTGAAACTCTAGGTCTGTAGTGGACAAAATGTGTTCGGAGAGCTCCTTCTTTCAACCTTGCTTTCTTTGCACCCCATTATCTTGTTGTGGTCCTATAGAAGGTAGTATCCCAAGAAAAAAGGTTAGCCTGGATCTCTTTTCTCGGGGGCGGGGGGGAATCCCATTTTCTTTAGACTTCTGACATGGTTTCTACTTTTGAACTCTCCCCCGCCATTTTATCAATTTAATATTTCATACTAAATGGCACACTTGCCCAGAGGACACCTGATGCTATCATACAGTGCCTGCCATTTACTGACACGAATTTTCTTTTTTGCGAAAATATGTGTTTTAGAGGCTCCGTTGATGTTTAAAGTGACAATAGGATTTCACTCTTGGTGCCAATCTAAGGCGAGCTGCGTTTGCGTCTCCGACTTGTTCTGGGCTGTGTTTGCACCTCTGGTTCCAGGGCTCCTGGAGTCAGCAGTCGGGGAGGAAAAGACTGGGGGGGATGGATTAAAGTGTAAACCGGTTCAGAACCCCCAGACCTTCCAGACTCTGGCTCAGCATGGCTCCTGTTCCAGGCTATTGTTCCTTATGTCATTTAATGCCCATGTGTGGGTGCCTTTTTCCTTCCCGGAGATAATTATTTAAATGATTTCAGTATTTGGGGTTTGGGAAGCTTTTTTATAAGATTGTAAGTTAACTTACAAAGGCAAACTGGCCTTTCACTAAACAAAGAATATTTCTTGAGAAGAACATATTTTTATTTATTTTCTCACTCTATAACATACTTTAAAATTTTTTTTTTATCTTGGAAAGACTTTTTATTTCATTATAACCATTGAGAACATTTTAAGGGAACTTTTAAATGACCCTGGCCTAAGTGGTTTGTTCTCAGTCGGAGAAAGTAGGAGGAAAGCCTGTCCAGCAGTTCATAAGTGGCGTAAATGCTTTGAAGGGGTTGGGGCGGAGAGACCAAGGATGCGCGTTACCGTAATGCAGAGGGGACAGCAAGTATTAAGCAAAATTGTTTCTTTAAACAATAGAATTTGATTAGGGAAGTGCAAATTGATGAAGATTGCCTTAGAAATACAATAAATTCGATTATAAAGCTAGAAGTGGAGATTGCGCTCAATGTGCTTTGCTTTGTAATAATGCTTCTTTAGATAAGAATTATGAAATGGATCTTTTGATCTTTTATATTACAAAAAAAATTAAGTATTTTGCCGGCTGGGGGGAACATGACCAGGAACAAATCAAAAGAAGAATGGGTTTGATTTGTTATTTTGAGTTTGCTGAGCCCCTAGGACACTTCTGTGCTCCTGTTGGGAGAGATTGTCGAGTTTGTATTCTCGCCGTTGTGAAACGACTTTATGCAAGGTTTCATCAAATGATTTCAGAGGAGAAGTTGGAATCCAAATCTCCCAATGTTGTTACCCCTGATCTTGGGGTTGTCTTTGATGTATGGATTTATGGGCGAGCACAGGATGGGGAAAGAGAGCTCTTTAAACAGAAGAATACAGCATCTACTAGAATGAAAGCAAGTGGCTGCACCGTCCGTGGGATCCTTAAGTGATCCCGGCTGGTGCCGCTTCTGGAATGAAGAGCTTTGATGCTTTTGCTTTTGTGGAAAAGCTAGCGGCAACAGGAGGGAGCGCTGGGTCCGTCACGTTGACCTTTAAGTCTGATTCACCAGGAAAAGTATTCTTCACCAAACTTTTATATAAAAGGATACATTGAAATATATATCTGGAAGACTTTGAATCCTCTATACCTGGTCTAACGCTTCAGTCAGGAAAGGAACTTAGGCAGTAAGAAGTTTTTGAAAGCCCTGAAATTGAGATTTGGGCTCAGTGATGGAGCTAGGACGGCAAGCACTGAGCACACACAGCGTGGGCTCCTCACCTGCGCCTGCGCCAGCCGTCCCTAATCCCTCAGAGTACGACGTGTGGCCTCATTATCTTTCTTAACCCAGCGCTCTAGGCCGCTGCCACCGAACTGATCAGAATATCGTAGGAGATAAAACCTGTTTGTTTACCGCACCCTCAGACCCCCTCCAGTAGGGTATAATGTGAACTCAAAAACGGTCTGCATGTTTTTGAGTAGGAGGCTGTTCTGGGTCCTGTGTCCTAACCAGACTGGAGGAGAATGGCCCATCCCCACTACCATCACCCACAGGGCTTCTCCTGAGCACATGCTGGCACTCGGGCTGCAGAAAGGCTTAAGCTAGCTTTCACCTCCAAGGACGTGACTCTTATTGGGAGAGGAGAAGGGGAAGGTAGCCTAAGATGCATGCCCAGTAAGTGTTGTGTTGAATAAATACCAATTTAAGGAAGAGGAACTGGAATCCTTTGGTACTGAAATCTGGGGAAGATCTATCTTGTTCAGTAGCAGGGCCAACTTATTTTGGATGTGCTCGCTTCGTTGCTGATCTGTATAGAAGGTAAAAAAAAAGAAAAAAGAAAAAAAAAGCCTTCATAGGGAAGTTTGGGGAAAGCAAAGTCTTAACAAAATAATCGAATCTAAGAAGTATCATGGCCTGGCAAAAATGTTCACTTGTTATCTGCACCTTTCTCCTTGGTTGCTGACCTGCGTTCTGGAAGAGAAGAGTTAAGGTAGACAGTAGTTAACTGAAATATTGGAATTGGGGGTCAGGGAAGGCGAGGGCTATGAGGGACTAAGTACATGGATATTTTAGTGACTCGTTTGCTCTTGCCCTGCTCTTCGGCCTGGGGTGGGGCGGGCTGAGGATGAGAGAGAAGGTTTGCTTTAATTATTTGGGGTCAGAAGTATATTTAAAAGTGTGAATTCTTGACATAATTTGTATAAGAAATTGAACTATCTGGGAAGTGTTTTGTGCAAGGAGTTTCCTCATATGGATTTTCTTTTCATACAGCTAACTAGAACCCTGCAATATTTGGTAGATTTCTAATATTTATGAAGTTTGGGTTTTGTTATTCTCAAGGTTTCATGTACAGTTTTGGTGTCATCCTCCTATAATAAATTACTAAAGTTAAAAGGAAACATTTTTTAAGGGCTAGCGTTTTTCTAGGATTCAATATTATTCTGTGGTAGGCCACATAAAGTGACTCACTGGTAGTTCAGAAAGATATTCCTTAAAAAGCACAAATTGGCTTTTTTTTTTTAGGGGAAAAGGACATACTGTATTACATTTGGCATAACATTGCCTTGCTACACCCCAGCCTGAAATTCATTTTTTAAGTATTTGCTGGATCAAGCCCTCTAAGTGAAATAAGTGGGGATTGGTTTTTTTTTTTTTAATCTTTCTTTGTTTTTGAGGAACACTTGGGTGCTCTCTTTGGCAGCACATATACTAAAATCAGAATGATACCGAGGAGTGCTTTGACTAGAATAAAGATGCCAGAGAATTGTACCTTTCCCCACCGGGCCAGGCCACTTTGTAGAGGAGTCACAGCAAATGCTGGAAATGACAGTCATTTCTAATTTGTGAACAGAAGAGTTGTAAGAGCCACCTCATTTGTGTTATGCTGGATTTAGTGTGACCTCTAATGAGCAGAGTTCCTTTGTATGTTGACAACCAGATGTAGTGACCTCAGGAGGAGGAGACAGACAAAATGCTCCGAGACCTAGGGTGGATTTATATGAAGTGTATAAAAACAAACCCTGGTTTGAAACAGAAGCACCAAGACCAAGCTATTCTAGCTGATCTGTAGGAATCAGGATTCTTGGATTCCTCCTTGAGTTCCTCATCCACAGAATATTTATTGTGAGCCAGGCCATGCCAGGCACGGTGATAAGCCCTGAGAATACAAGGCAGGTAGGCACAGAAAGCCACAGTCAAGAGCAAACACTTGCATTTTAGAGCGCTTCTCATAAACATAGCTTTAAGATCTTTTCAGCCTGCAGAGGAGAAAGTTCCTAATCCCACCTTCAGTGGGGGGAGAGCTTCCCAGGGAAGCTCTGCTTGGGTGTGGCCGTGAATAGGGGTTTGCCAGTGGGGACAATGCCTGTGTGGGAATAGAAGACCGGAAACGGCCTTGAGATTCATCCGTTCTACTTTTTCCACTATTGAAACCAACCTGGACAGAAGTATGTCATGTATCTTTCTAAAAATGTCCAGGAAAGGAAATCATACTGAGTCACTAAATGTATTTGACCCACGTTTTCCGTTAAGTGCAGCAGTGAAATTTCAAGTCATGGTACTTAAAGTGCCAAACAGAGTTTTACAATCAGCATTTCTCCTAATCCGGCCACTTTTTACCTTAAAGTAACTGCCCCAGCTTCACTGATCTCATCTTTTGTGGGTCTCTGGTGGGCCAGAGTTTTCGCAGATATTTGTCGCGTCTGTATCTGGAAGAGGAATAAGTTTTGGGGGACCCAGTAGCCAGTTTCAGGCTCTATTTGGGAACGTAGCCAGAAACACTGGGCCCTGAGAGAAAGTCCAGGGCGCTCCTACTCCAGAGTCGATCCGGTGAGAAGAGTGGGGAGGGAATCGGCTTTCCATCCCTCCCCTGCTCTTATGCTTCTCGGTGCAGAACAGAGCACGCTGCCCCACCAGCCCCAAACTCGCCCTTCACAGGTTCTCTGTTATTAGAGGCCGTTGTTTGGGGAAACAGTGCCGGTTAGGCTCTGAGGTTTGGGATGACTGTCAGTGGGAGCTGACCCTGGGCCCAGTGTGTCTCACCGCTGGAACCGCTCCCAGAATTCGGGCCTGCAGGCCTCTTTCTAGGACTGTTTGCTGGAAGAGAAGGGGAGAGGAGCAGGTGGAAATAATCTGAGGGCTGTATTTTAAAATGAAGGTAATTTTTAATAGCCAACCATTTGTTTCTCTGTTCCCCTCTCTTTGCTTTAAGGAGCCGGCTGTAAATAAAGTATTGAAAGAGCTAAAATACTGGCCTTTCCCATAATGTCCTATAGTTGTGACCATTTTGATTTTGTGGTTTTAAGAATACCCATCCTGGCTTTCCCACTTATTTGTAGGGTACAGCTGATCATGAAACTTGGTTTCTTTTCTTTTTTTTAATTTTATAAAATAGGAAAAATAATTCCTACTTTATAGTTCTTATGAGAACTAGACATACTGCATGTAATAGCAAATGCCTATCTCGTTCGAGTTGCTGAATGAAATGCTGCTATTGACAGCAATAAAAACTGTCTTCGAAACCCCTGAATTGCTGTCTGAAAGTAAAATAAAAGCACTACGTTTACAGTGGAAGTATTTGGCTGTTATACACAACCAATGAATCATGGACAAACACTACATCAAAAACTAACGATGTACTGTATGGTGGCTAACTGAACATAATAAATAAAGAAAAAAGAAAAATAATAAAGTTGAAGTATTTTGAATAAAATTGCAAAATCTCAAAACGTGCGTGTCGGCGCTAGGGGTGCATATTTGTTGCCGCTCAACCCACTTAGTGAGTTAGTGTTGCGGCAGGTGGGCTGTTGGTGTTCCAGGCCGTGCAGTTGTGCAGAGATCACGCGCTTGAGCGTGGGAAGAAAATGTTAGACCTGCTTTAAAAGTACTTTTTTGTCTTTTAAAATTTTTATTTGTTGTATATATCATTTATACAGTGTGCCAGTGTAGTAGTAAATAACTAAATTATATAAATAAGTATGTAGACATTGGAGATATCAACACAATTTTTTAGACTTTTTAAATCGATGACCATAAGAGTTGGGAAATCATGGGTCTAAAGGACCACATCTATTATAACATGAAAATCCTTCTTGTTGAGTCCAGTTTCTTAGAATTTTGTCTTATTAAATGTTTGAACACGGGCTTGAGGTTCAGCAAGATTGAAAAATAAGGACCATTTTAAAAACGAACAGACAGTTGTATTTTGATTCTCATTCTACATCTTTTTTGCTAGTAATTTTCTCCCCAGTGCTGTATTTTTCAGATTTTTTGGATTTGCTTCCTACTTCCTAATTTGAGGACTTAATACAGTTTGGGAAATAAAAGACAGGAGAACAGAACCCATCTGTCTCAATAGGCTTCTGACGTTTGTGTTGTGAACCTTTTCCCGTGCACACAATATATTTTTGGTTAGGGACTCCTGAACCATGCGGCGAAACATTTGCTGAATATCCCATTTGCAGAATCCATTTTTTGTGCCTCGAGTGAGGTCGTGTTCTTGGTCATGGTTTTTAGTCATGTCTTTTAAGAGCATGATACTGCTATACCGTGAAGAACTTTCTGCTTCTTACCCCACAGTTCTTTCAGGTAACCATCTCTGATCATTTGAAGACCTTTTTTCCAGCATTTAGCAGAATTTCTGATCACATTCTCTGGCCTGTGATGCCCTTACAAAATATATCTCCCCAGAGGTCGATTTCCTGTGCACTGACAGGTAAATTGTGCATATGGTTACTCTTCCTATCCTGGGGGGGGGGGGGGGGGCGGGGAAAGTAAAACCAGAAACTGTGTTGTGATACATTTTGTTGCCAGCATCTTTGACAGCAAAGGGATAAATAACAATGACAAAGTATCTAGAAAGTGGCTTCTTCCTCCCTCTTTGTCCTTATGCAGCCACACCTTGTAAGAGCTGGCACTGACCCCACCACCCTCTCTGAGCCCAGGCTGCTCGTGCTCAAATAGTGAATATAAAGCACGGGGTTGGGTGTGGTCTGAGGACCCACCTCGGGGAAGCCACACATTGTTCTTCCCATCTTTAGGACAGCCTGCTCTCAGCGCTCTCATCAAACTGTACAGTGTTACATAGCCCATCCTTCCAACAGTTACTCGCTGTTCTGAACTTGGCTACACTTGGCCACAGCTAACTTCCTGTAAGGCCTCTGTGTTATGCGTACTTAACAAAAAGGGAGATCCTTTTTCATCATTCCCTTGAGAAGAAAATATGTACCTGTACCATAACCTCATGTTTATACCTCTCCATTACACTTGTTTGGCTGTCCTCTCAATACCTGGTTGGTTTCTTCCTCTCTCTCTCTCTCTCTCTCTCTTTCTTTCTCAATCTTTCTTTCTTTCTTTCTTTCTTTCTTTCTTTCTTTCTTTCTTTCTTTCTTTCTTTCTTCTTTCTTTCTTTCTTTTTCTTTCTTTTAGATTTATTTATTTGTTTTGACAGAGCGAGAGATAGAGAAAGGGGGGGATGGATGGGGGAGAGGGGCAGAGGGAGAGAGTCTTTCAAGCAGACTCCCCGCTGAGTGCAGAGCCCCATGTGGGGCTCCATCCCAGGACCCTGAGATCATGACCTGAGCCCAAACCAAGAGTCAGACACTTAACCCACTGAGCCACCCAGGCGCCACCCCCACCCCCCGCCGGTTCAGTTTCTAGTGCGTATTTTTGGTTTAAGGGTTGTTTTTGTTTTGCCTAGGGTAAATGGAAAACCCAGAGGGGAAATTTTCAATTATTTCTGCAGGAGTTTTCCTGAGTTGCTAACAATGCCCTTATTTGTTGTCTAGTCACTGTACAAGCTGGCTTTGACAAGAGCCGCTGAGAATTTAGCTTGTCTTCTTTTTTTCATATAAAAATATATTAGCCATCTTTTGATCTTTTTTCCAAAAATCTCTTGTGGCTGGTACAGCTTACTTTTTCATAGCTTCTGAAGTAAAAACACATTTTGTTTTAATGCACAACTGTAGATTCTTCATTCTGTAACAAAGCCTCAGATGATATTAATTCTTCTCTTTAAGGTTCTGCAATATGTCTGAAGATGGACACATATTGGCAAAAAACTTAAAAATCAAATTTTATTTGGCTGAAAACAGAAAAGGCAAAATAGCCTCTTTGGCTTAAATCTGCATTCACAATACCTCTGTAGCTGCTAGTTTTAATAAAAACATCTGAAGCAATGGAACAATGGGGTGGAGGAGGGGGAGGGTGTGATCGGACCTTTTTGAAGTTACAGAAATTCTCAAAACATTTTGTACCTAAAGGCTTTTTACAGCGGTGCTCCATTCATACAAATTTAGATACATAATCGAAGTTTATAATAGCCCTCTGTGCGGTTGGTTGCTCCATAAAAATCTGTACTAACAAGCATCTTTATGTGGGCTGTTTAATGAGTAACTCCCCATTCACAGACTTGCATTCAGCCTACCTGGCAAGTCCCGTTGCCCCTGAAGGCCTGCCTCATGCATAGCATGCCTCTTTCTCATTCTCTCCGTGTTTGGTTTTGAAATCAGTCACTATTACCGAGGACATATACACATTTTCCCGCTGACAATTGCCTAGGTTCATTCAGGTTACGCACTGAGAACCTACTGTGTGCACACAATGCTTTGACCCTAAACCAAATTAGGCTGTAGGTGGCTCTTAAGGATAATAGTGAACGTTCCGAAAGCCTATGAGTTTTCCTTAAATTAAATATAGCATGCTCTTTGTTTTGGGTACAGATAACCAAAGGTTTCACGCGGTTGGCTTATCATGAAGGATATCACCCGTTTGACAATTTGATAATAGTTATTTGCTCTCATTGATGTACTATTCCAGAAACTTCGAAATTACCGCTCTAAAAAGAGATGAAGAATCTTTACAAGTAAATAATTTCACTTAATGTGAAATAAAAAGCCTCAGGATGATCAAGTCAGCCTATGTGTGAGGGTTTCCGGATAATTGCTCTAGATTTGTTCAAACCTTACGACACCGATAGTGCCAGGAATGAAAGGAGCAGTACAAACACTGTGGAAACTGAGAAATCCAAGTTGGTTCAGTAACACTCACCTCTTCCTTTTTTTTTTTTTTTTAAATTATCACCTGGTTTAGATTTAAAAATAACTTTGCAATTGCAGACTTTCAAGTTTATCCCAATGTTCTCAGTGCTGGGGCTATATGTGGATGCACAGTGTGTGTTAACAGTACTTCTGTAACCATCTCGGGATTTTTAAAATGACTTGTTATTTCTGTGAAGTCGCAAAAAAACGTGACTGCTGAAATATGCAAGAATTAGAGCAAGGTGATAGAATCTGGAGCACCTTATAAAAGCCTGACCTTACGCTTTAATTTATTGAACTCCCACACAATCTTTTCTTCTCAAAAGTTTAATTGAGCTGCACTTGGCTTTTGTTGATTAGGATAATTATGCCAAAATGACTTTAAAATCTCTTTGCATGCACTGTTTAGCTTGGGCACTTCTTACAATCACTTGGAGAGGGACAGGAGTGTCCTACTCGGAATTCCCGGGGTAGGGCAGTGGGGGAGAAGAGCAAGGTGAGTTTCAGGAAGCAGCTACCTTTGTTCTGCCCGCAATTTAGCTATTCAGCACTCTGAGGTCGGTCATGGAGTTGAGAACTGTGTGACTTGAAGGGGCCTGGTCAGTATGAAACCAAGCAGCGGAATATGTGGTGAAAGGAACATGGGCCTTGAAATTGGACAAAACCTGGATTTGAATTCTGGGCGTGAACCCCGGGCGCTGACACTTTTAGCTGTATGCCCTTGAGCTACTGAATTCGAGACTCCGTGTTTTAAATGTATGGGGGAGGATGTGAGCTAAATTAACATGTCTTTGCTTAGCACAGTGTCTGGTGCAGCAGGTACTCATTTTTTCCCCCCAGCTTATGATAAAGAAAGACATCTAGTCACCTTTGGCATATAATTAAGGATGAATGCCTCACTCATTTTTATTGACTTTTCATTTTTGTAATCATTAAAATAATGCCATGGCATTTCGCAGACCGTGAAAACTCAGTTTAAAAACAGTTTGGGGCATATTCTTCTGCTATGAGGAACAAGCTATTCTCTCAAGATATCTTTGCTATTTGGTATTGTGCAATCTATTGACCCCCTCTAAGTGATCACTTCTAAGTGATACGGCCGATGTCAAACCTGAATTGATTTTCCAAGGAGAGTGTCAAGCAATTGTGTGTTTGCACCTAGCTGAAATCCGAAATGATTTTCCTCTCTCTCATTTGTGTGACTCATTTTCATTGTGAAGGCAATTCATAAAAACAATGCATAATCAAACCTGCCTATCAAGATAAAACATTCCCTAGCCCACTGATTTAAATTTTTTTAAGAACAAACAACAAACAAACAAAAAACCCAGCCCTTTCATGACCAAACTACAAAGCATCCTTCAAACAGATTGTAAAATTAATAGAATTACCTAACTTATAAATATTTAAAAAGCATTTTTAAACTTCTTCCTAAGCTAGACCTATATGTTAGTTACAACAGGTTAGATTTAAGTATTTTCCTGATGTTTCCTGATAATTAATTGCATATCCTCTTGGAATCAGATATTACAATGTAGCTAAGCATATTAAACTGAAGATTAATTTAAAGATAAGTGTTGAAGTGGAAATGCAGCCTCACCTTGGTTTCAGACAACATCACCTTTTATTTTTTTTTATTTTTTATTTTTTTTAAAGATTTTATTTATTTATTTGACAGAGAGACAGCCAGCTAGAGAGGGAACACAAGCAGGGGAGTGGGAGAGGAAGAAGCAGGCTCACAGCGGAGGAGCCTGATGTGGGGCTCGATCCCGGAACGCCGGGATCACACCCTGAGCCGAAGGCAGACGCTTAACTGCTGTGCCACCCAGGCGCCCCTCAGACAACATCACCTTTTAAATAATATATAATAAACCTTTAGTCCTGAGGTTTTTTTTGTTTTGTTTTGTTTTGTTTTGTTTTGTTTTAGTCATTACATTTGCTTCATGTTTGGTTCTAGAATAAAGCTGTTCAACCTTTCCTCTCAGTCCTAAGTCATAAAATGAATGCTCTGTGGGATCTTAGAGATGGTTTTGTTTCCTAATTACATCAGTTTATGAATTTAGTTTAGGAAATACAAAAACAATTGCAAATTTAATCCAGGAGATCATGGTCACTAGCTTAGCGAAGTTATTTTTACTGACTTTATTGGGGTAGAGGATCTGTTTTCTGTATGACTCCCCTAACCTATTTAATTAATACTTGATGACACAGCTGTTCTATGAGTTTGTGCCCTGAAATGGCTTATTTTGAGAGCAGCAGGTTTCTCTAAGGAATATTTACTTGGGATTTGTTTTTTCTTTTTCCCTTGCTGCTGCTACAAGTCAGAAACTTTCTAGACCAAACCAGAACTATTCTGATAAATATAACCTCATTTACACATTAAAAAAAATGTCCTGTTAGGTCTAGTCTGTCACAAGGGAAATATTTTTTTCCTTTAACATACAAATGAGAGAGCGAGGTTAAATATAGCAGATAATCTTAATGCAGTGAACATGCTGAGGACCCATAAGTATGGCTCTTTACCAATTTGAGTTCCCTAAATGAGGGCAGTAAGCATAGGAGCCTGTGGTCAACTGGAATGAATGAGCAGAAACAGCGGTGACCTTTGCATCAGGGGAAACACATCATTCTGCTTCTGGCTTTTCACAGCTTATGTGTTTGTGTTTTTAATGTATGACTGAACCTGAAAGTTCATCTCTAATCTTGATCCACAGGGAAATGGCAGAAATCCTAACCAGCCAAATGATACAAATTTAAATTTCCTGTGGAGGAAAGGTCAGTAATGTTCTGTTTGTTCGCCGGGGACAGTCTCAGCACAGCAAGCAATCCGTCTGATTAAAATTCCCGTTGAGAGCTAGTGGTTTGTCTGATTGAAAAACGAAAAAAGTCCTTAATCACCTAGATACGATGACATCACTGGGACATCATAAACTGTCCAACAGATGAAAAACCCCTCTCAAATATCAACTTCATTTCAAAAATTGAAAAACAAAAACATAGGGCTGCATTTAACAGCGACTATTTATAGTTCTGTGATGTAAGATCTCCAGCTTCCTATAATTCCCATTGTTCTCTAAAAATAAAGACCCATTTAACCGAAGAGGCCTGGCAAGTGATCTTGTGACGGAGTTCAGTTATTGTTCAGTGTGCCAGACTAGGCCGAGGACCACAACAGCGTGTTAACATTGCTGGGAGCCTCTGGCTTGAGGGGGCATCCGCGACCTTTGCCCCCAGTACACACCTGTTTGCGCACTGGTGCTGTCGAGGAAATAACACGTTTGTGGTTGGCTTCTGCTTTTCTAGTGGAAAACCTAGCCCTTTAATAAGACGAGCACACAGCTGGCATATTTAGTTGCTAACAAGTGACTGACCTAATGAATTAGGTCAGCAAGGAGAAGATTTCGTTCCCTTGCCCCATCCTTAAAGTTCTTGCTTTTTTTTTTTTTTTAAGATTTTATTTATTTATTCAACAGAGATAGAGACAGCCAGGGAGAGAGGGAACACAAGCAGGGGGAGTGGGAGAGGAAGAAGCAGGCTCATAGCGGAGGAGCCTGATGTGGGGCTCGATCCCATAACGCTGGGATCACGCCCTGAGCCGAAGGCAGACGCTTAACCGCTGTGCCACCCAGGCGCCCCAAGTTCTTGCTTTTTTAACCGTGGGAGCTTTGTATCTGTATCACCTACATCTAACGAGGACCTTGCTATGCAGTCTCAAGATAGCCTTTACCCTGAATTTAAAATAACCTCGGATGCACCATTTTAACTAGAGGCCAACAAAATGATGTTACAGCCTTGTTAATGTTTCTAATATTAGCTTTTACTTGACAGTCCCTTCTGACAGTTTACTTCTTTTCTTTCACAATTGTTGTGTGCACTACAGTGCCTGCTGGTTTTCTTTCTTGTAAGCCAGAAGAAAGTAAGACACAATAAAAGTTAAGAAAAGACATACATGCAGATGAGGTGCATCTCCAGTCTCACTTTGAAATCACATAAACCTTTGTGTCTTTCCTCGCTCTGCTCTGCGGTGGAAGCGGAGCTCCTGAGGAGAGCCAGGGACTGGTCTGCTTGCAGAGAGGCCCTGGGAGTCCTTGTTTGAGGCTTCTCATCTTGCTGAAGGGCTGAAGGAGAATTCAGGAATTTCTCACAATCGGTAAACGCTGGCATTTTGTCTTTAATCTCTTTTTGAATTCGAATCCTGTCAGCTGATCTGAGAAGACTCCCAATTACAGTCTGAGCTGCTATCCCGTGTCTCAGACTGCTCAAGAAAAGGGCTTTCTTTTCAGGAATATGATAGCATCTGTGCTTTCAGAGCTTTTAGCTTTTCATATGAAATTATAATAAATTGTGCCTGAAGGTGAAACACTGAGGATGATGCAGCCTTATTAAATTGAATTTAGTGGATGGTTAATTCTGATGGTGCTGAAATATTGCTCGTTGTGAAGTAAGCACATCAGCGCCAGGAAAGTCCTTGGTGCGTTGGGCGTTGGGCGTGGAGCTGTGACAGTTAGCTATGAGGCTGGAGCGAAACGTGAATAGAGCTGACCAGGCGACAAGGGCTAAGTCCTTGAGTGGTCTCACTTCTAATGCATTTGGCTAGTTCTCTGTGTGCCTAATTATAATTAAGAACTTTCTAGACTTTCTACTTTGTAAACATATGCTACTCAAATAGATTTAGAAGGCTTACCGGTCAGATAAGTAAGTTTGGGATATATTTTTAAGTATCTAAGTCACATTCGCTGTTCTCAGATTCAGCCCTATCTTGGGTGCGAAAGTGAATCTAGTACCAAAGAAGCTGAACTATTTGACTAACGCTTAGTAGGTTTTCAAAAGCAAAATACTTTCAAAGGTTTATCCATGTTTTAAATGGACACCTATTGTAGGAAGCAGTAGACACATGGAGGCAGGTTCACAGATCGAAAGCTTGATAAAAGTTGCTTTGTGGACAAACCAGTTGATAATAAAAATGGAGGAAAAAAAGGCCTTTAAACATTTGTGCCAAGCCCGGTGTTAATTTCATGCTACTAAATGCCTACAGGGCTCGCAAGCCCCAAGAAGGTGGATAGGGCTTTTTCTCATTATTCATATGGAATTATCTACAGATGGTTGTGTCTTGAGTGATAATTTGTATTTTAACCCCAATTCTGTAGTATCCACTTTCTAGGCCTTGATATTGTGAAATTCTTTTGTTTTAGTACCGAGTGGGTTTTCATTAGTGAGTCTTCACATTTTAGAGAGAGAAAAAAGTTCAAACTGTTTTATCTGCTTGGTGGCTCTAAGTGCTTTGCTGACCCTAGGGAGGGTTGTGTGTGGGTGACAGTCCGTGTCATACGGTCTCTGCCTCAAACGCTACTCAGGCAGCATAGGGGTCACACAAGGACGTCCGGAATCTGCACCAGTGGGTTATTTTCAAGAAGGCTCCAGATGGGATTGACGTATTTAGTTTTCATTTGGAAATACATCCAGTGTGTGAAGTATCAGATATCAATATGAATAAGCAAAACAATGATAACCTAGACCTGTCTTAAGTGATTTGTAAGATACACCCTCTCTTTCTATCATGCTTTGTAACTCTCTACAATTTCTTCCGAGTCTAGAAAATCACATTTCTCATACCCAACAATAGTAATTGAATATAGTTGACTAAATTTACTACATATATGGGGCACTAAAGTTTCAAATGTTTAAAAGCATGTTTAAAAATCTTTACCAGGGCATTATTTTAAAAGCATTGACTCTTTTAATCAGGGACGCCTTTTCCTGCTACCTTATCTAAAATTGCAAAACCGCTTCTAACTGTCTTTATTTTTCCTCTTAGCTTATATGACTAACATGCTAACTATCTGACTTATCCTGTTTATTTTCAGTTTCTGTCCATCAGAATGTGAACTGCACAAACGCAGAGGTTTCATCTGTTTTGCTCACTGTTGTCTGTCCATTGCCTAGAACGGTGCCTGACACAGAGTTGGCACCAAATCAGTATTTGTTGAATGAATAAATAAATTTTAAGAGACACAACATTCATTCATTCATCAGACATTTACTAAGCAGACACTGTGTGCCTCTGCCTCATATAAGTACCTGTCTTGGTTTGTGAGTATATTTATTTGTTTAATTAATTAATTTATTTTGGTCTGTGAGTTCATTTAGTTAGCACTTTATTAAATGTGCAATTCCAAGTGCTCTTATGTCTGAGGGGTCTGTGATTTTCAGTATTTGTGTTCAACAGGGCCCTACCGAGCCGTAGGAATTAACATGTACATTACAAAGATTTCTGCAGGTGTCATTTGAACCCTAAGTATATCTGTGTGAATCCCTCCACGTGAATCACGTACTCTTAGAGAATGGGAAGGAACCAAAGAAAAGAGCAATCTCCAAATCCTAGAAATCGTGCGTGGCCAAGTGAGACCGTGCCTTCCGTCGCTTGGCAGTTTGGGGAGGGCGTCAAGGCACGGGAAGCCTGCGCCTGGGTCTGAAAGCTGCCTCCACCACTCCCTGTGTTACCCTGGGCACGTCCCTTCGCCTTTGTGTGTCTCAGTGAGCGAATCTGGAAAGTGGAGTGGGGTGAGGAGGAAAGGAGGTCCTACGTGTCCAGTGCTTAGGACAGCACACAGAGTAGGTGCTCCCTGGTGTTGGGGTCGGTGTGGCTCTCTCTAGCTCCACACTCTCTACTTAGCCGGTTTTTGCGTTTCTTTTCGTACTTGGAAATCATGTCTAGAATATTTTTCTCACATGGGAAGCAAGTGGCAAACTGAATAGAAATATGTTCACTGCACTAGCATTCTTTTTCAGACGCTCTATATTTTCTTGTGTTTTTTAAAAATGAAGTACTGTGTCATTCACGCTCTAATATTTTTGCTTTATTGGAGAAAGGCGGAACAATGATTATTAAATGTTGTCTAATTATCTTAGCCCAGAGTTGCTTTCCCTCTCTAGGGGAGCCAGGGCTTACGTACCTCGTGTACACCGTGTCCCAGAAATGAAAACCAAAGGACAGTAGTTTGTGAATTCAAGAAGAGTTTAGGGGGACAGCTTTCAAGTGCATTGTACCCTGGGGACTTGCGTCTGGCCTGGTGCTACTGAGGGATAGACGGTACGACAAGCAGCCAGGGGTTCTGAGGACTCCAAGTTGCAATGGAATCTCCATCCTACTGCTTCCTGGTGATGGGATTTTTAATCAGTCCCCTACGTTTTTAGAGAAGCAGAAAAGAGTAAAGAGGAAGAGCAGTGTAGACAGAGACCTTGGTTTGAATCACACCGCTTATTAATTAGCTGTCGATATTTGGGTCAAATGACTGAATCTGTCTTAAAGTCTTGCTTTTCTCATCTGTATATTGGCCATGCTCCTGGTAATGAGACCTACATTAAATCACTTCACACTGGTTCGTGGAAAATGCCCGGTACCTTGTTGTTGCGATAATGATCGGTAACATTGGCGTCGACCTGGAAGATTTAGGGACTACCTGGGCTCTATGAAACACCAAGCACGTGCATGTTCTTACCTACTTCCTTCGTGGCTTTCCTGGGAATGGGTGCAATTCTCCTGCTTCCCTGGAGGGCAGCCTGTGCCTTCCGCTCCTCCTTCGCGTTTCCAGCGGCATCTCCCCACTCCGACTCCGTGAGCGATGCTCACACAGTGTCTGCCCACATCTCCTGCCTTGTACTCGTGAAATGCAAGATTCAGAGGAGGATGGCAAAGCGGGCCACTTAGCAAGTGCCACACATTTCATCTTTTTGAGCTCTTCCGCTGAAAACATACCCACCTACACCCCTCTCTTCTTCCCAACGATGATTCTATCTACTCAGCACTTAAAATCACCGAATCCTAATGCTAAATGGTGTTTCAGCCAGAGGCAGAAAACTGAGGGCCTGCAGGCCACTGCAGCCCAGGGACGTTTTTCTTCACTGCCCACAGTTGGCTTAGGTGGTGTTTTAACAACTTCGAATTCGTTGATAATATTTTCAAAAGTCAGACATTTCAAAAACAGACTCACAAATGTTTCTGGCTACTCTGGCCAAGTGGGACATTTGGACAACACTCAGGCCAGATCCCCGAAAGCAACTCTGGGCTGGAGTGCCGCGGCCGCTGTCCCCTTCCTTCGTGTCCCCCATGCAGACCCAGTCCCTCACTGCTGTCTTCCTTTATTTCTGCCTGCATGGCTGCTGTCCCTGCAAAAATCCAGTTCCTTCCATTTACAGATGTGGCGCCCGAAGCCTCCCCAGGCTGAGTGCTGCTTACAGATCACAAAGTGAGTTCGTAAAATGGGTGAAAATGAGAATGCTAGTTTTTAGATTCTTTGACGCCTGCTCTTTTTAGCTCCTTAGCTGAAATTTCATGGAAGATCATTATTTGGCTGAGGACGGGTCTTGAATTTTTTTTTTTTTTAATGACTAATTTTCAAACATCTTGGCTCATGTTCTTTCCTGCTTAGAGCCTGAGCTAGTCTAAATGAATTCACAGGTTCTATCTTGCTCTTCAGTCTTATTTCTTTCCTTCATTATGTTTTGCAGCCTCCAGCCAGCTCTCCTGTACCCATTCCCAAGTTGTAAGGCCCTGGTGCTGTTTGCAGACAATGTTCAGAAGATAAGGTGGCTCCTTTTGATACCATTCATCCAGAAATGGCAAACTCAGGGGCCTGCCCGTCAGAGCCAGGCAGTTAACTTGTGAATGTGACAGGCAGGGGACACCCGAAGAAAGAGCACACAGCCGTCCCTCAGGTCTCAGTGGCTATGAGGGAATCCTGGTGCCATTGCATCGTTTTATGCTTTTCTTTTGAAGAAGCCCCAAATCAAGATTTTATATGAAATCTTTGGCTTTAAATTTGGCTATTAATTCACATTTGTAAACGAAGCGGTTCTGTCTAAAAGGAACAAAGGCTCAAGTGTGTGAGCCCTGCCAAGGAGAAGTCCGGGTAAAAAAATAAAATAAAATATGGGGAACAAAAATAATCCCTGTGACCAGAGGGGCAAAGGGAGATCGATGCAAAGAGCACAAGCTATCGTTTTAGACAGACTCAGGTTTGGATCTCAGCTCTGCCACTACTCCCTGGTGATGCTGGTCAAATGACTCATCTCTGAGCTTCAAAACCCTCATCTGAAAAATGTAAGGACCAAAGGAAGAATGTAGGTACAATGCATAACACTCAACAGGAACTGAGTTGATCTCAGCTCCTTTCTTCCGTTGTTGATAGCATCTTGGTTTTTGCAGGATAGTGCATTTGAGTTTAAAGCCATAGACTTGCTTTGTTGTTATATTTTCCCCGTCTCAGAGTCCCATGAGCTGGTGGGTTGGAGACTGCTCCTACAATTTTGGCTCCCTCATGCTCGCTCTCTCAGATGTAGGACCGAAAGTGATCCTCTAGGCGGAGATAGGCTATATTAAATGTTACCTGATACAATGAAAAGACGTTGAAAACAAGTTCTTATTTATGGAATTAAAACTGGGATCAACAATTAAAATACATTCAAATATGGTATTATAAGTAACGATTCACCAAGAGGAAGTATGCTATATTCCTAAACAGCATTTCAGTTAAAACAACACATATATATCGGAACAATCCAGAAATGCTGGAAAATTCAGATGTCCCACTTTATTTTTAGACATTATTTCAGTTCTCATGGCAAAAAGACATATTTTATAGTTGTTTTTTTTTCTTTTTCTGGAAAAATCAAGATATTCCCTACTAGATTTGGATGAACTTGGAGGGAATTCTAAGTGCCTTTTTGAATAATGAAAGGTTTTGGACAGAAGGATGACGGAAGAAATGCCCACCTCCTCCCTTAATATCACCAATGGCAGCTGGGGGGGTGGGGTTAAATAACTACAGACAGAATTATGGGATTTAGAGCTTCTACCTATTGATTCTGTTATCATCCAATTAGAAATTGTTTGATTTGTAACAATTATTCAGCTAGGGGTGGAAACAAGAAAAGCCACAAAGGAAAGAATGGAGCCAGGGGTCACCAAACCAACCATACCTCTTACTGAGATGGTGCCTGAGGCAGGGAATCCCCTCTCTATTCACTTCCCTGGTTTACACATGCCTCTCTCTGCCTCTCTTGCACTCTCTCTCTCTCTCTCTCACTCCCTGTCATCTGATGTTATAGAATGGCTTTCCATCTTTTTGCCCTTAGCAAAGGATGAGTAATTATAGATACACCCTTAAAAAAAAAATTTTTTTTCTTGCCTAGTGTATGGCAAGTCTTAATTTCCCTAGGCATATCTTAGCTTAGGGGAAATGTTCCCATGGCAAAGATAAAAAATATTCGATAAAAATCTTTTTATATATTTTCCTATAATTTCTCTTGTAGCTTAGAAATGGTCGGAGTTGTGTGATGTAGCCGTTGCTAGGGAAACTTGCTTTTTAGTGAGCAGCAATTTTCCAAAGCAGATGCATTTCCTCTCTTACTAATGAGTGTGTAAATGGTACCTCTATTGCTTTTTGCCTCCATATTTTGGAAACAACTTGAACTATTTGCTTAGGACAGCAGACATCTGCTTTATAAAATTGAAGCAGAGAGACTCCTAGAATGTCTTATTTATATGCAACTTGTGCTGCATATTTCAAAAGCACATTTGCTGTTCTGCACTTTCTTGTTAGAAGACATTTTACACCTGTTAATGGCAGAAATAATTGCTTAGATTAAAAAAACCGTCCTCTCTATGTTTGGTGGCATTGTGCATCTCATTCGCACCAAGCCCATGGTAGAGAGAGGAACTTTCCCGGTTTGGGCTGGGCAGCCGGCTGGAAGTCGTGCTACATAATAGCAAACTGAATATTGTTATGCAAAGTTGAGTGGGAGCAAGGCTATTTCAGAGGCAATAACGTTTCCTTCCAGTTCACTGATCCACTAATTTCTATTCACTTTAAACTGCTCTTGTATTTTTCAAAAGAAAAAAAAGCTATTTTCTACCATTTGCACTGTTCTAATCTTTGGCTTTGAACAGAATCTGCCTGGATAATAAGGAGGAATGGTCACCCTCCTGCTTTTACAGACAGCTGGTAATGGGTCCAAACACATGCAAATAGGGAGTAGAGCTATTTCCATAAAAGGTGGAGCCACATGCCCTCTAATTATGCTTTCTGATTTTAGACAGAGGAGAAAGATGGATTTAAGGATCAGGAAAGGGAAAAGGCCAGAAAAGGAGGGCAGCAGCTTGGGTAACATAAAAGATTATCTGAGCAAAAGACAATGTACTCACAGTTTTTTAAGTATCTCCTTCCCTGAAACAGTCCTCGAAAAGTTTCTAAATTTGATGGCTTTTTCTAGTACCACTGAAATGAAACACTATTATTCTGCTTATTAGTTTAAATTTATAAGGACGGCCCTCTGATATGATTATACAAGGTTACATATGTCTTTTTCTTTTTGTTAAATCATTTACTCATTTTTTTTCTTGGAAGTTTTGTACCTCTTAACAATCTTCCTTCAAGGGATTAAAACTGCTTTGGGTATATTGTGTGAATGCTTTTATGGTTTTAGAGCTCAGTTTATTCAACTTGAAGCTTTTAAAAAAGAACATATAATATGTTGTCCTAATATAATATAGCTTCAAGCTGACTTGGCATTCTGGCTGTGGCATGCAGAAGGGAGAATAGAAAGGAACCGGTGTTTTCTAATACATCTTACACAAGACCATCAAGAGGATTCTAATGTACATGGAATGAGAGGCAAATTTTCCAACAAGTTAATTTGAATCGGGACTTTTTTGTGGGTTTGATGAGGTTGTTGCCCCATTCCCATTCCTGTATCGAGAATGTAAATTGCCCTGCTTCCAGGGAATTGTGAGATTTTTTTTTTCTCAAGTTGGATATCAGAGTCAAGTTTTTATTCCTGATAGGCTTTTTTTTTTTTTTTTTTTTTTTTACACTCTAGACTTCATTTGCATTTCATCAGTTTTTCTGTTAATGTTTCTGTTGGTCTTTGACAGATTCTCAATCTTTACTTTTTTTTTTTTTTTTAAACCCTCATCCCCCCAAGACCTTGATGGCCTTGAGGAGTACTGGACACGTATCCTGTAGAATGTCTCAGATCTGGATTTGTCTGATTTTGTTTTTTCCAAGGTTAGGCTAGGGTTATGGGTTTTGGAAAGAATACCACAGAGATGAAGCGCCCTTCTCGTCACATCGAATCAGGAGGACATGATGTCCGCATTAGGGCGGTCCCTTGCTTTAGTCCTCTTGGGCTGCTGTAACAAAGTACCATGGATTGGGTTGTTTGTTTGTTTTGTTTGTTCATTTATTTATTTTTAAAAGATTTTATTTATTTATTTGACACAGAGAGAGCACAAGCAGGGGAGCTACAGGCAGAGGGAGAGGGAGAAGCAGGCTCCCTGTGGAGCAGGGAGCCCAATGATGGGGGGCTTGACCCCAGGACCCTGGGATCATGATCTGAGCCAAAGGCAGACATTTAACCAACTGAGCCACCCAGGCGCCCTGGATTGGGTTGTTTAAACAAGGAGACATTTATTTCTCACAGCTCTGATGGTAAGTCCAAGATCAAGGTGCTAACAGATTTGGTTACTGATGAGAGCTCTCTTCTTGGCTTGCAGCCAGCCACATCACTATATCCCCGCAGGGCCCTGAGAAAGAGAGGGGGAGGGAGAGGAGGAGGGTGGAGAAGACTTGTGGGAGAGAAAGGGAGAGAGAAAAAGAACGCTAGTGAGAGAGTGAGTTCAAGCCTCTTCTCCTTACAAGGACATTAATCCCATCATGAGGGTCCCACCTATCTAAAGCTAATTAGCTTCCAAAGACCCCACCTTCAAATACCATCTCATTGAGGGTTAGGACTTCAGCATATGAATTTCCGGGGGACACATTCAGTCCATAATAGCCCTGATCCACTATGACTGGTGTCCTCATAAGAAGAGGAAATTGGGACATAGGGACCAGATAGGGACATTAGGACATAGACCAGACAGAACCACGTGAGGCTACATGGAGAAATTGGCCATCTGCAAGCCAAGGAGAGAGACCTCAGAAAAAAATCAAACCTGCCAACACCTTAATCTTAGACTTCCAGCCTCAGGACCTGATCCAGTTTGGGTTAGTGTGGGAAGAAGGGAAGAAATGGACATGGAAGGTTTTACTGAGGAGGAAGTTGACAGCTGAGCAAGCCAGAAGGCCGGGGTGCTGATGGCAAGGGCGGAGTGTCTAAGATGAGTCTGGTGAGGGAGATAAGCACATGGCAAAAAACAGGGATCTTGCTTCTTTCAGTTGGTATACTGGTTCATGTGACATTAAAGATTCTCTTTGAACAGTGACTTTCAAAGTGTGCTTCCAGAATCCTAGGTGTCCTTGGGGTACATCACTGCTAACCAGGGGCTGGCTCTGGGAACCTGAACCTATCTCAGCTGAGAAGATTTGCTTTTATTGTGCATGCTGCTCTTAAAAGTTTTACTTACAGAAAAGGTTTTACCCAGAAAGGTTTGAGAACTCTTGTTGTACAACATAACTTTTATGTTCTGCAACATGATACTTGCTCATCCATCATATGGGTATGTTTTACTTTAATTAACCAATTCCCCCATGGCTGCCTATTAAGGCTATCTTTAAAGTTTCACTAATAAAAACTCCGATGAGCTTCTCTATTCAGAATTGTGTGTGCAGGTAATGACTTTGTGCACTAATCTTTCCTCAGAATTCTCTCCTCATACAACTGACT
This sequence comes from Ursus arctos, assembly GCF_023065955.2. NCBI lineage: Eukaryota > Metazoa > Chordata > Mammalia > Carnivora > Ursidae > Ursus > Ursus arctos. Next base: position 82,237,260 of record NW_026623067.1, read on the forward strand.
CCATTTTTAGGAGTGGAATCGTTGGGTCAAGGGGTATGTCAGTTGTAATGCTGCATAATGAATGGCCCCAATTATATTTAGAGGCATACAACAAAACTAATGTATTATTGTTGGGTCGGGGATTCAGGAGTGGCCAGACAGGGTCTTTCCTGAGGTTGCAGTCAGATGTTGGCTGGGCTGTCATCACTTGAAGGCTCGACCAAAGATGGAGAATCTACTCCATGGGGCCCTACATGTGGCTGTAAGTTGATGCCAGTTGTGGGTGGGAAAACGTTCTTCTTCACATGGGCCTCTCCATAGGGCTGCTTGACTGTCCTCACACATGATAGCTGATTTCCCCAGAACAAAAAACATTCCAGAAAGCAAGACTGAAGTTGTATTGCCTTCCATGACCTCACAAAGGAAATCACACGCTGTTACGAATGCCAGTTTCTATTGGTCACTGTGGTAAGCAGAATAATGATCCCTCAAAGACGTCCTAAAACAGTGGAACTTATCTTTTATGGCAAAGGGGAATTTACAGCTCTTGTTAAGTTAGGATTTTGAGATAGGTAGAGTGTCCTGGATTATCCAGGTGGATCCAATGTAATCACAAGGGTTGTTATAAGTAAAATAGGGAAGCAGGAGCGTTAGAGTCAGAGAAGGAGATGAGATTGCAGACACAGGTGTCAAAGTGGTGTGATTGCTGCCTGGAAGGACGCCACGCGCCAAGGAAGCTGGAAAAGGGTAGGAAGCAGATCGTCCCCTGGAGACTCCAGAGAAAACACACCCTGTCGACAGCTTGATATTAGCCCATTGTGACCCATTTTGAACTTCTCGCCTCTAGAACTTGAAGACGCTAAGTCTGTGGTGTTTTAAGTAGCTACGTTTGTAGCAGTGTGTCACAGCAGCAGTAGGACGCTACTGCCGTCGCCCAGCCGCGATTCACTGTGGGACGGAACTACAGGAAGGAGTGAGTTCTAGGAGCCATCTTGGACGCCGCAAAGGATATGTCTGCTTTTAAGGTATTGATAATTCTATTGTCACATTGCTCCTTAGAAAGATTTTATGAATCTCTACATTAAGAAATTTGGATAAAATACAGATTTCAGGGAGAGCAGAGAAGGCGTCTTTCAAACGAGCAATCTTTCCAGCTCCTGCGTCTTCTCCGGTGGAGGAGAACACGGAGGGGAAGTAGGTTCTTTACCCAAGTTTCTTTCCTTCTGACCTCGTGGGAGAGTAGGTAGTGAATGGGAGAACTATAGCCAGAGGACCTCTCCATATCGCCATGTTTCCCGAGACCATTTTCTTTTCCCTCCACAGTGTAATTTGACTTCCTTCAATAAAAGTAGATTCCTACTTGCAACTCCATAAATGTAGTTCTTAAATTCTGTTAGGAGAAAATACGAGACTTTAAAGCCAAGAGATTCCTAAATATTAGACAATTTCTTTTGTTGCCTCTAGTATTATTCTGAGATTTGTCTTTCAACCAGGTGAACATTTTCATACTGTTCCAAAAAAGAGGAACTTGAAATAAAGACACATGTGTGTTTAAGAGAAAACAAGTGATCTCCATAGCAGCTAAAGTGAGCTTATTCTTTGCAGAAGGCAAAGTCTCTGCTGGGGAAAATTTTTAAAAGCTTATCTCCGGCTCCCTGTTGATGATGCTTCATATCTGAATGTGCTTTCATAGTGCTGATATTGTATTATAGTCTTGGGCCACAGTGAGTGAGGAAAGACTTATTTTTCCTATAGAGTGTCTGCTGCCCAGAAGTGAAATGCCGAGCAGGGGTCTTTCTCATTTTGGAAGTTATTATTTTTTTCCTAGAAGATATGAAATGCTTTAAAATGAATTAAACCAAGAAAGGAAATATGCCAGTGAGCAGATGCTATTTCCAGCAAGGAAGTCCAGACCCCTCTGTACGCTCTCTCAGGCTTTCCCCACAAAACTCACACAATCTCTCAAAGGGGATTTAGAGACCACGTAGTTCCCCTCATCGTATAAATGAGGAATCTGATGGCTGGAGGCTTGATCTGCCGTAAAAACTCAGGATATATGATTACTACGCCAAGGACTCGACTGAAAAGAATATATTTTACTTACCATGCAAGTGGTTTTCTCTTTACTCTTTATCTTTTCCCTCTTTCCTTCTAATCAGACAGGAACCTTCAGTTGAAAGGTCTTGGCAACTATACCCCAAGCTTGTCTAAGCCAACAGGGCTTAGTAATTTAAGCTGAGTAATTTAACTTTAAAAATCCCCTGGTAGGTTTGATTCCCATGATGTCTGACTCGAGTGCTTTCTCTAGGCCCTGATTTCTCTCCCCGTCCCTCGGTTCTCCATCCTCCATGACAGAGCCATTTTCCAATACACTCTGGCCTTGCAGTGATATGAACCTCTCATTCTCCAGGTTCAGAACCTCTCATTTCTCCAGTAGGAGAAAGTGCTTGCCTCTCTCCCGGCTGTGCACCAAGTTCCCCAGCATCCCATTGCCTTTGACTGGGTCCTGTGCTTGTCATTAAACTGGTATCGTTGGCCATGAGGTTGCATTACTCTGCTTTGTCGGTCCTGATCCATGTGCCGTAACCCTAGAGCCAGGGGTAGAGCCAACGCTTCTTGAATCACAGGGACTGAGAGTTGAGAGAACTTCTGGGTGTTGTTACCAAAAGAAGGGGAACAGGTGCTGTCTGGCCCCCAAGTTGCAAATGGTTTTCTGTATTCACTTTTTAAATGTCTTCCTTTATATTTAATTTATTGAGCAGCTACTACGTACTAGGAATATAATCAAGATAAAACAGACAAATTCTCTGACACACGGAGTTCATAATCTGTGGGAAGGAGTACAGATTATCATAATAATAATTCCACAAACAGGTGAAGTAAAAAATCAAACATTAACGGTTAGCGCATGTGTATTAGAGATACGTGCTGTAAATATAGATATCATGGTGTGATGTCTAGGATGTTTTCTTCAGAGTTGTCTGGGTTTGTGGAGGAGGGTGGGGGTATAGATGAAATAAAGTTGGGTGGGTAATTGATGAAGCTGGTTGATGGGTGTGTGGGGGATCCATATACTATTCTCTCTGCTTCTGTATATATTTGAAATGGTCTATAATAAAAAATAAAAGAAAGCCGTCCCACAGAAAAATATGCTGTTGGATAAGTGGCATGGAGGGGAAAACAGGTATGATAAAGTGATATTTATATATATAATATATCATATGTATGATGTACAGGAGAACCCAACCAAGTTTCGATGGTCAGGGAAGAATTTCCAAGGAAGTGATGTGTCTGTTATAATCGGAAATAGGACTAGTAATGAGACATTAGGAGGACCGTACGTAACACCCCTCTCCTGCTTGAGTTTGGGAACAATTGAGAGGAAGACAAAGGAGTCAGACAGATGGAGATCAAACTATCAACTTTGTTACGGATACAATTTAAGGTAGTGCTTGCATATACAGTCAGAAAAGCTTGCTAATACTTCTCTGAATTGAATTTATGCTTTAAAACTGCAGGCCAGATCAGATCGCAGACCAGAATACACCCTCCTGAAACCTGGAATAGGGAGTAAGATAAGAGCCTGACTGGGGTTCCTCGGTCCCTTCTTGCAAACACCCCAGTCACATGCAGGTCCCTGTCCTGGGATGGAGTGAGTCAGAGAGAGACGGACAAAAGACCATAAATGTCACTGTGGGAATTGCTCATGAACAGTGTATGAGGAGTGAGAGGAGAATGTTTCTTTCTTAACAAGTACTAGTAAACTTGATTAAGGGGGTAGGGTGGGTGGGTGGAGAATAGAGAGGTGTTTCCTGGGTTAATAAAACAGGATGTGCAAAGGCCCTGTCTACTGCTGTGAACAAGGCATTGTGCCTCGTGTTGGGGGTATATAGGGATACACCAAGTTTGGTCTCCAGCCTCAAGTTGTCTGTGGTTTATCTGGGAGACAAACCCCCAAAATTCAAACACAATAAACATGATATACTTAAATACCAATAAGAGGAGTAAGTGCAATTGAGGTTAACATCAGAAAGGAAGGGAATGAAGATGAATTCTGAGCATGTACTAGTTGAGGAGAGGGAGGAAGAGGGGAGAGCGAAAGAGGAAGATTAGGAAAGGCTTCCTGGAGAAGCAGGTCTTTAAGTGGTCCTTAGGGGTGGGTAGAATGCCCATAAGGGGAGGGGCAGGGAAGGACACTCCAGGCAGAGGGAACTGCGTGATGCTGCTTCTGGCCTATTTTTGTCCACTGTTCCCACCTGTATAATTGTCTCCACATTGTTTCAGGTTCTGAGGCAGAGGAGGCCCCTCCCGTCACCTCCCCTGGGTTCCCGGAAGCCTCAGAGCCCAGACCCCACATTCAGTGCTGTTGCCCTCATCCTCCCACTGTCCCGCACAAAGTGATCCTACCCTCAGACTTCCGGAAGCTGCTGCTTATACAGCTCGTGTGGGTGGGCGGCTATCAGCAAGCCGGGATGCAAGTCCATAATTATGATGGTTTTATTAGTGGTTTGAGGTCAAGATTGCAGAGAATCAGAATTTGTCTCAGCAGAAGGGAATACACTGGGGTGAGTGGCAGAGGAGTTTCATTGTATGCTGTGGCTGTCACATGGAATGACATTGTCATCCTCTTCTGTTCCACCTACTTTCTAAAGCTTTTAAAGAAACAAGCTTTGAGAGGGTGCCTCTTTAGGAGTAGTGGGAGAGAAAGTTTCCCTCTCAGGAGTACATGTGACAAGTTTTTCTCTGATGTCTTTTGCATAAATAGTGGGATTCCCACGTAAGACTGGTATTCTTAAATAAAACAATAGATTGAAAGCATGTCTGTTTTCAAAGATTCACCCAAGAGCTATCTATTTTTAATACTTTAAGGTGTTTTTCTTGCCCTAAAAGAATTTATATATGGCGAAAGTGCAGGTGAGGTCTTGCTGCACTGAATATTTTTGAACTTTCAGCATTTACAGCTCCAGTTCACAGCAGGCAGTGTTCAGGGACACAGACCTACTAGGGAAAAGAAGAGGCACGCTTTTATCGGAATGCCCAAAGGGTTTATTGACAGGCTGTCGTTGACCATAGGAGACAGTTTGGAACAGGTCTTCTGTGACAACCCCTCAGGTTCACAGCGACTCGACCAATTATCAGAAGGCACCGTTCCTCCAGGTGGAAGTAGTTCCAGGCCAGAGTAGCACCGCTGGCTGTGCAGAGCACCTGCTGGGTTTCAGCACCGACTTCCTTCTCTGGCCTGGGGCCGTCTGCAGGGATTCACCTACAGACCTGTGGCTGTGTTCACCAACACGCGTAAGAGTTATTAGCTACCGTGGTACGAGTCAGTGAATTTCCTTATTTTTGCCAAAATTACATCCTTTTAAACTCGAGCGTTGTGATGGTTAGTTTTACGTGTCAACTTGACTGGGTTCAGGGTTTCCTGGAGAGCTGGTAAAACATTATTTCTGGGTGTGTCTAGGTGGGGATGTTTCTGGATGAGATGAGCCTTTGGATTCGTACACTGAGTAAAGCAGGTTGTCTTCCTCAGTGTGGGTGAGCGTCATCTGAAACCTTCAAGGCCTGATGAGAATGAAAAACGGAGGAAGGGAGAATTCTGTCTCTGTCTGGCTAATTGGGCTGGGAGGTTGGTCTTCTGCCCTCAGACTGGGATGTACACCATTCGTACTCCTGGTTCTCAGGCCTTCTGACTTTGGACTAGAACTGTACCAAGGCTCTCGTGACTCCAGTTTGCCCATGGCAGACTGTGGGATTTCTCAGCCTCCATGATCCCAAGTCATTTCCTTATAATAAATCTCTTTACATACATATATACCTATTGTTTCTGTTTCTCTAGAGAACCTTAGTATAAGAAGAAATAATAGTGTAAAATTGTTTGATTTTTCACAAATACATCACGGAGCTTCCTTTTTCTGGACCAAAGGATGTTCATTCTCCATTAGAAGCACTTTATTTTTCTATCTGATTTTCCACATTACTTCTCCCTTCATAACACAATACTGCCCATCTTCCCATTCTTTTTGTTTCAAACTACATTTTTTACAATATATCTCAGAACTCCTAATCTCCTCTGGGTATTCCAGTTTATGCGTATCCATCCTGGTAGGGATGTTCTGGGGAAGGGTCAAGGAGTCGAGGTTTTTATTTGGTCACTGTAGAAATGAGTTCTATCTCTAAAACTGTTAGCTTAAGAGTTCCCACACATTTTAAATTAAGAGATTTTGAGGCTATTAAAGAAAGAATACAGAATAGAGATTTCATTTATATACCTGATTCATTCATCCATATACGGAGGGCCAGGTCCTGAGCTAGATGCTGTGGAGAAAACAGGGACGATTACGATGTTGACCATGTAATCGAGGTTCTTACAGTTTAATGACACAGCAGACAAAAATAAACATATTGCGATACAAGATACAGGGAATCTAGTAAGCAAGTTCCAAGTGCTATCGCTGTTCAGATAAAGGAGAGCTGTCTCCTGCTTAGTAGGAGCTGGGAAAGCTTGATGGAAGTGATTTTTGGACGAAGGTTGAAGAATAAATTGGAAGAAATGGGGTGGGTGAGAATTACAGACAAGTGGTGTGGCAAAGCATAGACAATACTGGGGGTGGAGTGGACATGTGGTCTGATTTAACGGAAGCATATGGTAAAATGGTGAAAATAATCATGAGAGAAATTATTTACTGAGTACCTACTATGTGCATGCATTGTTTTTAATCTATAAACGCTATAAGATAAGCATCATTATGCCCTTTACAGATGAAAAGATCTTCATCTCCAAGGAATGATTGCCCACAGTTATGTAGCTGCTAAGTGGTGGTGTTGGGACTCAAATGCAGATGGACCTGTCGGAAGCCCGCGCTCTTTCTGTCGTGCATCGCTGTCCTCAACCTGCGCGTATGGAGGAGAAAACGAGGAACGACACTTCATTCATTCAGTAGATTGTGTAGCTGCAGAAAGAAGAGGTATAGGCAAGGAAAAGAATGTGCTTTGATCGAAAAAGAATTAATAGGCAAGGAATGACAGAGGAATGCTCATAGCTAGGTGACACTAGAAACACGGTGTTGTTGATAATAATTAGGTGTCACTGAGCACCAAAACAGGTCAGAAATTATGTCATCTCTATGTTCACAACTAGGTGTAGTACAGTTATATGATTCATGACCCGACGTGGTGGGAAGAACAGAGGTGTAGAGCCAGAGAGAACGTGGTTAGAATGTTGACTTTACCCTTTTCTAGGCTTTGAATTAGATTACATTAGGCAGGTAATTTAAATGTATGAGCCTCAGTATCCTCATCTGTAAAATGAGCATACATGCATATGTCATAGAGTTGTTGTGAACATAGGAAGATGTTTTAAAAACTTAGAATGCATTTCGTAACAACCAAAACAGAAGAATTAGGTAATAAAAAGAAAATTCTACTATAGAGGCAGGAGTATCTCTGGGCATGTCTAAATGAAAAACATGAGAAGAGTATGGTATAAATATGAATATTCGTGGTATCAAAATTAACCTACCTTAGTAAAAATAAAGGTGGTTCTTCCCTTTACAAGAAGAATTATGTACCAGAACAGGGAACTGAGGATATGACTCTGAATTAAACTATATCCTAAGAACTGAGAGGATTTATATAATGTATCTAACAGCAAAATATACCTAAAAATTATCGGTTGTAGAATCTCATGAAAAATACAACGCATTCCACTGTGTTGAAATAGCTTTTACATCCATTGTGTTAATGCAGTTCTGCCTGAATTTTTAATGACCGTTTTTAATTCTTTTTGAGAAAAAAAAATCAGTACATCAAAAGTAGGTCATGCCGTGCACAGATTTCTTTTACTAGCTTGACGTGTGCTAACATAGTAGCCTGAGAATTGAGTCTTCTCAGAATGAAAAATGGATGATTCTGACGTGTATATCGAATATCAGAAATATTATAAGCATATTTGTTGAAAATATTGCTGTGGTTGTTTTGAATGGAATATTCTTGCAAAAAACACTTGTCTAGAAGGCTTTGTTTTTGTTAATAGACTCTTCTAATTGAGACTCTTGTGTGGAAACCTCCCAGAGGGAAATCCTGTAATTGCTGAGAGCAGGGAGGGAGTGTCCAGCATGGCAGATGATTTCACCTTCCTTAAACCCTAGCCCCTGATGCTTTAATTGATCACTTGCCCTGTCCCAGGGCACTGGACCTTGATTAACGTATCCAAAGAAATAACTTTTAAGCATATCGACTAGCAGAGTCTTGAGGCTGTGTTTATGTTCATTTTGTAAATGACTATTCTTAGGACATACTGTGAAGAATCCTACTGAACTATACCAATAGTGAAATCAGATTTGTAAGCAGAAACAAAGACTAAGCATGAAAATCAAAACCCAAACCCCAGGTGGGGAAAGCATATTCTCAAAAGAGTTCTCTTCAAGACACTAGGGCAAAATGCTGAAAAATAAGTCCATCCTGCAAAATATTTCCTCATTCTTGCTCTGGAGTAACCTATGCACAAAGTAGAGTTTTAAAAGTTGAGTAAATGCTTGCAGGAAACTGGTCTCACCCTGATTTGCAGTCTTAATCTGAGTAATTTATTTCAACAGAGATACATATAAATGCTACAATATCATTTACTGCTCTTGTATTCTTAGTATTCAGGCATTCCCAAGTCTTTGGGTTTTTTTAAGGTTTTATTTATTTGAGAGAGAGAGAGAGAGGGAGTGGAGGGAGGAGAAGAGGGAGAGGGACAAACAGACTCAGTGCTGAGCTTGGAGTCCAATGTGGGGCTTGATCTCATGACCCTGAAATCATGACCTGAGCCGAAATCAAGAGTTGGAGGCTTGGGGCGCCTGGGTGGCTTAGTCAGTTTAGTGGCTACCATCCGCTTGGGTCATGATCCCAGAATCCTGGGATTGGGCTCCATGTTGGGCTTCCTGCTCAGCAGGGGATCTGCTTCTCCCTCTCCCCGCCCCCCCCCCCCGACCCGCTTGTGCTCTCTCTCAAAAAAAAATAAATAAAACCTTTAATAAAAAGAGTTGGATGCATAACCCACTGAGCCACTCAGGTGCCCCAGGTATCCTCAAGTCTTAAAAAAATTTATACATCTTAACCTTGGAATTTATCCCATTTTAAGGGTTTGTCTCATGTAAGTAGCCATAAATTTAGATACATAAAATACACAAAAATGGTTACTGTTGCTTTATTTATAACAGTAAAACTATTGGAAAGATCCCAAGTATCTAATGATAGGAGAGTGTTTAAATACATTAAACTAGACTCATAAGTTGGAATGTTATACAACCATTAAAAGTGGAGTCTTTTTAAAAATTTTAAAAATATTTTATTTATTTATTTGAGAGATAGAGAGAGCACAAGCAGGCAGAGCAGCAGGCAGAGGGAGAGGGAGAAGCAGGCTCCCCACTGAGCAGGGAGCCCGCCATGGAGCGCGATCCCAGGACCCTGGGATCATGACCTGAGCTGAAGGCAGATGCTTAACCGACTGAGTCACCCAGGAGCCCCAAAAGTGGTTTTTGAAGAATAACTTATAATTTCAGAAAACTCTTGGGGTTTGATATAAGTATTAAAATTAAAATTGTAGATACAGTATCTATCCAAATTATAAAAATATCAAAATATGTTTGCATTAAAATTATTGGAAATGAATACACAAAAATATAACTGCCTATTTTGGGGTAATGGGATTTTGAATGATTTTTTTCATTCATTCGTTTATTCATTCATTCATAACAGTCTTTATTGAAAACCTGACATGTGATAGGGACTATACGAAAGCTGAACAATTAACAGAGAGCAAAAATTAAATAGCCTCTGTCATCATTATGCTTCCAATCTATTGGAGAAGACCTATATTAATTTCAAAAATCACATGCAATTAAATGTAAAATTGCAACTGTGATAAATACTAAGAAGGGAGGTAACAACAAGGGTATACAGTAGGGAACCTAGCATAGTGTGGGGTTTAGCTCACAGAAGAACTGACAAGCATACTAAAATTTGACCTGTAGGTAGATTTAAGCCGGTACGTGGGGTAGGAGGACTGGGGGAACATTCCTTTGCAAAGGAACAGCATTGCAAAGTCCCTGTAGTAGGATGGAGCACGGTGTGTTTAAAGAAGTGAAAGAGGGCCGAATATGGTGGTGTGGGGAGAGGGGTTATGGATCATAATATAAAATTTGTGTTTTTAAAACACAAGGAAGGAGGAGAAGCAGAAGGAGAAGCAGAACCGGGGAACTCAGCTGGGGGATTATAGGCGTTAGTATCATTAAGTGATGATGGTACATGGGATTAGGAGTTGAAGGTGGAGATGGAGAGTCAACTCGATGGAATCAAGATGTATTTAGGAGGTAATAATGAAATGGGCTTGAAGGGGTGAAGGATCAGGGAAAACTGAAGAAGGCTCCCAGTTTTCTAACTTGAGCAACTGGTTGTCAAGTGGTGCCAATAAGTACTTGGGAAGAGGATTAGACTTGAGGAGGAGATAATGTGCTTGGTTTAACGTGTGTTAATAGGAGATGCCTTTGAGGCATTCAAGTGGAGATAATAGTAGGCAGTTGGATAGATGGTTTTTTGTTTGTTTGTTTGTTTGTTTGATATATGGGTCTTAAACTCAGAAAAGTCTGAGCTCATTCACTCCCTTATCCCAAGTGACTGGCATATTGTAGGCATTCAATAAATTCTTAAAGAATGAATAAATGATTGGACTGGAGAAGTGAATTTGGAAGTCACTAGCTTATGGTTGATAGCTAAAGTCCTATTGGATAAAATTCCTAAGAGCATAGACAGAGAAGTAAAGAGGACATAGGAAAATTCCATTTAATGACTTCGAAAAGGAGAAAACACAGAGAAGTAGAGAGGTTGCAACAAAACTAGATGTGGTCCTGTCTTGCAAACCACAAGGGAGAGGTCAACCTTCTCAAAACTGCTGATAAATTATATACGATGAGGATCCAAAATGAACATCCTTTAGGTTTAGATGTTAAAAGCCATTAGTGAACTTGGCAAGAGTTATTTAGGTAAAGAGTGAATAGGGTGTAAGGGGACAAGGGGATAGAAATGGTATTGGGGCACCTGGGTGGCTCAGTCGGTTAAATGTCTAACTCTTGGTCTCAGTTCAGGTCATGATCTCAGGGTCCTGAGATGGAGCCCTGCGAGGAGCCCCCATCAGGCTGAGCACTCAACATGGAGTCTGCTTGTCCCTCTCCCTCTGCTCCTCCCCCTGCTTGCTCTCTCTTCCTCTGTCTCTCAAATAAATAAATAAAATCTTAAAAAAAAAAAAAAGAAATGGTATCTAAACTGTGATGGAAGGGCCATGTGAAGCTATTAATTGATTAATTGATTGCCAGGGATTTGCCTCTGGTTAAAGTCCATGGGGAAAGATGGATTCAGATTGTGTGTGTGTGTGAATGTATAAGATTTGAAAATACAAGAAGGATAAGAAAGAGTCTATTATATAAATTTCCTGTGAAGCTCAGAGGAGGTGAAATTCAATCCTATCATAGTCCTGAAGGAATAGCTTTTTAGGATAATAAATAAAAGCCAAAGAAGAGAGCTGGTTCTCAAAGAGGGGAAGGGTAGTTTCTCTTTGCTACAAGGTGAATGAGAAGGGTGCAGAAGTAAGCTTACAGGTGGAGTGAGATGGTCTCCATTTCTTCTGTGAAGTAGGAGGATACATCATTTCTTGGAGGAAAGAGAGGAAAATTGAGAATGGGAAAGTTGGAGGTTCAAGAAGAAATGAGGGCACTTTAGTCATTTTGTTTTATTTATTTTTTATTTTCAAAAAAGATTTTATTTTTAAGTAATCTCTACAACCAATGTGGGCCTTGAAATTATAACCCTGAGATCAAGAGTCACGTGCTCTACCAGCGGAGCCAGCCAGGAGCCCGTAAATAGTCATTTTAGCGATTGCGAATGAGGTGGTCTGAGAAACATAGGGAGGGCGGACAGAGGTGACTGCCTCTCTGAGGTTGGTACTGTTAGTTCATAGTGATGTTAGTGTGCCCTGGGGTGGGCTTCCTCTAGCAGTGCTCAGCCAGTCATGGCAGGAACGGAGAAAGCAAATAGTTGGGTTTATCCAGAGGTGCGATATTGCCACACCAGTGAGATATAAAGGCAGCAGAGCAAGAGAATTCAAAATATCGACTGGGATTTTTCTGTAACAAGGAACCATGACACCTCAGCTGGATACGTGACGAGAGGGTCCTAATGTGCTGCTGATGGGTTGACACTAGAAGGATCAGTGGACTCATGTTTCCAAAGAGGTTGGAGATCAATCATAAATAAGATCGATCATAAATAAGCAAGCTTGAAATGTAGGTTTCGTCAAAGAATGGCATTTTTTAAGAAGTAACATTACATGTGAAATACTATAGACCCCCACCCCCTTCCCACCAACCCCATCTGTGCCCTCCCCTCTGCAGTTTCAGGTTACCTTCAGCATCTGCAACCAGGAAGCAGACGATTCTTTTTCTGATGAATCGTCAGGTCAGTAGTAGCCTAAGGCTACATTGCCAGCCTACCTCGTTCACCTTCATTTCATCACACACACATTTTATCATCTCAGAGACATCATCACAAGAAGAAGGATGAACACAGGGTAATAGAATATTTTAAAGAAATGTAACATTCGTTTCAGGTGTACAGCATAACGATTCAGCTTCCCCATGCGTCCTGCTGTGCTCAGCACTAGCGTAGCTACTGTTTGTCACCATACAACACTATTAAGGTATTGTTGACTCTATTCCCTATGCTGTGCCTTTTATTCCCATGACTTGTTCATTTTGAGACTGGAAGCCTGTACCTCTCACTGCCCTTCACCCATTGTGTCCATTCTCCAACTCCCCTGCCTTACCTTGGCAAACATCAGTTCGTTCTGTGTATTTATAAGGCTACAATAAGATATTTTCAGAGGAAGAGAGAGACCACATTCATGTAATTTTATTACAGTATATTGTTATAATTGCTCTACTTTATTAGTTATTGTTATTAATCTCTTACTATGCCTAATTTATAAATTAAACTTTACCATAGGTATGTATAAGAAAAAATGTAGTATATACAGGGTTAAGGTATTATCTTCAGCTTCAGGCATCCACTGTGTGTTTTGAAACGTATCCCTCATGGTTAAAGGGTGCAGGGACTACCGTATTTTAAAATAATCAACATGGGGCGCCTGGGTGGCTCAGTCGTTAAGCGTCTGCCTTCGGCTCAGGGCGTGATCCCGGCGTTCTGGGATCGAGCCCCACATCAGGCTCCTCCGCTATGAGCCTGCTTCTTCCTCTCCCACTCCCCCTGCTTGTGTTCCCTCTCTCGTTGTCTCTCTCTCTGTCAAATAAATAAACACAATCTTAAAAAAATAAAATAAAGTAATAAAATAATCAACAAATTTAACTCCTAAGTTAGTCTATATGCTTCTCAATCAAAGGTGCCAAATATTTTTATTATGAGGAATTCTTTATACTAACAAATTTTGAAGATCCCCAGCCTCATATTGTAGTAATATGGTTTAGTAGCTATTGAATGAGAAGATACTTTTGAAAGATATCTGTAACAAACATAAATTTAAGGATATGTGCATTTGAGGGGTATCTATGTAGGTGGATATAATAATTTTATAATTCTAACCAAAGTTTCTAGAATTTGGGACAAGTAGCCATTGAACACCAACATCCAGAATGAGGACTAGCTGAGCCATAGTTTTTCAGTGAACAATTTTGAATGGATTTATGGGGAGAATGACACTTGGAGAGATTTGAAATTGATGGCAAAGAATGATTTGGTGGCTTTGAGGGAGAAGTGTGTTGTAGGTCCTTTCACTGAAAAAGGTTTAGTGGTGGGCACAGGATGGTGAATAGACGGGGGCACGCAGAGGTTATACCTGAGGTAAGGTTGAGGTGACATGAGTCATCCAAGGGGAGAGAAAGTAAGACTGTAGACATCCTGACTCCATTTTCCTTTTCATTTTTCTGACCCAGTCAGAGTTAGTTAACCTTAATTCCCGAGTTGATTTGGCCTCCGTGAGGTGATTCTTTATTTTGCACCCTGATCCTAGGCAGCCTCGTGTATGTTGCCGTTTTCTAATTCACGTGGTAAAATGAAGAATTGCGCTCCGGGTGTGAAAAGAGTTAGGAAAGTCAGCAGGTGATTGTATATCATCCATGCTTTGTGAATGTTGAAGAGAAGGAGGAAAGAAAACTGTCTACTAGCAGCGTAAGAGTTTGTCCTTATGGAGCTGATGTAAAACAGTTTCAGGCATAACTATGTAGAGATGTGATTTATAATTCAGTTTACAATCTATATAACACGCTAGTTTAAAATAGGGGATCTGGAGTGAGAATATTTTAGTTCAGATCCAGTATCTATCAGCCCCTTAACAACTGCGACCTTGAACGTGCTACTGAACCCCTGTATGTCTCGATTTTACAACGTGGAGTTGTTTGAGGATTCAGCGAGATAATCCACTTCGAATAGTGTCTGGGACTTAGAAAGAGTTCAACTAACGTTAGTTGTTTCTATTATTTTTCTCATTAGTGAAGTATTACCAGTGGTATTCTATATTGCAAGATAGGAGTGTTGGCTTTTTTGTTTGTATAAAACTGCTTGCTGGTTCGTTAGCATTAATTCTTGATAAATCTAACCAGTGGCTATTAATACATATTGAATCTTTATTGTGAGTGGATGAAAATCTGATTTCAGATATTGAACTAGTGCGTGAAGTAAATCTATTTGTTAGTGTTTTCTAGCTTTTCTTACCCAAGTTTAGCTAGAATCATCAGAATCAGAATACAGTCTTAGAAAAAGCCTGGGATAGCAAGCTCCCTTCCATAGATTCCTAAATGCTGAACTCCCCAAACATTGTGTATTTGGACTTCTGATGATCTCCAAAGACAGAAAAGAAAATTAGCTGTTTTTCCCATGCCATATAGAGTGAAGTCATTATTCCACAGGCAACAATTACTCATAAATGAGTGATAACACAGTGGCCTTACAAAATTAAGGAAATGATAACATTTTGGGTTTTTTTAGGTTGTAGGTGAATTAGAGTCAGTATTCTTGACCAAGCTTGAGAAAATTTCCAAAGTATTACAATATAGAGAAGGCAAATATCGATTGAAACAAAGAACAGAGCCTCGGGAAATTCTGTAGGGATTAGTCTGAACGCTTTATGTTTGAACAGTGGAATAAGTATCATTGACAATAATTGGCAATCAATACATTCTATACAATACAGGCCAATTGATTATGCACCTAACAGTGAAATGTCTACGTATGTAAGTGCAAAGTATCCTCAATTAACATTAATACCCTTTCAGCCTATTTTTACTTTATACAATATGTAATATAGTACTGATTGTATGAATCATTACTTAATTGTACTGATTGCATTAGTCATTAATTGATCATTAATTACTCTCGAACACTGGAATGTTAAAATCCTCCTTGAACAGTTTGAAAATCCCATTTGTACAACTCTCATTCATGCCATCATGAAGTTGGGCAGTGAATCTATTAATAGTTGTATTTAGTAAGGTTCATAAAATTCAGGTGGCTTTCTTTATGTCAGCTAGAGTTTATCAGTGCCCACAGCTAACAACAGTTTTCTGTGCAATTATGGCATTACGGAGTTAGACATGCAGTTCTCTTTTATGTCAAATCCTACTGGAGACATTGTGCTTTGAGAACTTTGATGTAGGTGACTTAGAACTTGACAGAAGAATATGGAACCGATCATAGTTTGGGTTGACAAGACCTTCATAGTGGCTTTTATTGATTACTTTCACTTGCCAAGTTGCTGTTGGAACATTTCTTATACTGAGGCAAGGATGGAGAAATCAGGCACATTTTAATGTGCACGTATTTATGCACGTTTAATAAGGCACGACCCAAGAAATAAGGCTGCAAAGGTTTATACAGCCAATGACATTAACTGTACAAAGGGGGGGGGGGCAAAGAGCACAGGGTTAATAAAAAACCCTAGGTGATCCTTAAGTCTCATATGTGTTCCAGCTTATTCTTGCAAACTTTTTTGCAGAGCTACAAAGATAAAACAAAAGGGATTGATGTACATATCACCCTAACCTTTCCCTCTACACATTGATGAAGGTGGTAATGAGCAGTACAACAGAACGAGTAGGCAGCAGAAGGGGAAAATGGGGCTCACGATCATCTGCTAGCACATTAGGCCTAGTATGATCATAAATTGACTGCTTTTGGATAATCTCTTTCCAAATTAGATGAGGGCATGTGTCTAATTTTTATTTCTGAAAGCACTATAAACACCCCCCCCCACACACACACCCCATAGTGCACATAATACAGGCCCTTCCGAAGTGGCTTGATTACCTTCCACTGAATTATTCCATTAGTAAAGAAGCTTTCATTGCTTTTGGGCAAGAGGGCAGGCATGGTGAGAGAATGTGGTCTGCCACTTAGTGACAATGTACGGCCGTGCCTTTGTTTCTTGAATAGGCACCGAGCAAAGAATATTACAACAGATCCTCCTGCTTAAATGGACTTAGACTCAGGAAATATCAGAACACAAAATAGGGGGAAGATGGAAGAGATGGTTACTATCAAATGTACTAGACATTTCCCTTCAGAAGTCAGTGTTAATGTCTGGGTTAGTGTGAATCAGAGATGGAGATTCTGAAACAAACAGAATAGAGAATTGTGATGATTTTATTGATGCTTCTTGTTTTGTTTTGTTTTGTTTTTAAAGATTTTATTTATTTATTTGGCAGAGAGAGGGAACACAAGCAGGGGGAGTGGGAGAGGAAGAAGCAGGCTCCCAAAAGAGCATGGAGCCCGATGTGGGGTTCGATCCCAGCACCCTGGGATCACTGATGCTTGTTTGTCACATTCCTTTTGACTCATTCATGAGAGCCGCATTTTTGCAATGGGTTTTTGTAATGTGTTTCTTGCGACGTGTGTGTGTGTGTGTGTGTGTGTGTTGATTAGTGTTGCGTGTGGGTGGTATCTGTTGGTATGTGTGTTGTGCACAGTGACTGTGTGTGAGTGGTGGTGACTGGATATATGTGGGAGAGGCTATTGTTGTGTGGGTTCGTGGGAAGTAGGGTTTAGCTTCTGTGCAGGCAGGCCACTGAATTACTATTTGGCCTTTGAACAAATGGGCCTTGGCATCCTTCGTTTATGGGGAAGCACAGTTCAGTGCTGAGATGCTGGCTATTTTCTTCGAAGTCTTTATTGCTAACCGGTGCCTGTGCCGGTGAGATTCCATAGTAAGTTCTGAGAAGTCCTGAGCCCCCTCCCAAAGGAGCTGCCCTTGGACACCGATTGTCGGGGAACCCCTCCCTCCGAATAGCTTTTCGGTCTGCTTTAGGAGGAGAGAAGGAATGAGTGCGAGAGGAATGAGAGGGAGAGAAAGGGAAAGGGAGAGGGAGAGGACTAGGGAGAGACAGAGAGAGAGATTCCCGCTGCCGTGCGGTGCAGCTCTGCCGTCCCGAGCGCAGTCTTGGCTTTCTCCTTGGGGGACTCTCCTTGACCAGGAGACCAGGCTGGCCTCGCAGAGCATCTCTGGAGACATGAGTGATTATTTACACCATCGATAAATGAGCTGAGGACCAACTGAAGTGTTGCTGGATGGCGTCCCAGACTGGCAAAGAACAACCTTTTGACCCATCTTATCTGGGACAAAAGTAATCTTTTCAATTCTTGACTAAAAAGTCCTGCAACAGCTCAAATCCCCGATTCATACCAAACCACAGTATCTCCCTTTGGACACATAATAACCATAGTATATGCACAAATTTAGAGAGAGAGAATGAGGGTGTGGGGAGGGGCAGAGAGAGAGGGTGAGAGAGACTCCCAAGCAGGCTCCGCACCCAGAATGGAGCCTGACCTGGGGCCTGATCTCACCACCTCAAAATCACGACCCAAACCAAAATCAAAAGTCAGATGCTCAACTGACTGAGCCACTCGGGCACCCCTTAGATGATAATTTTTTTTTTAAGATTTTATTTATTTATTTGACAGAGAGAGAGACAGCCAGTGAGAGAGGGAACACAGCAGGGGAGTGGGAGAGGAAGAAGCAGGCTCATAGCAGAGGAGCCTGATGTGGGGCTCGATCCCACAACGCCAGGATCATGCCCTGAGCCGAAGGCAGACGCTTAACCGCTGTGCCACCCAGGCGCCCCTAGATGATAATTTTTTAAATGAGCAAGTGGAAAAGGGAAAGATATCCCCAGTTTTTGTTAGCTGATATGTACACAAGGTGACTCTACTTCAGTGATAGCAATGGCCAGAGAATTACTGCTTTTTGATTCTGTGACTCCGTATGCCTTATGCCCTCAGAGTTGTATCCAAAAAAATCAATGTCAACTGGCTTTAGAGGAAATGTTTTTAATGGGCCTGTTGTTGCCTAGTCTCCCTGGGATGCCTGATCAATGTCTCTGCACGTTGATAGAAGCATTGTGACTTCTGCAGCCTGTTTCTAAGCAAACCATCTCAGGGGCTCAGATTCTTACAGAGGTCAGATAGATATGATAGACACATGCAACAATGGGTATATGACAGTAGGTAATATGGGGAACTGTGTGAAATTGAGAAATGTCTCTCTCATGCAAAGGAGGTCGCTACTATTTATTTGTGCCAGTCAGTTGATGCCCTGAGGGAATGAGAGCCCTGTGTTGTGGGAACATTTCTTAAGGTTTCTCTCCATATCTAGTATAAGAAACAGACTAATTTGGAGTAACATACAGTTAAATTTGTGAATGGGTCATCCTGAAGAAAAAGGTTAGTGCATCCTCTGATACTAAGATCTCTCGGGGAGGAGCGTATTAGTCTCCGAGAGCCGCCATAACAAAACACTGTGGTCTGGGTGGCTTAACCAGTAGAGATTTATTTTCTCACAGCTTTGGAGGCTGTTAGTCTAATATCAAGGTATCAGCAGGTTTAGTTTCTTTGAGGCCTCTCTCCTTGGCTTGTAAATGGCTACCTCATTGTGTCCTCACCGGATCTCTTCTCCATGCTCTGGCATCCCTGGAGCTCAGACTTTTCTTTGTGTGTCCAAATATCCTCTTCTTATAAAGACATCAGTCAGACTGAATTAGGTCCTGCCCTGCCAGTCTCATTTTAACTTAATTACCTTTTTAAGGACTGTATATCCAAATACAGTCACACTCTGAGGTCCTGGGGCTTAGGACTTCAATATATGGAGTTGGAGTTGGGGAGACACAATTCAGCCCATAACAAGAGAGCACCCCACCGTCTGGGCTTTTCAGAGGCAGGCAGTTTGGGCATCTGTGCCCCATTCTCCTCATTCAGACCAGTAGACAAGTATGTATTATAAACAAGGAGGGAACAACTCCAGCATCACACATGCAGTGACTTAATTAATGGTTTAAGCTTATCCCTAGACAAGAATCCCCAAAGAAACTTGTGATTAATGCAGATTATAAAGGCTTGTTAGAGACAGTGTGGAAATACTTAACTATTACAACAGAATCAACTTTTTTCATAATTGTGAACCTTATTCCATTCTGGAGATGGCATTGTCCTTAAATAGTTAGTAATTGGTACTTCGGTGCCTTCTGGCATTTGTTCTAAGCACAGCTCCTATCCTCTAACACAAGGCATCTGTGGTGAGAAATGGTGGTTTATATGCTCTGTCTGCATGTTGCCACTGTCTTTGAAGTCAATAAATGCTTAGCCTTCCAGATAGAGGCTCCCACACGGATGATGAGAACGACTACACAGACTACTTTTTCCAGTAAGTAAAGATGAGTTTAACTTTTGTGTGTGGGGGGGGGGAAGGAAGCATAGTAGAAATTAAATATTCCTAAGGGTGTGCTTGGAACTCTCCCTTAAAAAAAAGTGCATGTGTTTTTGTTGGGTAGGATGAAAACCAATAATATTGATTTGATAACTTAAGAATTTGGAACCAAATATTCTCACTTCACGTTTCTCTAGCTTCACTTGGTTCCTGGATGAATCAGAAAGCTGTTGGGGCGCCTGGGTGGCTCAGTCGTTAAGCGTCTGCCTTCGGCTCAGGGCGTGATCCCGGCGTTCTGGGATCAAGCCCCACATCAGGCTCCTCCACTGGGAGACTGCTTCTTCCTCTCCCACTCCCCCTGCTTGTGTTCCCTCTCTCACTGGCTGTCTTTCTCTCCGTCAAATAAATAAATACATAAATCTAAAAAAAAAAAGAAAAGAAAAGAAAAGAAAAGAAAGCTGTTTTAAGTGCTGAGGCATTTTTGCAATCCTCCGGGTAGACATCATGATCTGGCATCACATCTGGAGTCCTAGCAAGTAGAGTCTTCTCAAAAAGTCATAGGTAACAAACATCAGGGAGTGGAGACTTGGCCTAAGGTATTCTCATCAGTTTCTCCACTTAAGAATTTGGAGTTAGGTCCAGAGAGTTTAGTTCATCCCTATTGGAGATGAGGGGATAGAAAAACAGGGTTTTGGGTGGGTGTGCCCTACTGGGGCCATGTGCATCCCAAGGTAGAGAAAGCCTATATGCAGAGAAGGAAAAGAATATAGGAGACAGAGCAAGAGACATGGAAATGGGAGCATCTTATCTTCTAGGGCCATGGTGACTGTCATCACAGTGCCTAACTTCCGTGTTCTTGCTTCTTTCCTTGCCTGGCGTGGCTGAGGGATATTTTCTGCCATTTGGGTTCAGTGAAATATCCATATATCTTTTTAGTAAATACCACTATTTGCTTAAGAGTGGTTGAAAGATCCTGTTTCTTACAATCAAAATATATGCCAGACCAAGAGAGGTCATCAATTAATTGTGAAAATCATCACCAACCAATTCCAAGTAAGCATCCCAAATCTTTGTTTCTTCCTTTCTTGGAGATTACATTTGTAGCCACTGTACCCTCGGTTTATAGTCCCAAGTTTTGAGAAAGGAATATTCTAATTTTTATTTGCTGGTTTGTATTACTTGTAATCAGATTTTCTGTGGTTTGAAAGTTTTACTTCTGAAATAAGGGAGCCCAGTATGCTACCTTTAATGCTATAGTATTTAACACACTGCTGGTTCTTTTAGAGCCTTGATAAATAGCTGTGGACTGACTCATTTCCCCTCCTTGTCGAAGTCCCTCTTGTGGCACAAAGCTTTGTATCGTTGGGTTATACACTTGGTCTGGCTTCTAGTGGACACTGACTCGCTCCATGCTGTGAAATGACTGTGCTAGAATTGGTGCAATAAATCTATCAACTGCCTGAATTCAGATACCGTCCGGGTATTTCACATTTCTTATCTCTTTTCTTACTCTTCTGCTATGGAGGATTGCCAGATAGTCCAGTCCGGAGAAATTTAGGGCTAGATGAAGATTCATTTTCTTTGGCAAAATGTGGGATAATATGCTATTTAACCAACGGCATGGTGTGGGTCTCTATTGCGTCTCTAAAACCACCTAGTGTACAGTCAGTTCGATAATCAGGGTCAGGCTTACAGTAGACTGGCTATCACTGCCAGGTGGGAAGCCCGGGGGATTCTTAACACCAGAAACGTAGTCTGATGCGCTTGTCCTTTGGAAGAAAACACCCTCCAGTTACTGTGATTTGATAGTTTTGCCTTCAGCTCTAGAAGCTGCTGCCTGGTAATTAGTGGTACACCCTTACGGCAGCTTCTGTGTAGCTGCTACGTGGACTTGGGGCAAGAGTCTAGCCGCCTTGCGTCAGAGCTTTCTTCGTGCCTTTGTTTGTCCTTTTCACAAAGAATGATATAGTCTCGCATTTATGTTATTAACAGTGGCATGTGACAACAAAGTGAGCGCGCTTAACACTACTAACGGCGCACTGGAAAGTGATTAAGAGGAAAAATGTAATGTTTTATGTATTTTACTAAAATGAAAAATTTTTAAAAAGATAACAATAATCAAGTGCTGACGTAGGCTAAAGTGCGCCCTTTGGTTTTAAATTTATATTAAATGTTTTCTTGAATTAACACTATCCTTCCATTCACCTTGAATGCTAAATATTCTCAAACATCTTGTAAAGACCCCAACCTTCCTCCTGTCTGCTTTGCTTCCATCAACATTTATTGAGCATTTATATCTGGAACCAAAGGGATCCAGAAGCAGCATGTGCTCCCTGCCCTTAAGAAGCTGCAGACTGGTTGGGATGACTAACAAGCAAACATCCTAAGGGACAAAAATTCCAAGACAAATATGTATGTCTCCATGATGTTTGGGAAAACCTGAGAGGGGCATCAGCCAAGTCTGTGGTGGGGGTGGAGGGTGGACATGCAGGGCTCAGGGGAGGAGGTAATGCCTGGACCGAGTCAGGACGAGTGAGCAGGGAGTAGCTGCATGAAGAAAGGAGAGTAGGGCATTGCAGACAGAAAGAAAACCATGGGAGAAGGCACAAAGCATGAGGGCTCATGAAATTTTATATCATTGGTGACTAGTGTTTATGTGAGAAGGAGCTGGGAACAGGTTAGGGAAGGTGGGGAAGTGGCAAGAAATGAGGCCAGAGAAATGGACAAGGTCAGACCCTGGTACACTGTGCTCAGGAGATTAGATTTTATACTAAAATTTCCCCTAAATATTTGGGGGTAGAATCATCGATGGAATTTAAACAGAAAAGGACATCAGATTTTTGGTTTGAAAAAATCACCTTTACAGTGCTACAGGAATGAATTAAAATGAAAGATACTGGATGACTTTTCAGTAATAGATGAGAAATGACAAAGGTATGAACTAAAGCTGTGGGCCTGAAGGAGAGGGAAGGGAGTTGAGAAATGTGGAGGGTGACTGGATAGGAGAAGAGTGGGGAGGAAGAAGGAAGAATTGAGAATGAGTAGTTCTTTGAATACCACTCAAGATTTGTGCATGCAATATATGGAAATTCCCTTCCTCAAAATAACAGTAGGGAATAATAGTTATGCTCAGTTATTTAGGGGTGAAGTGTACAGATGTCTACAACCTACTTTGAAATAAGATGGATTGATATGTGAGAAAGCAAATACAGCACAAGTGATAGAGTAGAATCTAGGTATATAGGTATTCACAATTCAATTATTTAAATTTTTCTGTAAGATGGATAACTTTCAGAATAAAATATGGGGGGGAATATTGATCCTAAATTAATTTATGCAGTGCGGAGAAGTTATAATATGGTTTATGATGTAAAACAATTACAAAATAATTCAGGTTACCAATAACTTGAAAACCCCATCACATGTACTGCTCTCATAAAATATAGCATTTCTACACTGTGACTGTATTAATAAACTAATGGATATTTTACTTTAATCTGTTTGCTTTTTTGAGCCATATGTATTTTCCCCCAAATAGCTAGTAGGCAAATGATGAGAAAAATATATGCCATTGCTTTAGATACCAATAGGTAACATATATAAAATATTGCTTACTGCAGAATATGTTTTCCATTTAGAAACTAGTATAATTGACTTTGGGTGCCGTGTATGAGATGGCAGTTTTTAATATTTTTGAAAAACAAAGAGCTTTCCAATTTGTTATATGACAAGGGCCACGACTGTGCACTTAAGCAAGGTAGGGAATCTGGACAATAGAATAGATTTGGGCTAAAGGGCAAAGGCGGAGAGGGTTATTGTAGGTGCGGATGTGCTGAGTCTGAGGTGTCATAGGTATGCGGTTTTAGAACTCAGAGGAAGGTTCTGTGATGGAGGTGGGGAGTCGTTGGAATATAGCCAGATGGTCACATGGATGAGACCCTCGGAGGGAGGTAGAGTGTAAGAAAAGATGACCAAGATTAGGGCTCTGGGGAACGTTCATAGAGATAGAGCAACCAAGCCTTCTAAGGAGGGCACATCCAGATAGGCAGGAGGAAAATGCGTGCATGCGAAGAAGAGTCAGAGAGAGACATCACAGACCTGAGACGAACCCGTGAGTCAGAAGGAAGGAGTGGCTACCAGTGCCAAGTGCTCCCTGACATTAAGGCTAAGAAGTAACTACTGGGTTTGGTGGTTCTAAGTGATCAGACACCTTGGTAAGAGCAATTCCAGTGAAGAGTGGATTCAGAGGATGGTATATAGTGCAATAGGGGGTTGGGGAGCAAACAGGTTAGAATTCGGATACAGCGAGTGTAGATTATTCTTTAAAGTGAAGTCTGACTATGATGGATTGAAATAAACAATTTTTTAAATAAGATCAGAACTCAAGTATGTCTGAGGGGGATGTTCTTGGAAACAGATGAAACAAACAGAAGAGAAGTTGGTAATAATTGAGGCCGACTGCCTGAATGGCTGTGACGGTAAGGAACCCAGAGTCCAGGTGAAGAATGCTGGCATGGATGGGGCTAGGGAGACCTCCCCGACCTTCCACTGAAATCAGGAAGAGGAGGTGAGGATGCATATGGATACTTTCCTTTCCTGGGTGGGGGAGAGGGCAAACAGGAGGGCGAAGAAGCTCTAGTTACTGGCATCTTATTTTTTCTGTGAAGTACCATATGAGGTCACCAGATTCAAGTGACAGGGAGAGTGGTTGGGGTCAGGGCTTATGAAGTCGATTTAAAATAACTATCATGGAATTGTGAGCAGGATCAGAACAGAGTCATGGAAAGGAATGCCAGGTCATCAGAAGGCAAGGTTGGGTAGTTTTCTCTAGGAGCTCTCAGCTACTTAGATGTAAGAGACCTCTCTCTAGCCAGTTCCACTCTGAACTGCTCATCAGCTCTCAGCTGCCTTCTGCTTTGGGTTTCAGCTTCAGAATGTACCAGAGGCTGATACTATTCCTGGGGTAAAGGGCTAAATATTTTCCACCTGTACAACTCACAACAATGAGAATGAGTTTAAAGATGTTTTCCTCAGAAATCTAATTTGAAATATACTCCTTTTTGATGTTGGTACCATAATTAGATTGACCCACAGACAGACATGACCACTTAAGCTGGACATGAGCTAGTGTCTCTATTATATTTTACAGCTTGGCTCCTCTGGCAGGTAGCACATTCTGGTTCTACAAGCCTGACTGTGGGAAGACAAGTTGCCCAGTCTAACCCTTCTCCCCCGCTCCTACATATTTGGGTGAGAGTCAAGATTTCCCAGCTTTAAATCAAGATCTTATTATTCACCTTTTTTTTTCCCACTGACCACCTGTCATCCCAGTGTTCTTTCTGGACAAGTCACCTCCAGTCTTCATCTCTACTTTCTCAGATACGGTTTCAAGGTAGAAGTCAACTCAAAGGCAAGGTCAGCCTCTGGTGTGTGGCTTCCTGTGTGAGTCCTAGATGCTTCATTTTGACACCTTCTCATGTGGTTTTCTTCTCAACCTCAGCTTCAGCTGCAAGTCCTTCTCTGAACTCCCTCGAAGTGAGGAGCCTCTTGGTTTCTCCAGTGTCTATCACCCCAACTACTCCTCACTGGCATCCAGAAAAGACCACCACTGAGTCTTTCCTGAGTCACCACACTCAGGAGACAAAACTTGTTGGAGTTTCAACTAACCATCACTTGGTTTCCCACAGAGCAAGATTAGTAAACCTTTCAGGAACAATAGTGAAGTATTGAGTCAATTCTGAATCAGAGCCCCACATAATTTCTTGCTTCTTTTATCTCTGTTTTGAAGATCTAATCCGATTCTTTAGATTTGGTCAGCCATTTGGAGAGTTCCACTTCCCTAACTTCTGCTTACTAAAAGGTGCTCCTCAGGGTCCCAGGCAATAAAAAGACAGATAAAGCACAGTACCGGTCATCAAAGGTGCTTACAGTTTGGTGAGAGACAAGCTAACAGTTAAAAGATAGCAGTGCTTTTTAAAAGCTAGGGTACAGAATAATCAACCGGAAGGCAAGAAGAAAATGCAGATTGCCGAGCTCATCCTTTGATGTAGTCTTTAGAGCTGCCAAAGAATCTGTATTTTTAATAAGCATATGGGGGGGGGGCTGGACAATGGTGGAGGTGAGTCTGATGCAGATGGTGTGAGAACCACACTTGGAAAAGCAGCACAAGACGATGTATTAGGATTATAGTAAAGGTATCTGCCCGGGGTACTCTGGGACCGAAGGAGGGGCTGACGGGCTCAGCAGACAGAAGTGGTTCTAGGGTGGGGAGGCTGAGGAAAGGAGGTTTTATTGTTATAACTATATTGTCCTCTCATATGATCTGTAAAGATGAAGTCATATAAATCTCATATAAATCTCCTTGACCTTGGCCCATCTCACTCTCTGTAGCTTCATGGGTTTCTTGTGTCTCTTCCCATTTCTAGACATGTACTTTAAGTAGAAGTTTCCTCCAAAACCGAGTTTCCCATCCTCAGCTCCTTATTTCTCCATTTCAGTTGCTGTGTATGCTTTTTCTCTTTAACAAACAAGCTCTTTTCCTTAACTCTGAACTGAAAATATAACCCTTACCTCACTCAGACTGTGAATGCATCGTTTGTTTCTGTCAATTTGAATGTAAGATGTGGGGTATTTTTTTGTGATACTGGGCTGCAAAGAAAAAATGTCCAACTGAGAACAAAACATTTTGTTTCTAGAAATTCATTGGCTTTAATGGGTATGAGTCTGTAGTTTTTACCCTTGGGAATTTTGCTGAGTGAGGACTACAGAAGCAGACTGGGTTAGAGTAACTAATGATAAGTACTATGGAAAGTTATTACAGGATAGCTTAGCACCTTTACATTTGTGCCTTTGAATTTTACACTTTGATGTGGAGAAAGTGTGAGATCACATGCAAATCTTTATGTAGTTAGTCTCTCAAACACATCATCACTGGGAAACGAGAAACAATGTCAAAACTTTTTTATAACCAAGTATTATTTCCCTCATATTGAAAGGTTGAAATACAGAGACAAAAGTCGTTGTGTTACCTTGGCAGGAAGGAACGATGTGAAAAAGGTGTGTCATCCATTTTATGAAAGAAGACACTATGAACTGAATTGTGTTCCCCTAAAATGCACATGTTGAATCCTGGACCCCCAATGTGATTGGCTTTGGAGAAAGGGCTTTTAGGAGGTAATTAAGATGAGGTCATGAGAGTTGTATCCTCATTTGATAAGATTGGTGATTGTATAAGAAGAGGAAGAGAAAGAGATTCTCTGTGCATCTGCACATAGGAAAGGCCATCTGAGCATGCAGTGAGAAGGATGCCCCCTGCAAGCTAGGAAGTGAGACCGCAGTAGAACCTGACCGTGCTAACACCCTGATCTCATACTTTGAGGTTCCAGAACTATGAGACAATACATTTCTATTGTGTCAGCTACCTAGTCTATGGCCTATTATGGCAACCCAAGCAGACCAGTACAGAAGATACACTTGGCAGCACGGGAGTTTGGATCTGGGTTCTCATTCTGATTCTACCACCCTTAGATCTTGTGGTTCTAGAAGTTTCACGAGACCTCACCTTTCTCTCAGCAGCATGAGGGAGTAAGACTGACTGACTTCAAAGATATTTTTTAATTTTTGAAATCTTTGATTCTAATTACATAAAATGCACTGCTTTGCTGAAGATGGTATAACATTGAGCCAGAAGCAAACTCCAAGGCCTTTCTTGCCTCTCTCATTTAGTGAAAAAGGAAATTAAGGCCCCAACATATGAAATGATGCACCTTTCCCAATGTCACACTCATATTCTTGACAGTGCCTAGCCATGTAGACATTCTTTGTTCCTCTTCCCTGTTACACCGCTGAGTGGGGTGCCAGCTGTTAAGTAGGATTAATGTTTTCTATCATGGACCTCTTTTATTGGGAAAATGTTAGTAAATTAGAAAATACTATGCTTTTCAGAATAAAGCATTTTTTATTGTATTGTGATTTATGATGAAAATACTCTATGAACATTTGCTTTTAAAGTTACTAATATTGCATTTAAGTATTTTTCTCTAAATATTAATTACTAATGCCAATAGGCATATATAGCAATATTTTTAATAAATTACTTTAAAAATATTTTAATAAAATAAAAATTAGCTTTTTAAAAAAAACACATGCATATGGTAAATAATTAAATAATATAGATGAGTTTATGATGAAAAGTAAGTTTCTCACCCATAATTCTCCATTCCTAATTATTCTCCCCAAAGGCAAAATCTTTTAGCTTTTACCTCTTAAATCTCTTTTGAAGACTGCCTTTATAACTTGAGAGAATGTGCTTATTCCTGTGCTCTTCCATATACCAATAAACCACATCCAAAGACTTCCTATTAAGGAAGTTGAGGTAATAGCTCTTATCGCCCCCATCTCCATCTCCCATGCTAAATTTTGTTATTAATATTATTTTTGTGTTTTCTAAACCTTGGTGATTTTTAAATAATATCACAAAACTCATTTTTTTGGGCAGGATTTTTTGATTACTTGCTTTGTAAAATGAGTACATCAAAGTAGTAGAACTCCTACTCTTTTCTCACTTTTTATTTCCTATTTCAACACCCTTCTCCTGTCAGCTACACTTCTGTTTTTACATTGTCAAGGTTAACATTTACATCCCATTCTGCAACCACAAATGTGTTCCAGCTTGTACAGACCTTGACTCTAAATGTCGAAAACCTATCAAACAATGTTTAATATTTAATTTTTAAAGAATGTTTTGGAACCCCAGATATTCATACAAATAGATTTTCTGCAAAACTAGAAATTGCAAATTTGCCCCTTAGGCAATTCTGGATTAAAAAAATTACATTTATTTGAATTATGATGGGAGGTAAATATGCCATTATTCTCTGCTTTGCTTTTAAAAAATGACTTAGTATACATAAAATGTGAGAAAGGGTGTTATGAATATCATTTAAATAATTTTTTAACTGTTAATTTTTATAAACGCAGAATTTCTGGTTTGGTTCAAAAGGTATGATTAAACACTGCATTACATTGTATTGCTTCAGAAGCCTTGATAGGGGCTTTTTGATACCTGCTTTACTCATTAAATTCAGTAAAATTCTACCTTTAATATGCTTCTGCCATGTGAAGCTTAAAATTATTCCGAGGAACTAAGTCAGAACCCCTGCTATAAATCATCCTTAGAGCCACACCAAAAAAACTGTTATTGTTAAAGTGTAATTGTGATAGTTGGTTTGGGATGTAGGGAAGGTCTTAACCTTAATACTCTCCCCATACTAAATTCTCTCATGTCCAGTGAAGCTTGTAGGAGGTTTCGGTGGGCTTTGGGTAAAGTGCATCTATATTTTTAATTATATCAACAACTCTAATACATTGCCTTTTTTTGTGGTCATATTTCCAGTATGGTTGCTAGGGAGTTACGTGTACAGCAGGGATTACAAGTCTCTATGCCTTTTTGATGAAAATATGTTCTTGAGCTTCCTTGCCTATTTAGCATTTCATATCTTGCAGACATAAATCCTGGAGCTAAGCTTAGCTCACACAGCTCTGTATATTTTTACTTCCCCAAGGATAGTTCTATCATTTCTGAGGTAAGAGGATCAATACGGAATAGGGTTCTCTAAGTAAGGGCTAAACCAACACCAAATATAGCGCTGATGAAGCGTTTGGTGGCTTCCTGTTTGTGATGTTCATCGAAGCTATAAAGCTGACTAATATCAGGATTTGAGTTCTGCAGAGGACTATATGGTCACAGAATATCTGAGACAGTCTTCGAACTTGTCATGGTGCCTGAAGGTTTCTATTTTTACAGTAGATTGAAGTGGAATTTCCTTTTAAAGCCCTTAACTCCTGATTAAATCACATTTTTCATTATGACAGAATTTATTATGAATTAATGTCACTATATTTCAGTAGATTCTTCTAGATTATGAACTCCTGGAGAGCATTCATTATGCTTGATTTTTAAAATATTTTTTACAGTGTACCACAGGATGCTTCTCATACGTGAGAGCGTTGGTGAGCGCTGCTTTTCTGCCTGGCACAGTGCTCATCAATTTAGATGCATTTTCTTTAATTCTCACAACAAGCCCACGAGGGAGGCACTTATTAGCCCCATTTCATGGATGAGTAACTTAAGGAAATGAGAGATTAAGTCACTTGACTAGAGGCAAATAGCTAGTTAGATGATAGAGCCAGAATTGATCTGTGTGCCTGAACTCTTCCAGAATGTCGTGAAGTTGGAATATTGCGGTTTGCAGTCTTTTCGAATTGACGTCTTTCACTTAATAATATGCATTTAGGATTCCTCCATGTCTTTTCATGGCTTGCTAGTTCTTTTAGCCCAGAATAATATTCCATTGTCGGATGTACCACAGTTTATTTATCCATTCACCTGCTGACAGACATCTTGGTTGCTTCCAAGTTTTGGCAATTATGAATAAAGGCGCTATAAACCTTTGTGTGCAGGGTTCTTGTGGCTGTAAGTTTTCAAATTCTTTCATTAACTATCAAGGAGCACAATCGTTGGATTGTATAGTAAGAATATGTTTACTTCTATAAGAAACCACCGAACCATCTTCCACAGTGACTGTACCATTTTGCATTCTCATAAGGAATGGATGAGAGTTCCTGTTGCTCTGCATCCTCGTCAGCATTTGGTGTTATCGGTATTCTGGATTTGGGCCATTCTAGTATGCATGTAGTGGTATCTCAATGTTTTATTTATTTATTTATTTATTTATTTATTTATTTATTTATTCATTCATTCATTCATTCATTCATTCATTTTTAAAGATTTTATTTATTTATTTGACAGAGAGAGTGCACAAGCAGGGGGAGCAACAGACAGAGGGAGATGTAGGCTCCCCATTGAGCAGGGAGCCAGACACAGGGCTTGATCCCAGGATACTGGGATCATGACCTGAGCTCAAAGCGGACGCTTAACCAACCGAGCCACCCAGGCACCCCATCAGTGTTTTAATTTAAAATTCTCTGACATGATGTTGACCCCTTTTTGATATGCTTATTTGCCATCTCTATATCTCATTTGGTGAGGTATCTGTTCAGGTCTTTGGCCAATTTTTAAAATCTGGTTGTTTGCTTTTATATTACTGAGTTTTATGGGAGGGTTTTTTTTTTTTTTTTGGTATATTTCAGATAGCAGTCGTTTATCAGATTTATCATTTTGCAAATATTTTCTCCCTGTCTGTGGCTTGTCTTTTCATTCTCTTGACATTGCCTTTTTCAGAGCAGAAATTTTTACTTTTAAAGAAGCCCAGCTTTCCAATTATTTTTTTGTATGAATTGTTCCTTTGGTGTGGTATCAGAAAAGTCATCGCCTTACCCAAGGTCATCTAAGTTTTTCCCTGTGTTATCTTCTAGGAGTCATATAGCTTTGTGTTTTACATTTAAATCTGTGATTCGTTTTGAGTTGACTTTGGTAAAGAGTGTAGGGTCTGTGTCTAGGTTCTTTTTTTTTTTTTTTTGCATGTGGATATTCAGTTATTCCAGTGCTGTCTGTTGAAAAGAACCTCTTTGCTCCATTGTATTGCCTTTGCTCCTTTGTCAAAGATCAGTTTACTGGATTTATGTGGGTTTTTTTGTGAGCTATCTTATTTTTTTCTTCATTGATCTATTTGTCTATTGTTTTACCAATATCACACTGTCTTGATTACTGTGGCTTTACAGTAAGTCTTAAAGTTGGGTAGTGTCAGCCTTACAGTTTTGTTCTTCTTCAATATCGAGTTGACTATCTTGAGTCTTTTGGCTGTCCATGTACTCTTGAGAAACAATTTGTTGAAATCCACAAAGTAATTTGCTGGAATTTTAATTGGAATTATGTTGAATCTATAGGCCAAGTTGGGATGACTGACCTCTTGACCATATCGAGTCTTCATATCTATGAAAATGAAGTTTCTTTCCATTTACTTAGCTGTTCTTTGATATCTTTCATCAGAGTTTTATAGTTTTTCTCATATGGATCTTGCACATATTTTATTAGATTG
The DNA here is from genome assembly GCF_023065955.2 of Ursus arctos. Taxonomy (NCBI): domain Eukaryota; kingdom Metazoa; phylum Chordata; class Mammalia; order Carnivora; family Ursidae; genus Ursus; species Ursus arctos. Next base: position 82,268,976 of record NW_026623067.1, read on the forward strand.
ATACCTAAGTATTTCCTCTTTTGGGTGTTAATATAGATGGTAATGTGTTTTTAATGTCAGATTCCACTCGTTAATTGTTCATGTATAGGAAAGTGATTGACTTGTATTGTGTTCTTCAGCCTTGCTATACTCGCTTATTGCCGTGAGGAATTTTTGTTGTTATTATTGATTTTTCAGATTTTCTACATAGATGACCATGTGATTTGTGAACAAAGACAGTTTTATTCTTCCTTCCCAATTTGTATTCATTTATTTCCTTTTGTTGTCTTATTGCATTAGTTAGAATATGATACTGAAAAGCAGTGGTGAGAAGGGAGTTTCTTGCCTTGTTCCTAATCTTAGCTGGAAAGCTTCAAGTTTCTCCTTATTAACTATGATGCCGGCTGTAGATTTTTTGTAGATGTTCTTTATTAAGCTGAGGAAGTTTCACTCTATTCTTAGTTTTCTGAGAGTTTTTTTTTAAATCATGAATTGGTATGGGGTTTTGTTAAATCCCTCTTTGCACCTATTAATATGATCATATGATTTTTCTTCTTTAGCCTGTTGATGTGCTGGGTTACATTAATTGATTTTTGAATGTTGAAACTGCCTTGTATTACTTGGGATACATTCCACTTGGTTTTGGTATATAATTCTTTTTATATATTATTGAATTTGATTTGCTAATATTTTGTTGACTTTTACATCCATGTTCATGAGAGATATTGGTCTGTACTTTTCTTGTAATATCTTTGTCTGATTTCAGTGTTAAGCTAATGCTTATAAAATGAGTTAGGAAGTATTCCTTCTTCTATCTTCCAGAAGAGATTGTAGAGAATTGTTATAATTTCTTTCTTAAATATCTGGTAAATTTCACCAGTGAAACCATCTGGGCCTGATGCTTTCTGTGTGGAAGGTTATTAATTTTTAAAAAAATTTTAAGTGGATAAGGGACTATTCAGGTTGTCTATTCTTGTTTGAGTTTTGGTAGATTGTGTCTTTCAAGAAATTGGCCCATTTCATTTAGGTTATCAAAGTTGAGGGCATAGTTATTCACAATATTCCTTTATTATCCTTTTAATGTCCATGGGGTAGTGATGTCCCCTATTTCATTTCTTATATTAGTAATTTGTGTGTTTTCTCCCTTTTTTTTCTTAGTCTAGCTAGAGGCTTATTAATTATATTGATCTTTTCAAAGAATCAGCTTTGGGTTTTGTTAATTTTCTTTATTGATTTCCTATTTTCAGTGTAATTGATTTCTGCTTTAATTTTTGTTATTTCTTCTGCTACTTTGAATTTGATTTGCTCTTTTTTTTCTAGTTTTCCAAGTTGAAACTTAGATGATTGGTTTTAACTATTTCTTCCTTTCTAATATATGCATTAAATGTTGTAAACTTCCCTCTAAGCACGGCTTTTCATTACATCCCACAAATTTTGATAAGATACTTTCATTTTCATTTAGTTCAAAACATTTTTCAATTTCTCTTGAGATTTCTCCTTTGACCTATGTATTATTTAGAAGTGTGTAGTTTAATCTCCAAGTATTTGGGGATTTTACAGCTATCCTTCTGTTATTGATTTCTAGATAATTCCATTGTAGTCCAAAAGCAGACATTGCATGATATATTCAATTCTTTTCAATTTAAGAAGGTGTATTTTATGGCTCAGAATGTGGTCTGTCTTGGTGATTGTTTCATGAGAGCTTGAGAAGCATATGTATTCTGCTGTCGTTGGATGAAGCAGTCTATAGATGTCAATTATATCCAGTAGATTGATGGTGTTGTTGAATTGAACTACTTTCTTACTGATTTTCTAGCTGCTGGATCTGTCCATTTCTGATAGAAGGGTGTTAAACCCTCCAACTATAATAGTGGATTCATCTATTTCTCTTTGTGGTTTTATCAGTATTTGCATCATGTATTTTGATGCTTTGTTGTTAGGCACACGCATGTTAAGAACTGTCATGTTTTCTTGGAGTATTGACCTGTTACGATTATGTAATGCTGCTCTTTATTCCTGATAACTTTCCTTTCTCTGAAGTTTCTGTCTTGAAGTTATGATAGCTTATTCCTGCTTTCTTTTGATTAGTGTTATGATGGTATATCTTTCTCCATCTCTTTACTTTTAATCTGCATGTATCTTTAGATTTAAATTGGGTTTCTTTTATACAACATATAGTTGAGTTTTGTTTTTTGATCCACCCTGATCATCTCTTTTAGGTGGTCTATTTAGACCATGGACATTTAAAGTGATTATTGATGTAGATGCATTAGAATCTACCATATTTGTTATTGTTCTCTATTTTTTACTTTTGTTCTTTGTTCTTATTTTTGTCCGCCACACTTTTTCTGCCTTTTGTGGTTTTAATTGAACATGTTATGTGATTCAATTTTCTCTCCTTTCTTAGCATATCAATTATAATTCTTCTTAATTTTTTAGTGATTGTCCCAGAATTTATAATATACATTTACAACTAATCCAATACACAATTACAACTAATCCAAGTCCACCTTCAAATAACATTATACTACTTCATAGGAAGCACGAATGACAAAATCTTCCTAATCCTTCCATTTTATATACATATATATATATATATATATATACACACATCATTACTATCATTATTTTGAACAAATTGTTATTTGTTAGATCAGTTAAGAGTAAGAATAATAAAAGTTTTTTATTTTATATTCACTTACTTCTTCTCCAGAACTCTCCTTTGTTTATGTAGATTCCAGTTTCTGACCTATATTGTCTCTCTTCTCTCTAAATAACTTCTTTTAACATTCCTTTTAATGGATTTACTGAAAACAAATTCTCTCAATTTTTGCATGTCTGAAGGTTTTTGTTTCTCTTTTACTTCTGATGGTTAATTTCACAAGGTACAGAATTCCAGTAGGTTGGTGAATTTTTTTCTTCTCAACACTTTAAATACTTCACTCCACTCTCTTCTTGCTTATATGGTTTCTGAGAAGAAGATGGATATAATTTTTTTATTTTTGCTCATTATTAGATAAATTCTTTTTCTTCTGGTTTCTTTCAAGATTTTAAAATATTTTTGATTTTCTGAAATTTGAATATGATACGCCTAGATATTTTTTGTTTGTTTTTGGTTTTATTTGGTACTTGTTCTGCTTAGTGTTTTGTAAACTTCTTGGATCTATAGTTTGGTGTCTGGCATTAATTTGGGGAAAGTTCTTAGTCATTATTGCTTCAAACATTGCTTCTGTTCCTTTCTCTCTTCCTTCTCCTTCTGGTGTTCCCATTATGTATATTGCATCTTATGTTGTTGCCCCACAGTTTTTAAATATTCTTTTCTGGGTTTTTTCCAGTCTTTTTTTTTTCTTCTTCGCCTTTCTGTATTGGAAGTTCTGTTGTCATATCGCTAAGCTTAGATATTCTTTTCTCAGCTGTGTTTAGACTACTAATGAGCCCATCATAAGCATTTTTCATTTGTTACAGTGTTTTTGATCCTTAGCATTTCTTTTTGATTCTTTCTTAGAATATCCATCTCTCTGCTTAAATTATCCATCTGTTCTTGCATGTTGTCTACTTTTTCCATTAAATCCCTTTGCATATTAGTCATAGTTAAAAAAAAAATCCCTTGTCTGATAATTCCTGCCTTATCTGACTCTGATTCTGATGTTTGCTCAGTCTCTTCAAACTTTTTTGCCTTTTAATATGCCTTGTCATTTTTTTGTTGAAAGGTGGACATGATGTAGCGGGTAAAAGGTACTGTAGTAAATAAAACTTCAGCAATGTAGTGGTGAGATTTGTGGGGAGGGGATGTGTATTACAGTCCTATGATTGGGTCTCAGTCTTTTGGTGAGTCTCTGCCCCTGAGCTTTGAACTTTACCAATGCCTCCAGCTGCCCATTGCTTAGGTGTGATAGGATGGCTAGAAAAGGCTGGAGTTGGGTATTTCTCTTACCCCACACAGGTTAGTTTCTGATAAAATCCCAGCAGGCTAGGCTGTGGTGAAATAATTTCTCCTAAAGGCAACTCTTATATAGAAAGAATTCTCTTATTTCAAGATGGTTCCTTTTCTTCTCCTCATGATGGAATTCTCTAATATTTTCTGTGAGGATCTAGTAAAGCTCCTAGAGGTAAAACCTATCATGGTGGGTGGGTACTCCTCTACCAGTGGGTCACCCTGGAGTTTTTAAACTCTCAGTTGTCTAGACTGAGTTGCCACCAATTTGTCAAGTAAATGTCAGGTTTTCCTGCCCTTGCACTGGTTCTTTCAGAGATTTCTGCTTTGGCAAGTTGTGATTCACTGTATCCACCTTGTTGTGTCCAGTTTTGGGGGCAACAGTTTGTCCTGTTACCTCAAAGTGCTGATGGATCTAGGAAGAATTGTTGATTTTTCAATTTGCTCAGCTTTTTTCTTGTTAGGATGAACTGGTGACTTCTAAGCTTCTTACATCCTGGACCAGAAACCAGAAGTCTGCCTGAACTCTTGACAATCATTATGCCCCATATTTTCCCGCTAACTACTGGATGACTTGAATTCTGGGTGTGTGGCATCTTGGCCTGGGTTATCTAGGAAGCAGAGCCTGAGTTAAGGTCTTATATGTTATTATTTTATTAGAGAGTTTAATCCCAGGGAGCAAGGGGCAGGGAGGAGAGTAAAATAAAGAAAAAAAGGACAGCCGATATGAAGATGTGTTATGAAACTGACCACTGCCTGGTATCAAGTCTGATTGACTATTCAACTTCAAGAGGTCTTGGAAAGGCCATATACATGATTATATTTCAGAAGAATCTCTGGGGGTGGGATGACAGCAAGAATTTATCTGCTGACTCAGTCTCCCATTCATTATAGTTTTACTCCATGGTTTAACAGTTTTACCCTGCACTTTTAGCTTGTCCACGTGTTGGCAAAGAAATCAGTTCCATGGTGTCTTAATTTGGGTTCCCTTGAAAGAAGAGCTTGAATAAAGGCTTGGGGTTCAGGTAACTTATTTGGGAAGGTGATCCCAGGAAGCAAGAGTGAAAAAGTTAGGAGAAACAGGGAAAGAGAAAAAGACAATATAAAGATGTTTTATGAGGTCCCTGTTGTAAGCAGTAGGGGTTCTATTCCACCAGGAATTCTGAGAGGCAGACTGTACATTTCTCAGAATTGTCTATCCATAGGATGGGAGGCTTGGACATTTATCTACTGTCTCCCATTCCCCATTTAACTAGAGTTGCCCTGGGGGCTAATACCTCTCTTCGCTTTCTGAGCAGTGCTTACATGTAGACTGAGAGGACTTCTGGAATTTTGGAGAAGCCTTCTAGTTTGAAGAGCAGGAATTTGAGAAGTCGGCATGAGCCTGAGCTTATGTACAATTGCCCATCACAGAGGTGGGCCAAAGAACTGTGCCACGGATTATCAAATGCCTCCGAGAACAGGGAAACCTTGGGGCAGATGGTCAGGGTAGTATTTCTTTTGTGGGATAGTGTGAAATTGGGCCTACATAATGGTGCTGACATGCTGATTTTGAGTGGCTCACATTGTTTATGTGGTCACAGGCCCTGTTAAAAACATTTGCCCAGGACTCTATACACCCTAGGGGGAGCCCTGCCTCTGTGAAGCAAGTTGGTTGATTGCAGTAGCTGGAGCTGGAACAGAAAAGTAAAAGCAAGAGGACTTACAGGGTCATACAGGAGGTAACTGATAATCCTTGGTTGGGTGCTTCTTCAGAAAAGTTTTTTTCTAGAGGAGTTTAGAGTCTATGTTTCTCTACACATAGAGAATAACATTTGTAAAAATTTTACAAATGAGTCATCATGTGGGGTAGATTGCAAAATGTGCTGCAAATTCTTTTCATCCTGGAATGTATATCCCCTCCATTCAGAGTTGGACTCTATTTCTCCACTCTTTTGAGTCTGGACTGGCAGAGAACTTTGTCCTTTTAGTCTGTAGGTCTCTAGATCAGGAGTTACACCACTGAAGCTAGCCTTGACCAAAAGAATGAAGTGTAAGTGAAATTTGGCAAATTCTAGGACCTAACTATCAAGAGGTCTTGCAGCTTCCGCCTTTACCCTCTCCACTAAGACCATCGGAGGAGGGAGCCAGTTAGCCTACTAGGAGATGAGAAGCCATGTGGAGGAGAATCAAGGCATCCTCGCTGATGGCCAGCACCCACTCCTAGACATGCGAGTAAGACCATTGCGCATCGTCCTAGCCCAGCCACTCCTCTACTCAATGAAATCACATGAGCCAATCCAGGCAATACCAGATCCAGACTGCCCAGCCAAGCCACAGAATCATATGAAAAACTAAATCATTGTTGTTTTAAGACATTATGTTTTGGATGGTTTATTATGTGGTAACAGGTAACTAACATGGCCAAACTCCTAGGTCTTTGGAAGCATTTTGTATGCCACAACTAAATAGCTGAGTAAATTAAATGATGTGTCAATAAGTTTGCAAATACTAATAAGGTTTCCTGGTGAGTTTTGGAGAATTCCTTTTCTGTATTTAACCAATGAAGAAATCACAAATGCGGAGTGGCTGTTCTGTGCCAGAAAGTAAGCTTATGAAAATTATACCTCAGTTAAATAAAAGGGTAAATGGTACCTTAAATAGTCTGTGTAACTACAAAGAATAATTTATATGTATGAATTCTTGGCTTCTGGCAAGAGAATATCATCAGTTTAGTGACTCAGAATTTGCTTGTGTAGATGGTGCAGTTTTGTACTCTGGTCTGATTCTAAATGATTCCGTGGATCATAGCGGTTACTAGCATTCATTAGAAGGACCTAAACAAATGGGGTGAGTAGGGAGAGTTGGGCTGATAGTGTTCCAAAGAGGTTCAGGAATTGGCAATGATAGGAAAAGGGGGAGAAACCCAAGAAAACAGATTCCTTATCTTCATGGCTTTGCTTGGCACTGTGATGTCTAAAAGCCAGAGATAACGCATTTTCCAATGATAGAGAGGAAATCTCACATCCTGCCTTTGTAATGTTTAGCAGCAGAAATTTGAGTTTGGTAAAAAATGGAAAAAGAGAGCTAATGGATTTTCACGAGATCACTCACTGACTTAAAGAAATCCTGCCGGCATGGTATTACGTACAGTAGCCCTGGTTCTTTGACCGAGTGATACACTTGTATTTAGTTTATGCAATCGGTAATTCATGGGCCGAATTTATCTACCTTCTAGTGTATTTTGTTAAGCCTGCACTATGTGTGAACATAGTGCGTTGCAACAATTGAGCTTCATTTAAAAGATCCAAGACCTTTTTCACGAAAATACCTGTTTTCAACATGTCCTGAAAATGAGATATGAGATGATCTGGCCGTAGCTCTAGAGTGCGGGATGGCACCACCTTCGATCCCACCTTCCTCGGCCAGCAGAGTATACTGTTTACCTTATTAGTCTTGTTGCTGTAGCATATGCCAGCCTTTCTAGACTCATTTCGAAGGCGCAAGTGCCCTGGTAATCTGGACTTCGTTGACTATTTAAACAACAATAAATGCCTTGATTTTCTGCAGGTGGAAAATGATTAGAAAAAGTAATCTACACATGAAATGTCCATTTTAAATCATTTCCACTACTAAAAAGGCCCCAGTCCAGGCAGAGGATTCATAGGTTTAGATAAAATGCCTTTAGGGTCTGCTTCCCAGCTGATAAAGAGATGCTCCCAGGCTGACAAGAGGAAGAGAAGAGAGTCACTTGTTACTGGGAGTGAAAGAGGACCCGTGTTTTACTTTAGTGTTCCCTGGGACAAAGAGCTGTCCGCGTTAGTCTGTGCAGAGAGAACCATAGACGGCTCTTCCATAGAAGCAGCGGAGACCTACAGACCGGCTGAAAAGGACATCATGTACCTCATAGGCAAGCTGTGTGGACAATATGTGAGAACAGGGTATTCTAGTCTCTACTTTCTTCCCAATGCCTTGGCTTGGTAGAAGAGCTTCGAACCTTGACAGAACCCTATTAAAAGGAGAAGAGAACCCAAAGAATGGTAATATTAACTTTTCCACAATCTCAGTGAAATGGTGCTTGGAGTCAGTAATCATTATAGAAAAAATTATAGAGTTTTTTTTTTTAACACATCTAGAATCATGGCCTGATATTCATGGCCATTATATTGTCAGAGAACATACTTACTTTATAGAGGTAAAAAAAATATATATATATTCCACTAAGTAGTTAACTTGTGTTTTCACGATACTGCGGTTTGTTGTTGTTTTTGCCCTCTAACACTGTTAAGTTTATAAAATACATCCTGTGATTCTGCACTTGATTATTGCACTGCATATTAGAGTCATGATCGTGGGAGTTAATTGCCCTCACATGTGTTCAGTCATTTGCTGCCAGCTCAGGGTCTTTGTTTTAAGAGCATCCTTATGTTTCTCCTTCCCACCAGCCAGAAATGTTTCCAGTGCTGTGCACAGGTAATGGCTCTTTAAATTAACACTGCTCAGCCGTCTTCCGGACAGGTTTTCTTCAAGAGTCAGCAAATAATCAGGACCTTCAAGGACTGCTCTCCAAATGAGTGGATCTGCTTTGTATGGACAGAGTTTGCACTGGAAAGCGCTTTCTGTGGTTCCAGGGTTTTATCGCAGGGCATTGAGATACGCTGTTGTTCAGTCTTAAACCTTAGTTGAGAGTTCCAATGGAAATGTTATCAATATGAAAACTGTATTTGTTTGTTTATTTGGAAAATATATAGTTACTGGCACTGTGTGTTCAGGATAACAAATAAGACCCCATAGCTGCTCTCTGGGGCAGGAGCCTTGTGGGTAGGAGATGAATATATGTGTGATTGTAAAAGGATGTGAAAGTACTGTGGTAGAGGTAGGCATGGGAAAAACAAAGGATAAAAACTGGGATTTGGAAAGCCAATCTAGGAAGGGAATCAGGAAGCGTTCTGGGTGAAGTGATATCCAAGGTGTGTTTTGAAGTAAGGGGTTAGAATTATTAAAGAGAAGAAACAAGGATGCTCCTTGAATGCCATGTTAGGAAATATGGACCACTCAGAACTGGGTGTGGTTTTCTGTGTCACCATTAAATGATTCTAAGCAAGAAAGGAGCTCGATCTGATTTCCCTTTGGAATGAGCACTTTGGTGACAGTGTGTAGGATGAATTAAGAGCAGTGTGGAGGATGAATTAGCCAGGGTAGTGATATCTATTAGCAGGCAATTAAAATAGATAATAAATTATAAGAGCTGTAACTCAGGCACTAGAAGTAGGAATAGATAGATAGCTTCAAAAGATACTAAGAAGGAAGAGGATTTACACTTTGAAGGCTGATTGTATGTGTGGGGTAAAAAGGGAAGGAGTCAACGATGATTTCAGTTTTCTGCTTGAGTCATTGGTCATATGACTGGATCATTCATATTAATGAACAAGATGAAGGAGCAGAACTAAGGAAACTGATGATGAATAAACCTTTGGATTTGTTGACTTTGAGGAGCCATTGGAACACTCAAATAGAGATTCCAGTTAGCATTTGGATATGTGGGTCTGGACAACATGGAAATAGCTGGGCTGGAAACAAGTATTTTGGAGTCTTTATCACATAGAGACAGCTAAAACCTGGAGGATGGATGAGATCATCCAGGGATCGTTTGTAAGGGGAAAAGAGAGTATCAATTATAGATTTACAAGGCACACTGACTTTTAAAGGATGATCATTTGAAGAGGAGTACGTAAAATACTTTTGTGAAAACAAGCAACTAGGAAAGTAAGAAGAAAACAAAGAAAGGGTGAAATGCGGGAGCAAATGCAAGAAATAATTCAGAGAGTGAGAGAAATTTCCAACCAGACCTGAGTTAGACCTGTTCTGGCTAATAGACCTAAGATTTCAAGGTATAGACCTATTTAGATTTTTATTCCAACCCAATTAATTAAAATAGATGAAAAATCCATCGTGGAGAAAAGCATAGCAAATGTGAAAGAGATTCAAAAGTGACCTCCAAAAAAAATTGCCAAAACAATTACAGTTTTATTTATTCATCATAAAATGAAGCAAACAAGTAAACCATCTGCAAATTTATTCAGATAGCTTTTTTGGGGGGAAAATATTAGGATATGAGTTCAAATGTTTTTGAAGTAAATTGCTTATTAATCTTATTTTTGGCAATTCCTATTGCTGCATCTGAAATGAAAATGAGTGAAGACTGTTTAAAGTACCCTATGGGAAAACAAATTTTAGCTTTTGTGCTGTCCAGCATACCTGCTTCAGTAGCTGAAAAAAAGAGCAGCTGTAAAATTTACCAATGCAATGACTAAAGCCAAACCTGGCTGTATTAGTTTGCTAGGGCTGCCATAACGATGTACCACAGACTGGGTGCCTTAAACAATAGAAATTTATTTTCTCACAACTCTGGAAGCCAGAAGTCTGATGTCGGATGTCAGCAGGGTTGACTTCTTCTGAGCCTCTTTCCTTGACTTGTAGTTGGCCAATTTCTCCTTGACCCTTCACATGGTCTTCCTTCTCTATATGCCTGTGTCTTAACCTCCTTTTCCTCTATACCGGTCATATTGAATTGGGGTCAACCCTAATGACCTCACTTTAACTTAATTACATCTTAGAAGACCTTACCTCCAAATATAGTCCTATTTTGAGGCACTGAGAATTAGGACTTCAACGTATGAATTTTTGGGAGGCACAATTCAGCCCAGTCACAAAACTCGATCTGCTTAAAATTTTAGTTCAATTCATTGACAGAAAAGGAGGTTTTTTTTACACAGTCATGTTTTTAAAAATTTCAAGTTTCAGAATGTGTATATTTTATCACAGGCCTATTTTTATTTTATTATTGTTAATTAAGTATGTAACTATGGTAGAAGAAGCACATTTCACTGAATCACTAGTGGATGCTATATAGTTGTAATCGTAAATCGTGGAATGATTGCATGAGAGGTTAAAGATAGCCACAAATTCTTTGACATCCTTCTCATTGAGAGGTGGGGAGGGTGTCTAATGTCAACGTCCCCTTCTTTTGAATCTGGAAGGCTCTCTGTTTTGACTGTCACAGGAGTGATGCTGTTTTCGGGCTTCAGCTTTATGATGCCAGCAGCTTCCATACATGTCTCATGGTATACTAGAGGGCCCTAGAGGAGCCCTGAACCGTCAGGTAAGAAGTTCACTACCCTAACACTGCCATACTGGAGAGGAGAAGTATAGGTGATCTTGTCAACCATCCTCTTATAGCTATCATTGTTAGGCATCCTATACGTTAGGGTTTGGGATCGCTCATCTGACAATTGAATGCCACTAAATGACCTTGGTCAACCCCACGTAGAAAGCAATACTTGTAGAAATATTTTCTACAGACTACTTCCTATCACTACATTGTCTTCATGAAATAGACATGAAATGAAATGTATTCAAGACTCTGATGGGATAGTATCAGTTGAGAAATTTTTTGAATGCGATGTGAATTTGGGGGGGATGGTACTCTACTTTTTTCAGGGCCACTGATAATCCTTAACTTGACATTGGAGGCTCAAAAGGAAATAAAGATTTGCTTCTTTGCAGAAATACTGCACTGAGGAAAATATATTATATTCAAGCAATATTCTGTGTAAACAGCTAATAAATCAGGGGAAAAAGGGAAAAAATGTTAACAGTAATTTAGCAGCAAATGGGGCATTTGACCTGCAGCTCCCAGATGAATTCTCAAACGACATGAATAATTTATTTTAGGAAGGTGAAATGATATGGGTTATGTAATGCTTGATGAGAAATTGCCGTCGTAATCGTGGAAATTGCTTCTACTTAGCAGGGTCACCAGCAGAGGAAGGAGCAGTCCCAGGATATCATTTTCCACCTTGAGAATCTTGGCCAAAGCAGTGCCTAAGTGCTTTCTGCCCAGCTGTGAGCCAGCTAGTGTAGCCGAAGTTAGCTTCATTTCCAGAGACCTCAAAAGCCCTTTGAATATCTAGCGCCCAAATGGCCTCTGTGCTATTTTCTGAGAGATTGTGCTCCAATCACGGTTCCTCATCTTAGAGCTGCAGTTACATTTACTAGATTTGCGCAGATGCAACGCTCTCCCAAAACTAGGATAAACTGTCAAGTTGTAGGGCAGCTCAGTTGCTCCTTGGAATTAATGCCCTAAGGGACAAGCGCTCCATAGAGCATTTTGAAAGCTGACAGCTTAGTGTTGGCAGCTGAATTTTGACATTTCGGGCTATTATCAAAACTCTCTCAAACAGCTGAAACTGTAGGTATGTGACAGTTAAGCCTTCTGTGAGGCATGTTTATCTGGCAGGGAGAATGCTATCAGTGCCTTATTATTCTATTTCATTGTGCATTTCAGTGGCTTTTGGTTAATCAACTAAAACTAATGCATTGTTGAGATATCTAAAGTGACAATGCAAATAAAGAGCCACGGTTAGGATTTTAGCCTCGAAACCATGCTCAATTTAAAGATACTGCCTTCCCACTTCGAAGTACTTAGTTGGAAAAATTTACCACTGAGTTGCTGAGATGTGTAAAAAACCATACAAGATTTCACATATTTGGTAGTCTCTGGAAAGGCTTACACTTTTGCCCTGTGGACTTAGAAGGACGTAGTGAAATGTCCATATTTCTTCCCAAGCTAGAGCTGACACACTTAGATATGTTGGCGTCTGAAAACATATTGTATCACAAGAAGGAGTTGAAAGGTGAGGGTTTTGTTTTTTGTTTTTTGTTTGTTTGTTTATTTTTTAGAATACAATGTGGTCCTTCTAATTTTCATTCCATTAAATGCTGGGAAAAAAATCAATGTCTGACAGATGAAAAAGGGCAGAGTTAGAGTTAGCCATTTTGAGAGAGTCAAAAAAGAAAGAGTTGGGAATTTTTTTTTTAATAGAAAAAGGAGGAATAATGATTCTGTAGTTATATTTACTACCTATACACAGTATGTATTTTTGTTAACAAAGAAAACATGAAATTACATCACTAAAGGTAAAAGAATATGGCTCTTCATTTTCTAGAAAAAATGGTTAAAAACACAATCTCATCTTTCTTGGAAACCCACATCTCATTCCCCCCATGCTAAGCATCAAGTCAACTCAGAGACTTCAACTTGGTCCCAACTCCAGTAGAACTCTCACCAAAGAATGTAGCAAAGAATTCGATCTTATGCTGAAATACTGGATAAGTACAAGTTGAAATGTGTCATTAAAGTAATTAACCCAACCAAATCCCCCTGGTTGCCACAAACTGAATGTGAAATTGTAGAAATCTTTGATGTCCTCCGATTCATGACCAAAAACTGAACTTGATAAAGTACCTTTGATAAGAGTTATGGTCCATATTTTCCATGTGTATATACAACACCAAATAGGCAGTCTATTCTGTAAACATAACTTGTCAAAACAACTCTCAGTGGAAAAAAAAAAAAAGAAATATGTTTAGTTGGACTTTGCTCATGAATTAAGTTTTACAGAGACACAGATTTTAAATCAATCAGTGCCACAGTCTGATCTGTAGGCGAAGTTGTATGGTAGTTTTGCAGTGACACTAATAAGAAATAATAGCAACACAGCATCTAGAACTTAAAAGAATGTGTATGATATGCTAGGCATGGTTCTAAGCTGCACACACACACGCACCCCCCTCACATAGACCTATGTATATATATATACATACTTACACATATGTATAATTGTCAATCTTCAAAACATCCTTGAATAGGTAGATGTTATTATTATCCCCATGTTTTAGAGAAAGAAATAGAGGCTCAGAGAGTTTAAATATTTTGTCTGGGGTCACAAAGTGGTAAGGTTGGTATTTAAGTCTGGACCGTCCGACTGTAAACCCTAGGCTGTTTATTTATCACTACGTTACATAATGCCCTTTGGCTGAGTTGCAGGGACATTTACATGTTGAAAAATATTCATTCAAAGTTTACCTGTAACCCAAAAATCTCAAAATTCCATTCGAGTTTCTTCAAAAACGTGGTCAATATAGTGAAGAGGAATAACCACAATAGAAGTGATATTTTCAATGCTTCCACATAAAAATGTCTGGAGGCAGAGCTGATAATGGAAAAATATTGATTGTGAGTTTAATAGGTGATGAACTTCAAGACGGATAACAGCCAAATTTATATCCTTAAATTTTCCCTCTCATATTTGCAAATTCCCCTTTCCACATTTGAAAAGCTGGTTGTTCGAAGTGATGACAGAAGTATTACAGAGTCAGCCCTAATGACAGCTGTTAGCTCAGATTAGTGCAAGTAAAAATTTCTCTCAATTTTTGCTGCACATCTGTTATAGTTTTTTTTTTTTTAATCTGTGGATAGTGGGCTATAGGGTGGTATACAGGAGTTTTTCCTATATTTAAAATATTTTTCTGTATTTCCTTTTTTATGACTTTGCCTCATTTCCTGAAAGTTTTTCTGTTAATGCATTATAACCACTTAGCTTCAAGCAGACACCAAGGAATAAATAAAAACGTGTATGCTTCCTTCAAGTAAAATAAAGGTTTATTTGGACTTAAAAATATCTTATATTTATTGTTTTTATATATAAAATGATTTTTTTCTCTATCATCATGCACCTCTGAATTTTAGAGCGCTTTATTATAGCTATTAATTGCAATATTAAGATAAACTATGTTTGAGAAATAAGTTCTTTCTTTTCCCTGAGACTTCCCTTTGCTTTGGTCAGAAAATTATATGATCCTGGGGTGCCTGGGTGGCACAGCGGTTAAGCGTCTGCCTTCGGCTCAGGGCGTGATCCCGGCGTTATGGGATCGAGCCCCACATCAGGCTCCTCCGCTATGAGCCTGCTTCTTCCTCTCCCACTCCCCCTGCTTGTGTTCCCTCTCTCGCTGGCTGTCTCTCTCTGTCGAATAAATAAATAAAATCTTTAAAAAAAAAAAAAGAAAATTATATGATCCTTAATTATTTTATCAGGAGTTTAAAAGCAAAAACAAAACAGAAACAAGCTAGTTGGGTGGCAAAAGTATAAGACCTTTTGATTGCTCAATTTTGTCTTTGCCAGAAGACTTTTAGTCAATGCTTTGGAAGCAGTGGCATATACATAAATTCAGCTCCTTATTTACATTTGTCACTATCAAGAGAGAATGGAGGTTTATTTGGAATTTCTACCGAAGGAGGTGTCTTTGAGTATTATCACCATCGGTCTCTTCTTCATCTCTGATCGGGGCAGCTCTCTTAGTGACAGCTGCAGCGGGCATTCTACCACCCATGAGCTGCCTTGGGTCACGTGGTCAATATAGAAATGGGGAATGACTGTCATAGAGGTAATGTTTTCAGTGTTTCAGATACAAAAATGTCTGGAGGCAGAGCTGGTAATGGGAAAATATTGATTTGTGAGTTGAAGCTCATCAGGGCTGATAATAGCCACCTTTACACCTCAAGAGCTTCCACAAAGTCTGGCTTCTGGCCAATTCTGGCTCTACTGAGAAGGCAGCCATGAGAAATGAAAAGTCTACGGGTTTACACTCAGGCTCTAAAAGTTCTCAAATTCCATTCCATATGGCACCAGAGATTTGAAATTTGTTTCTAGGAATCCGACCCTCAGTCTCCTTATCATTAACTTAGGAGTAAAGCTGCATATTTTTATTTTTTTCCAAGAACTAAAATGAGATGAAAACCTATGAAACTTTCTGGGTCTCTCAGAAAACATTGCTGGGCCTCTCAAAAGATATACCTATTTTTAGTTTGCTAGTAGTCTGACAATAATTTTTACAATGATGATGAAAATAGAAAAGTAGTTATTGACCAAGATCTATTTTTGTTGGGTCAAAAGAATTTACCTTTGTTAGGACTCTTCCTGTGGGATTTGCAGCACTTAGCATTTTTCACAGTGTGGTCCACAGACCACCTGCACCTGACTCACTTAGAGTATCTGGCAAAAAACCAGTTACCGGTCTCCGTCCTGGACTTGCTGAATCAAGATCTCTGGGGAAGGTACATGGGCGAACACATATTTAACATCCTCAGAAGAATTTTTTCCCTATACTAAAGTTTCAAAAGTGTTGCCTTACCATACCTATATCTGTATCTATATCTATCTTACATATAATGCTTTATACTTATAAATCATAAATCACTTTGGCACTTAGGATGTCATCTGACTCTCAGAGCAAACTTTTTAGATAAAAAGAACAGTTAACATCTCATTTTTATTGATGGGGAAACTTGATCTAGAGAAGTGACGTTTCTCATCCAAGGCTCAAAGACTTTAAGGGGTAGACCTTAGGGCTCTGCATTCAGGGTTTCTTGTCCTCTATAGTACATCTCACCCATTCTCCTTCTACCGGAGAGGATGTCAGCTGCAGATAGTTTGGGGCTGCAGGTGAGTCTTGCTACTGTACAGCACCTTATTCTATAATCAGTGGCGATGTATCAAAAATTTTTAAGTAGTAAAATGACTTCCTGGAATCTGTGTTCTGGGGAACAGCCTGGAGAATGGTTTGGAGAGAGGACAAACAGGAAGTGAATTGGGAAACCCGTGCTCTCTTTTCCTCATCAGCAGTATAAGCTGGGTTATTTATGCCAAAGTTCCCGAGTTGCATTCTAGAAGGCACTGAAAATGAAAAATTTTTGGAACAAGACCTAGTTGTGAAACCCAGAAAATGGTTCTTTATGGTACTTACCGAATTTTAGCATTCATAACATTAATATGGCTGTCGCCTCTAATAAGTTGTGAACTCTGTGAATAGAGCCATGTGTCATTCATCTTTGTATCCATAGAATGTAGTTTAGTGTTGATCGTATGGTTTCATTTAAACATGTTTGTTGTTTGTGTAATAAACTTGAGTGAATGAGAGTAAAAACTTTTTTTACATTGTTAAATATAAATTGTTGTTTGTATACATAGCTCATTTTTATAGGCTTAATAGATGCCAACATAAAGCTGTTGATCTATTTACTTATTTGATTATCATAACCACCCTATTAGAAAAAACCCTTTTTTTTTTTACAAATGAGCAGCACAGAGTTGTTAAGTAACAGCCAAGGTCAGTTCCTTGTCTAAGCTCTAGTCCTAGTGGAATTGGGATTTGAATTAGGTAGCCTGGTTCCAAAGCGTCCCTGTGCCACATTATATTCATAAATATAGCATTATGTTTCGAATACTTATCACTTTCGATACCAGATCTTATTGGTATAAATTAGAATTTAATAGGTACAGCATATGTTAGGATAACAAACACCACTAAAGTATCAGTGGCTTGACCCAATAGAAGTTTATTTTCTGTTCACTTAGAGTTTGTGGCTTAGATGACTTTCCTCTGTGGCTCTCCTCCAAAAGATGACTCAGCGACCTGGGCTGCTTTCATCTTGTAACTATGCCATCTGGAACAGGTGTCCTCCAGGGTCAGCAGGCAGTCGAAGAGAAATGAAGGAGGCACATCAGCTCTTAATGTCCTGGTCCATAAGGTCACCTGTGATATCCATACGTACTTTATTGGACACCACTACTCCCACAGTCCCCGTTAACTGAAAGGAGGACTGAAAAATGTAGAGGAGCATATGGATCTTTGGTGAGCACTAAGAATTTCTCCCACAACAAAGAGTAGGATAATAAATACACAAAAATAAAACACAGGGAGCAACATGTTTTATTCTGGCCCTGGCTCTACTGCATATTGGTTCAATGATCCTGATAACATAATCTACCCGCTTTAAATCAGTTTCATCATGCATAAAATGGGCACGATGAGTGAGACCCAACTCATAGGGTTGTTGAGAGGATTAGGTGAGATGATAGAGGTAATAACCACAGCACAGTGATCAGTACACAGCAAGTGCTCAATATATTATAGTCATTGTAGTAGTCAGGGTTCTCCAGAAAAATAGGATCAGTATGGATTACATATCAACATAGAATGTACATTTATATATACATATATATACACATATATGTGAATCTATATATATATGTACAGATACACATGTGTGTGTACATGTGTGTGGGGGGGTACACAGAGAGAGAGAGAAAGAGAAAGAGATTGATTGATTTCGTATAAGGAATTGGTTCATATAATAATGGAGGCCAGCAAGTCCAAATCTGCAATTTGAATTCAAAGGCCAGAGGCTGCTATAGAATCAGGAAGAGATAATGTTCTAATTGGAAGAACATGGAGCAGGAGAATTCTCTCTTATTAAGGGGTGGGTCAGCCTTTTATTTTATTTAGGCCTTCAACTGATTGGGTGAGGTCCACTCACACTGGGGAGGGCAATCTGCTTTACTCAGATTATTGGTTTAAATGTTAATCTCATCCAAAAACACCCTCACAGAAAAACCCAGAATAATGCTTGACCAAATAGCTGGGTACCTTATGGCCCCGTCAAGCTGGCACATAAAATTAACCATCACAGCTATTATTAATCATCATCATCATCATTATTATTATTACCATTATACAGTCTACAGAAAGTTTTCTTATTCCTTGGTGAAGTTCATTTTTTTTGTCACCCACTTTTTTCTTTTTAAAGACTCACATTAAAAATTCCTCTCAGATTAACAATAAATACTCAAACAGTACAACACCTGTGAGTGAAGACAAGCTTTTGGTGCCTGGAGAAAGCAGACCAAGTTGGTAGCTCTCGAACTAGACCACCATCTCAATAGTCCAACAGCCACTAATGAATGATGAGAAGACAGTTCCTTTATAAAGATGTTTCATGGAAGACTGAGAGCAAAATTGTCTCTTTTTCAATCTTTTGGCCTTTCTCATCCTTGTTACCATGTCTGTAGTAATCATTTTGGTGTTATTTTTTATTTATGCACTCTTCATAGTGTTCCATTTTGTTAGACTTTCACAATCCTATTAATGCTACTTCTATAATCCTCAGTCTCACATTTAGAAATGTCTTTATTGACACAAACAATCGGCCAAGACAAGGAGGAAGAAAATCTGCCAAAACTGTTGGGAGTTGTGCAAAGAAAGCAATCAGCTGATTGACTTAATTTCTCCCTTTTCAGCTGGTTGTCATTATAGAGACACAGATGAAGAGATATTCTAGAGCCAAGCTCATCTCTGCGATGTAGTGGAGAGACACAGAAAGCCTGGAAAGACATTGTGTTCTTGGTGCCCAGAAGTCTAGCAGACACAGGCTTTGTCAAAATGGTAGAGGAAATAAATTCCAGGCACATGATACTTTCCAGGAAAATGCCTTCTAATTTTTGGAAAATTCAACCAGCAAACTTCCTTTGAGAGAATTTATGCTGGCTATGCACACTCAAGCCAGTTAACCTGTAGGACTGAATCAAGCAGTCAGTTGATAATTATTAGGAAGCAGTTGTTTGAATGGACAGAATGTCTGGCCAGTGAGTCCCTGAGCCCAGACAAGCTGTATAAGGAAGGATTAATTGCTATATAATCTTTTTTCTTAGAGAGTCTCCCAAAGTATGTAGAAAAATTTTGTCTACAGGTTGCTCAACTGGTGTGGGTCCATCAGAAAGGAGACGTCAAAGTACACAGAAGCATATACAATAAGGTAGCCCAAAAGATTCTTGGTTTTATTTTAAAATATTGGAAGATAAAATTAAAATGTTTCATGTTATTTTTAAATGAATTAAAAAGGCAAATACTCTTCTGTGACACAAAAATAAAATAGCTTTGACATAATAGTTATGTAAATTGAAACACATGTAATGACATATTTCGAGTTTTAAGCAAAACAGGTATTTGGAAAGTCTTGTCAGAGTTACAACATCATGTTCTTTTGCTTTTAATAGCCAAGCTTGATTTCATTTTGGGTTTCATGGTAATGATTATTGCAGGACATGAAGCAGAGCCAGAGATGCTCGAGTGCCCACTCCTTGATTTGCACATCGACCTACACTGTGCTTATGAGGCCTCTATGTAGGGTAGCACATACTCCAACTGCAAGAATGTAAAAATGTGAATTGTACGAAAATCATACACTACTAGTTTTATAGTTACTACGATTTATCACAAAAAAGAGTCTTTAAAAACCTAAATGGATGGGGCGCCTGGGTGGCTCAGTTGTCAAGCACCTGCCTTGGGCTCAGGGCGTGATCCCAGGGTCCTAGGATCAAGCCCCACATCAGGCTCCTCCGCTGGGAGCCTGCCTCTTCCTCTCTCACTCCCCCTGCTGTGTTCTCTCTCTCGCTGGCTGTCTCTCTCTCTCTGTCAAATAAATAAATAAAATCTTAAAAAAAAATAAAAACCTAAATGGAACAAATTATTAGAATATGCAAATTTATTAATCTATCAGTTAAGTGAATTTTGTCATATTCAGCAGGGGAGAAAATATGCCACTCCAAACTACGGTTACTCTTTGCTATGTGGATGATCCTGTGACACATTTTTTATAAATTTCTATGTGAACTTATAGATGTAGATTATAAAATCTCTCAGAAGTTTTTGTGTAAAGCGAGGTTAAATAAAGGAGAATTCTGTTTCTGCTACTCTGAACACTTCCGACGTACTTTGTGTGGGTTTTCTATACCAAGCAATTCTCCAGTTCTTTGTGGACACCAACTAGATGTCCTATAAGCTACATTTTAATTCATCCTGACACTGTCTTGCCCATAGTTAGCACAGACCGCACATGTTTAGGGCTCAGTAACACATGTCTGCCCCCACTTCAGATGCTAGGCACAAGTCCCACCTGTACCCATGGGA